>NC_091978.1:76739925-77049615 GCF_044704955.1 Pristiophorus japonicus | reverse complement strand
TTCCGAAAGGAGGTAGTTCAGAGATATGCCATCTCCTGCAGGCAGACGTGCAGCCTCACATCGGCACCAGGACTGCGCTGCCCGTCGCAGTGAAGGTAACGGTGGCACTCACCTTCTATGCCTCCGGCACGTTCCAAGCTGCATCAGGGGACATATGCAGTGTCTGACAATTCGCAGCACATCGCTCCATCTGCGACGTCACATAGGCTCTACACACGCAGAATGGACTTCATTATTTTCCAAAGGACCAGGGAGAAAGAGGATGAGCGCTCATGTGAGTTTGCCAGGATAGCGGGCTTCCCGAGGGTGCAAGGAGCAATTGACTCATGCACTTGGCTTTGCAGAATGCAGAGGTCTTCAGAAATAGAAAGGCATACCACTCCCTAAGCTGGTGTGCGACAACATGCAGCACATCCTTGTCGTCAATGCTCGCTATCCTGGAAGCGCACATGACGCCTTTATCCTGCAGGAGAGCACTATGCCTCGACTGTTTCAGCCACCACGGGAAAGCCAAGGCTGGCTGCTCAGGGACAAGGGATATGGCCTGGCAACCTGGCTAATGATCCCCTCTGCAACCCCACCACACAGAGCCAGAGGAACGCTACAATGAAAACCATGCTGCCACCCGCAACATCATCGAACAGTCAGCAGTGCTGCTGAAGCAGTAATTCCGATGCGATTCTGGACCGCTCTGGAGGCAACCTTCAATATTCCCCTCAACAGATCTCAGTATTCATTGTGGTGTGCTGCATGCTGCACAGCTTGACCAGCATGAGGGTCAGACCTTGCCAGTGAGGATTGCAGGCCCACCTCAGGAGGAGGAAGAGGAACAAGAGCCTGGTGACGCCCCGAATCTCCAGCAACATGACGAGGACCAGCAGCAGCCACGGGGGAGGCAGCGTGCCAATGTTGGCGGTGCCATGGCTGTTCGGCGGCAGCTCATAAGGGAGCACTTGGCTTAAATGGAAGTAGCTGAGGGATGCAACTAATAATGACCGCTCATCCTGCCACGATAATGCCACCTCTCCCTCACAACAGAACAATCAAACATCAGAGGCTGAAGGAAATGGTTCAACTAACATCTTATTTGGCAACCATGCCACAAACAACCCCCAAAACCCCACACCCTCCAACAAAACAAATTGGAGCACCCGCCCCTTCAAAAGACACAACAGATGTTTAAACATTCCAACCTTTACATAGGTCCCATGGGACACATTTATTTAGTGCATCTTCCGCTGGCATTTCCCACCCCTCTGCCTCAATCTCTCCCTCACCTACTGCTCCTCCTCAATGGGTCCTTAGTGCCTACAGCAAGGCCGCTTGAGGGCTGCTGTGTGACAGGACAGATGAACCAGCTCTGGGCCTGGAAGGCCAGGCTGCTGACAGCATTGCCTGAGAATGGGCATGACCAGTCTTGGATAGCTGGGATTCAGAAGGTGCAAAGGCAGAATGGCAGTGCTGGGAGATGGAATGATGTCCTTCTAAGAGAGGACATCAGGTTCCAGCTCAACCGACCGGCTGCCACTCCTCCGGGCCAGAGCCTCAGCATCCTGAGCAATCTGTTGGAGATTGCTGGCTTACTTCAGCACTGTTACCTTCCCTTTGGACTGATGGGGACCCAGACACGATGGCAGCAGTCAGTGCTTGAGTGGCATCAATTTGACTCTGCATCGGAGCACACAGTGCAATGATGCCACCACTACATGGCAGAATGCATGTGTAGCGTGGTATCGGCCTGCCATTCAGTGGCTACTGCCATGGCCCATGTCATAATGTCTGGGACCCCATGGTCACTTGTGATGTCCATCAGCCATTGGTATCTACCACGGATGGGCTCCTGAGATGCAAATGTAGACATTGAGGCGGCCTCCCCCATACTCAAAGCAAGGGCACCACGCTTGGCGGGATCCTTGCCAATGCACCCCTTAGCTTGCAATGCATCTGCATTGACTCCCTGGACATAGCCTCCAAGTCCAGGTGCTCATCTGCTTGTCTGTGAGCAGGACGCATGGGCCGAATTACGCTCCGAGAGCTGGCCCCAGCTTCCCCTCGCGGGTAGGCGTTGCTGCAGGCCACTGGGACCAGGAGCCTCAGCTTCATGCAACCCCAGGAAGATGTTCTTTTCCATCAAGATGATCTTCCCACTTGTTCCCAATAAGGACGTGTCGCGCTGTGCCAGCACATTGCTCTCCAACTCCTCCTCATCATCTTCCCCGTCATCTGATGACTTCCGCTGACGGGCAGGCTGCCGTTCTTCTGGCTCATCATCTGTAAGCACAAAACAACAGAAGTGTGGTTATCAGATGGGTAGGGAGCAGGAAGGCATAAAGTAGGGGGGCATCGTTATTTTAGTTGCAACATGTTGTAAGCCATGTGGCCTCAAGGCGAAGGGAACTCACACAAAATGTCCATCTCATTCACATACTGTCACTGTCTCTCCACCCTGCATTGCCACGACTGCATTGTCCATGAGGGCGGACACTCGCTCCTCCACCTCGGTGAGGTCCTGGAGGTAGGGCTCACCTCCGCCCCTATGATGCAGCTCACGCATATTGTGCGTGAGTTTGACCTGCAATGACAAAAACAAAAAGTTGTTAGTGGCTGGTGTGCCACATGTGTGTGCAGTAGGCAACTCGCGAGTAATATAAGGAAGCGTGCATATCTGCATTTCATCCTGCACAGTCGATGTGTGTCTGGTGTCCCTGCACCTTGCTACAAAATCACACGAGGCATGTACTGCAGACACAGTCACTACGTGACCTTAACCTTTATTCCCAGGACTAAGAAGTGCTGACCCTGCGTGGGACCTCCCTTTAAATATCTGAATGCCCAGGTGAGGAGTGTCTCCCACAAGTTCACCTCCTGTGGTCAAGGTGTGCATTTCTCGGATATATGTACAGTGTGCAGTGGTTACATGAAGGTTACAGTTACATGAAGGTTACAGTTGGATGATGGTTACATACATGACATCACCTCCCCCCTCACATCTTTTTGTGTCAAAGGTCAAGTCTTTCAGGTGGTCAACGCTCTCTTGTGGAGCACTGCAGTTGGGGCTCTGATAGCTGAGCCTTGGCATGCGCCTCTGTCACCTGAGGTGGTTCTGGCCTGTCCAGGCTAGCCGCAGGGACTGTGTGTGCTGTGGATTGTCCTCGTTGCTTGTCCACTGGCAGTGGTGTGGGTGACATCTCATGCTCTTCCTCAGGTTCCTCAGTGTCTATGCTGAACCTTTTCTTTACTTGGTCCAAATGTTTGCAGCATATCTGCCCATTCTTGAGTCTGATCACTATGACCCTATTCCCCTCTTTGCCAATTACTGTGCCCTCAAGCCACTTGGGTCCTAAAACATGGTTAAGAACAAATACCGGGTCATCCATTTCTGTACACCTCCCCCTTGAGTTTCGATCATGGCACTCGGTTTGGGACTGGCGCTTGCCCTCAACAATGCCTGTCAGGGCTGGATGAATGAGGGACAGCCACGTTTTAAGCGTGCGTTTCATGAGGAGTTCCGCTGGTGGGACTCCCGTGAGCGAGTGCGGGCAGAACCTATAGGCCAGCAGGAGGCGCGATAGGCGGTACTGAAGGGAGGGTCCTTGGATACGGAGCATGCCTTGTTTTATGACTTAGACCGCACGTTCCGCCTGGCCATTGGAAGCCGGCTTGAACGGCGCTGTCCGGACGTCTTTGATACCATTACCCGACATAAACTCCTGGAATTCATGGCTGGTGAAGCACGGGCCATTGTCGCTGACCAGAATGTCCGGCACGCTGTGGGTCGCGAAAACCGTACGCAGACTCTCCACGGTGATGGATGTCGTGCACGAGTTTAATATGATGCACTCGATCCATTTCAAGTATGCATCGACAACAATCAGGAACATTTTCCCCATGAACGGGCCCGCGGAGTCTACGTGAATACGTGACCATGGCCTAGTGGGCCAGGGCCACGGGCTGAGTGGGGCTTCCCTGGGGGCATTGCCCAGCTGGGTGCATGTCGTGCACCTGCGAACCCAGTGTTCCAGGTCTGAGTCAATTCCCGGCCACCATACATGTGACCGGGCAATGGCCTTCATTAGCACGATGTCAGGGTGCTCTCTGTGGAGTTCCCTGATGAATGCTTCCCTTCCTTTCTGGGGCATGACTACCCGGCCGCCCCATAGCAGGCAGTCGGCTTGGATGGAGAGCTCATCCATCCGTCTGTGAAACGGTCTGACCTCCTCGGGGCACGCCCCGTGTGCGGGCGCCCAGTCCCCAGTCAGAACACATTTCTTTATCATGGACAGAAGGGGGTCTCTGTTGGTCCAGATTTTGATTTGGCGGGCTGTGATAGGGGAGCCTGCGGTGTCAAAAGCCTCAACGGCCATGACCATCTCAGCGCTTTGCTCCAACTCCCCCTCCATGGTGGCCAGTGGGAGCCTGCTAAGCGCGTCAGCGCAATTTTCGGTGCCTGGCCTGTGCCGTATGGTGTAGTCATACGCAGCCAGCGTGAGAGCCCATCGCTGTATGCGAGCTGACGCATTGACATTGACAGCCTTGCTATCGGACAACAGGGATGTTAACGGCTTGTGATCTATTTCTAACTCGAACCGTCGACCGAAAAGGTGCTGGTGCATCTTTTTCACCCGGTAAACACAAGCGAGTGCTTCCTTTTCGACCATGCCGTATCCACGCTCTGCCTGGGAGAGCGACCTGGAGGCATAAGCCACAGGTTGGAGTCGGCCTTCATCATTGCCCTGCTGCAACACACACCCAACCCCATAGGATGATGCATTACACGTTAAAACCAGTTTTTTACAGGGGTCGTACAAGGTCAACAGCTTGTTAGAACAAAGCAGGTTCCTCGCCCTATTGAAAGCACATTCTTGACAGTCCCCCAAAACCATTCACAACCTTTACGCAGGAACACGTGTAACGGCTCCAACAATGTGCTTAAGTTCGTCAGAAAGTTCACGAAATAGTTCAAAAGTCCCAGGAATGATCGCAACTCCGATGTGTTGCCGGGCCTGAGCGCACGACGGATCGCCTCCGTTTTAGATTCAGTGGGCCGGTTCCCGTCTGCGGCAACCCTCCTGCCCAAAAACTCGACCTCTGGGGCCAAAAACACACACTTGGCCTTTTTCAGCCGCAAGCCTATCCGGTCCAGTCGGCGTAGCACCTCCTCCAGGTTGTGGAGGTGTTCCTCAGTGTCTCGACCCGTTATTAGGATGTCATCTTGGAATACGATTGTTCCAGGAATGGATTTGAGCAAGTTTTCCATGTTCCTCTGAAAGATAGCAGCTGCCGAACGAATGCCAAACGGACACCTGTTGTTGATAAATAATCCCTTGTGCATCTTGATGGTGGTCAGAAGCTTGGATTCTTCAGCCAGTTCCTGAGTCATGTAGGCCGAAGTGAGGTCCAACTTAGTGAACAGCTTGCCACCTGCCAGCGTGGCAAAAAGGTCCTCCGCTCTCGGGAGCGGATATTGATCCTGCACTGACACTCGGCCTTGTAGTCGCCACAAATCCTGACCGAGTCATCCGCTATAAGGACATGAACGATGGGGCTTGCCCAGTCACTGAATTCCACGGGCGAAATTATGCCCTCTCTGAGCAGCCTGTCCAATTCACTTTCAATTTTCTCACGCATCACATACGGCACCGCTCTGGCTTTGTGGTGCACTGGTCTGGCATCCGGGGTGATGCGTATCACGACTTTGGTGCCCTTGAAAGTTCCAACACTGGGTTGAAACAGTGACCCAAATTTTTGTAGGACCTGTGAGCATGAACTTCGCTCCACAGATGAAATGGCATGCATATCCCCCCATTTCCAGTTCATCCGGCTAGCCAGCTCCTCCCCAAAAGCGCGGGGCCATTTCCCGGGACAATCCAGAGTGGCAGCCGGTTCTGTGATCCATTATGTGTTACCACCAAGTTTGCACTGCTAGCACTGGGATGATCTCTTTGGTGTACGTCCGTAGCTGCGTGTCAATGCATTCCAATTTGGGCCTGCTATCTCTGTGTGGCCATAGTCGCTCAAATTGTTGGGCGCTCATAAGTGACTGGCTGGCTCCTGTGTCCAGCTCCATGCGCTGGACACAGGATGCCATTCAATAAAACTTTCATCATCATGGGTGGCGTTTTGGTGTATGAGCTGTGGACGTCAGCCACATGAACCCGCTGAATTTCAGCAACCATGGTTTTGCCCCAAGCATCATCCTGCATTGCAGACCCCTCGTCTGGTTCCTCTGTCTCGTAGATTAGCCTCGCTACAGCCTTTCTGCACATTCTGGCCAAATGTCCACTGACATTACAATTCCTACAGATAAATTGCTGGAACCTGCAGCTTTTCGCAGTATGTCTACCCCCGCACCTCCAGCATGAGCTGAGATTGTTGTTAACAAAAGGGCCGTTATCAGACATTCCTCTCTGATTGTCCCTTTGGTTGTTTCTAAGCACTCTGATGGTGGGTGTCAATGGTCCCATCACAGGACGCATTATTCCTCGTGATGGCGTGAATTGCCGATCCCATTTCCATTGTCCCTGTTGCGGGCCCACCCTAGAGTCTGTTGCTGCCTGGGCGGTTTCGAAATGCCCTTGCCTCCTGCGGGGTCCCGAGCCGCGTTCACCATGTTAACTCCCTGGTCCATCACCACGTTGGAAACAGGGCTGCACGCGTAAATTAGCTTGGTCTCCTCTTCCCCTGCCATGAAGGTTTGAGCTATCAACGCCACCCTTTCTAAAGTCAAGTCCTTGGTCTCTATGAGCTTCCTGAAAATCCCAGCATGACTAATGCCCTCAATGAAGAAATCCCTTAACATCTCCCCCCTGCAGGCGTCTGTGAACTTACAGAGGCTCGCCAAGCACCGCAGGTCCACAACGAAGTCCGAGATGTTTTGACCCTCCCGACGCCGGTGTGTATCGAACTGGTGCCGGGCCATGTGTACGCTACTCGCCGGTTTGAGATGCTCACTGATCAACTGGCTGAGCTCTTCAGAGGACTTATCCGCCGGCTTCTTGGGTGCGAGCAGGTCTTTTATCAGTGCATACATCTTTGGTCCGCAGCTAGTCAGTAGATGCGCCCTCCACTTGTCAGCCGTTGCCGCTCCCAGCCAGTCCTTCGTGACAAAGCTCTGCTGGAGTCTCTCCACGAAATCGTCCCAATCCTCACCCACACAGTATCGTTCCTCTGTACTACCGGTGGCCATCCTCGTGGTTCGGTGATTCCCGTTTTTCGGCGCCAAATGTGGTGTCCCTGCACCTTGCTACAAAATCACACGAGGCATGTACTGCAGACACAGCCACTACGTGACCTTAACTTTTATTCCCAGGACCAAGAAGTGCTGACCCTGCGTAGGACCTCCCTTTAAATACCTGAATGCCCAGATGAGGAGTGTCTCCCACAAGTTCACCCCCTGTGGTCAAGGTGCGCATTTCTAGGATATATGTACAGTGTGCAGTGGTTACATGAAAGTTACAGTTACATGAAGGTTACAGTTGTATGATGGTTACATACATGACAGTGTGAATGGTAGGTCTGGGGCACAAGCAACTACAGTATGTATGAGGCTTAGGCCTGTGATCGCATATGAAAAGGTGGGCTCAGGCTGAATAAGGTGCTAGAAGGTGAGGGACGCTTGGATGGGCAGGGCATGTCTGGTGAGGCGATGGAGAGGTTTCAGGCTGGCTTTAGCAAGGAGGAGCCAGGTCTACTATGGCCTGGTAGACATAGAGAAGGGACTGCAAAGTCGTTACATTGTGTGAGACAGTGAGGTTCACATGAAGGCATTGGAAGGTGAATGGAAAGGGTACTCACCCTGACGACCCTAGCAAGATCATTGAATTTATTGCGACATTGCATTGCAATTGTGGTCACCGTGTTCCGGGCTGAGCCACCTCACTCCGCAGCCTCGTCAAAACCCTAGGTGGTGGCCTTCAACCCCTCCAGGCCGGAGGGTTTTCCAGCGCCTCTCCACAGCCTCTAGCAAGGCACCATGGGTGGTGGGTGAGAAGGGGGGAGATAGCTGGCGTCCACCTTGCTCCTCCATTTTCATGCTCTGAAGACACTGTGGAACTGGAGCTGTTCATGCGCTAACTTACCTTGCCTTGCCTTTAAGACTCGGATTTTTCACGGATCTGAATCAGAGTTCGGCACAACGAAGTCACGACTGAATAACTGTATCACTGTTACCAGTTTTCAATAGGCCCATGTTGCTCCTGACCACCCTCTTTTTCCTAATTGTAAATCTTTTTTGTGTTGAATTTGATATCCCTTGTAAGTTTCTTTTCATGCTCCCTTTATGTAACTCTTACTATCTGCTTGACCTGGAAGAGGGGACAGAGTGTAGCGTAACAAAATTTGCATATGACACAAAGATTAGTGGGAAAGCGAGTTGTGTAGAGGAGACAGAGAGGCTGCAAAGAGATTTAGATAGGTTAAGCGAATGGGCTAAGGTTTGGCAGATGGAATACAATGTTGGAAAATGTGAGGTCATCCACCTTGGAAAAAAAAACAGTAAAAGGGAATATTATTTGAATGGGGAGAAATTACAACATGCTGCGGTGCAGAAGGACCTGGGGGGTCCTTGTGGATGAATCCCAAAAAGTTAGTTTGCAGGTGTAGCAGGTAATCAGGAAGGCGAATGGAATGTTGGCCTTCATTGCGAGAGGGATGGAGTACAAAAGCAGGGAGGTCCTGCTGCAACTGTATAGGGTATTGGTGAGGCCGCACCTGGAGTACTGCGTGCAGTTTTGGTCACCTTTCTTAAGGAAGGATATACTAGCTTTGGAAGGGGTACAGAGACGATTCACTAGGCTGATTCCGGAGATGAGGGGGTTACCTTATGATGATAGATTGAGTAGACTGGGTCTTTACTCGTTGGAGTTCAGAAGGATGAGGGGTGATCTTATAGAAACATTTAAAATAATGAAAGGGATAGACAAGATAGAGGCAGAGAGGTTGTTTCCACTGGTCGGGGAGACTAGAACTAGGGGGCACAGCCTCAAAATACGGGGGAGCCAATTTAAAACCGAGTTGAGAAGGAATTTCTTCTCCCAGAGGGTTGTGAATCTGTGGAATTCTCTGCCCAAAGAAGCAGTTGAGGCTAGCTCATTGAATGTATTCAAATCACAGATAGATATATTTTTAACCAATAAGGGAATTAAGGGTTACGGGGAGCGGGCGGGTAAGTGGAGCTGAGTCCACAGCCAGATCAGCCATGATCTTGTTGAATGGCGGAGCAGGCTCGAGGGGCTAGATGGCCTACTCCTGTTCCTAATTCTTATGTTCTTATGCTTTATCATCTTTTGTTGTTTTTTGTATCTCTCACAGTTGCCAGGATCTGTACTAGTTTTTGCATTTTTGTATGCTTTTTCTTTTAGTTTTATGTTGGCCCCTACCTCTTCAATCATTCATGGCTGTTTTTTTTTTTGGCAAATAGAGCTCTTGTCCCTTAGGGGTATAAACTGGTTCTGCATCACACTAAATTACTTTTTGAACAACTCCCACTAATCTTCTGTCATTTTATCCATTAACAAATTTGCCCAGTTTACTGTAGGCAGTATCTGTCTCATCACATTGAAGTCAGTCCACCCCTTGGTTGGGTGCCTGCCCCTTGTCCCAACCGCCATTAAACACGGAAATTGGCAGGTTGATGGCAAGTTGGGGTCGGGTTTGAGATTTTTAAAATTTTAACATCTCACCCAACCCCAACCCACCCGTTTTGGGGGGTTAAAGTTCATCCCTTTGTTCTTTTCTCCTGATTTCTGATACTTTCCAGCTTCCATCTCATCATATTTTTTAATATTTCAAGTTACATACCTCCAAATAATTGGCTTTTCTCTAGTAAGATTAAGCTCATGTTTTGAAGTCTCTTGTAACTGAACAATTGAAAACCCAAAACCTCTATTTCTTCAGGAGCTCATATTTATTTTAATTCTGTCTGATCATTTCTATTATATTCCATTAAACTCCAGACTGGAGCTGGAAGAGAATGTTATTATTCTGAACCTATTGTAGGTTGGCAGAGTTACTGCCCCCACCTACCGATAATGGATTCAGTCCAAAAACTGACTGTATCACATATCAGTTGATTTTTTTTTTTCACACTGTGCTTCAATTCTGTGGCTTTATTGCTTAATTTTAGCCTGTATGTTGTCAAATTTATTTTAATTTTAAATTGAATGAATTAACATTGCCTAAAATACACATACAGTAATTGGTGACTACTTTACTAATTAGTGATTACTTACATAGGTAAGGCCCAAATCGCAGATGTAGTAATTGATTTCCCAGTGTGTGTAGGAGTGCTGAGGCTCTTCTGTGACTCTGTCCATTAGAAGTGATAGTCTTAAGCAACTTTAACTTTGCATTACCGATGAATCATTATTTGGTGTTAACTTGCGTAGGTTAAAGTAAGGATGAGGACGACAGCAACTCAGTTATACGTTTATACGTTTCTGTAGCAAATAATAATAATAGAACTTAATTAACTCCATTATTTAAAGCAATAAGAAGAGTAAGTACTGGAGTGATTTTAACCCTACTCCCTCAGCAGAAACTTGGCAGATGGGCAGTTAACTGGCTCTCACCTGTCCGAAAGCTGCCACGATTGCGACTGAAATTTAACCTGCTCTCCTGAGCAGGCAGCAAGGACATGCGCCCAGATCCAACAGGGTCCTTCTTTACATATGCATGTTGCAGCCCAATGACATCACTGAGAACTGACTTTAAATTTAACTCGGATCTGAATGGGGAATCCACCTGGAGTTAAAATCACGGCCATTTTTACTTTATTGTACATATATATCAAAATACTGTTGCTACAGTCATTACAATATTTGGTTGATGCAATAACAAGGTATTTGTTTTGTGATGTATTTTGTTAAGTTTGAATGTGATGGAATTTGTTCACAACATATGTAGAAGAAGCACAACATTGTCATATCAGCCCAAATGGCTTTCTAGAATTTTAACAGTGAACTAATGAGCTTAGAAATTAGTGTGTGATATTTATGTACAAACACTTAAAATCACTTTATTGTTTTAACAGAGGCATTAACTTATTTAGTTTAAATAGCATTAATCATCCCTACCCTAATGTCACACACTGGTCCTGAATTTCCTCTGACTTTCTGCTGCTGCATCACTGTAACTTCATCAGACATGCGGCAGCAGTGGCCCTCAGGTAAATCCAGGGGCAGAGTGAAGAAGAATGGGAGGGGTGTGATCACAAACCAGCAGCAGCCCTCAGGAGTGTTATGGAACCGGTTGTTCCTCCTGGCTCTACAGCAAAATACATTAAAAAAATTACTTACATGTTGGTGTTGTCCACTTCTTAGACTGCAGCAATCCCACCAAAACCTAAGTGGAGCAGACCCTGGTGCCAAACCTTCTGAGATAACGAATTTTGCTGAAGGATCTTTAAAAGACATTTGGCCCCGTATTAGCAGATGCCAGGGGCGTAATGCCAGTTTAAGGCAGCCAATGCCAATATGATACAGAATTATTTCAGGCATTCTTGGAGCGCAGGGCAGAGATCTATGAAATTGGTTGTTTCTGCCTGTTTTCCATACAGAAAAAGGAGCGCAACGGGGATCGATTTCTACCTCAATGTGCTGCATGGCGTCTTTGTGCAATGTGAACATCTGTGGTTCTAGTAAGAAATGAGTGGTGGTGAGATATAAAGCTGTAGCAGTAGAGTTGAGGTCGAAGATCAGCCGATCTTATTGAATGGTGGAGCAAGCTCGAAGGACCGTATGGCCTACTCCTGCTCCTAACTCTTATGCTCTTATGTTCTTACTTCCTGGAGTCCAAATGACAACAAATCACCCAACTTAATTTTTGTGGTTTATGAAACCAAATGGATTCTACCCTTTGTTTTATGCAACAAATACCGTACTTTCTACATCTACTAGTTTTTACCGTTAACATATATTTGTAGGTTATTGTTTTCTCTCTTTCACACATTAGGGGAAGATTTTATGTACATTATATGACAAGAATGGAAAGTTTTATTTCTACAATATGACCCCGATATGAATATGAAGGCGGCTTATGAGTGGAGGGGGCAAGAGGGTGGAATTGCGTGGGGGAAAACCGGACATCAACTGAGAGAATCAGAATTTGTGATCACAACTGAATTGTACCAATTAATTTTGACTTCTGGGTTTTGCGGCAAGCTGCATAGCGGGCGTGATGCGCCCCCGCATGATGCGATTTTAGTTGTATTTAAAGGGACAGTGCACAAATGAAATTTGAGGTGTTTAGTTGCATTCCTACAATGCCCAAGCCATTCCTTTTACCATTGCAGGGGGTAGCCTTATGTCTCACCATTCACTGCAACTCACTAAGCCACTTCAAAAGATGCATACAAATCTGTCCAAGAACACAAAGTATTGACAATAAAGATTTAAATGTTTGACAACACATTAACAGAAACGTTACATGAACATTGGTGATAGCACCCAAGTGCCTACCCTTGTGTGTTATTAGTTGGTATGATTGGACAAGGATGTTCAGCAAGTGATCAGGAAGGCCAATGGAATCTTGGCCTTTATTGCAAAGAGGATGGAGTATAAAAGCAGGGAAGTCTTGCTACAGTTGTACAGGGTATTGGTGAGGCCACACCTGGAATACTGCGTGCAGTTTTGGTTTCCATATTTACGAATGGATATACTTGCTTCGGAGGCAGTTCAGAGAAGGTTCACAAGGTTGATTCCAGAGATGAGTGGGTTGACTTATGGGGAAAGGTTGCGTAGGTTGGGCCTCTACTTATTGGAATTCAGAAGAATGAGATGTGATCTTATCGAAACGTATAAGATTATGAGGGGGCTTGACAAGGTGAATGCAGAGAGGATGTTTCCACTGATAGGGGAGACTAGAACTAGGGGGCATAATCTTAGAATAAGGGGCCTCCCATTTAAAACTGAGATGAGGAGAAATTTCTTCTCTCAGAGAGTTGTAGATCTGGAATTTGCTGCCTCAGAGAGCTGTGAAAGCTGGGGCATTGAATAAATTTAAGACAGAAATAAACAGCTTACTGAGGGTTTGATGGAGCACTGCAGCAAAGAGGATTGAGAAGAGCGTTGGTGCGATGACACAACCTTGCTTGACCCCGGCCCGCACGTAAATTGGGTCTGTGGTGGATCCTTTGGTCAGCATCATAGCTTACATGTCATTGTGAAGTAGGCGAAGGATGGTAATAAACTTTTGAGGGCAGCCGAATTTGAGGAGGACGCTCCATAATCCCTTATGGTTGACAGTGTTGAAGGCCTTTGTGCGGTCAAAGAATGCCATGTACAGGGGTTGGTGCTGTTCCCTGCATTTCTCTTATTTAGTCGAGCGATGAAGATCATGTCCATTGTGCCCCTTAGTGGGCGGAGTCCGCATTGCGACTCTGGGAGGAGCTCTTCAGCCACAGGGAGAAGGCGATTCAGGAGGATTCTTGTGATGACTTTCCCTGTGGCAGACAGCAGGGAAACTCCTCTGTAATTACCGCAATCTTGAAGATGGTCACGATTACGGCATCTCTGAGATCCTCTGGCATACTTTCCTTCTTCCAGATAAGAGAAATGAGATTATGTATTCACGCCAATAGTGCTTCTCCGCCATGTTTTAGTGCTTTGGTGGGGATTCCATCTGCTCTTGAGACCTTGTTCTTCAGTTGTCGGATGTGTTAAGTATGGAAGAACTCCACAAGACTGAGTACTGTGAGCTAAAACTGATGTGACAGTCTCTTTAATTCAACTCCAGAGTGCCTAAACAGCATGGCAGACAACCTTTTATACTCCCTTGCATGAGGTGTGCAGGTGTCCCTTGGGCCTCCAACAGTTGTGCCCTCTGGTGGCAAGTCTTACACAGTTACAATGTTTACATACATAACATCACTCCCCACCCCCAAAGTCTTTGATACAAATTATTTACAAGTTGAGACGATCCGGGGCCCTACGCTCCCTGGTTGATCATCTTGCGTTCAAACTCTGGCATGGGTGAGTTGGTCGAACCATTGCTGCACTGCAGCGTTGCTGGTCTGACAGGACTGTTGGGAATGGTGGATTCATCCTCTTGATTAACAGCGAGGTCGATTGTTGGTTGGGTGTGTGTTGGTGGGTCGATGATGGTGATGTCCTCTTCAGGTTGTTCCTGGTTGTCGGTGAACCGCAGTTTGGTCTGATCCAAATGCTTTCTGCACATTTGTCCATTCAATAGTTTAACTATAAACACTCTATTCCCTTCCTTGGCCAAGGCAGTGCCAGTGACCCATTTAGGACCATGACCGTAATTAAGGACAAACACAGGATCGTTAACATCAATGTCACGCGATACAGTCGCGCGATCGTGGTACATATTTTGCCGGTGACGCCGGGTTTCCACATGATCATTTAGATCCGGGTGGACTAGGGAGAGCCTGGTTTTGAGTGCTCTCTTCTTTAACAATTCTGCAGGGGGATCCCCAGTGAGCGAGTGGAGTTGCGTCCAGTAGCTGAACAGAACCCAAGATAAGTGGGTCTGCAAGGAGCCTTCCGTCACGCGTTTCAAGCTCTGCTTGATAGTTTGGACTGCCCATTCTGCTTGACTGTTGGATGCGGGCTTAAACGGGGCAGAACTGACATATTTGATGCCATTGCGGGTCATAAACTCATTGAATTCCGAGCTGGTGAAACACGGTCCATTGTCACTAACAAGGATGTTGGGCAAGCCATGGGCGGCGAACATAGCCCGGAGGCTTTCAATGGTGGCAGTGGATGTGCTGTATGATGTGATTATGCTTTCAATCCATTTAGAGTAAGCATCCACTACAACTAAAAACATCTTTCCGAGAAAGGGGCCAGCAAAATCTACGTGGTTCCTGGACCACAGTTTAGAGGGCCATGACCACAGATGCAATGGAGCCTCCCTTGGAGCATTGCTCAATTGTGAGCACGTGTTGCACTGGTGTACGTATGACTCTAAGTCCGAGTCAATGCCAAGCCACCAAACATGCAACCTGGCTATAGCCTTCATCATGACTATGCCTGGGTGGGTATTGTGTCATTCGTGTATAAACATTCCTCTGCCTTTTTTTGGCAAAACCACGCGATTACCCCATAAGAGACAATCCAACTGGATAGATATTTCATCTTTGCGTCGGTGAAACGGCTTCATTTCATCTTGCATTTCCCCGTAAATGGCCGACCAGCTCCCATTGAGGACGCAACTTATTACAACTGATAGCACGGGATCCTGGCTGGTTCAGGTCCTGATCTGGCGAGCAGTGACGGGTGACCCCTCACTCTCAAAAGCATTCATAACCAGAAGCAAGTCTGCGGGCTGCGCTATTTCCACCCCGATAGTGGGCAATGGTAGCCAACTAAGGGCATCAGCACAGTTCTCCGTGCCTGGTCTGTGGCGGATAACATAGTCATAGGCGGACAATGTTAGTGCCCATCTTTGGATGCGGGTCGAAGCATTGGTGTTTTTGCTTTCTGAAAACAGCGAAATGAGCGGCTTGTGGTCGGTTTCAAGCTCAAACCGAAGTCCAAATAGGTATTGGTGCATTTTCTTAACCCCATATACACATGCTAACGCCTCTTTCTCGACCATACTGTAGGCTCTTTCAGCCTTAGACAGACTTTTAGACGCGTATGCAACCGGTTGAAGTTTGCCTGATACATTGGTTTGCTGTAACACATAGCTGACCCCGTACAAAGATGCATCAAAAAGCTTGCACTAATCGTGTCATACAATACAAGTAACTTATTAGAACAAAGTAGGTTTCTGGCCTTCTCAAAGGCTATCTCTTGAGATTTACCCCAAACCCAGTCATCACCCTTACGTAGCAACATGTGCAACGGTTCCAGCAAAGTGCGGGTAGAAAGTTACCAAAATAGTTGAGTCCCAGGAACGAACGCAGCTCCACCACATTCTGTGGTCTGGGTGCATTCTTGATGGCCTCTGTCTTTGAGTCTGTGAGTCTGATGCCGTCTGCTTCAATCTTTCTTCCCAAAAATTCGACCTCTGGTGCCAGGAAAACACACTTGGAGCATTTCAGCCTGAGTCCCACTCTGTCTAATCGACTTAGAACCTCTTCCAAGTTGTGCAGGTGTTCGGTGGTGTCACATTTGGTGTCGTCTTGAAACACGACGGTGTGCGGAAATGATTTCAGCAGACTCTCCATGTTCCTCTGTAAGATGGCAGCAGCTGAGCGAATCCCAAAAGGGCACCTGTGGTATATAAACAGTCCTTTGTGCATGTTGATGTACATCAATCTTTTCGAAGATTCAGCCAGCTCCTCTGTCATGTAGGCAGAGGTTAGGTCCAACTTAGTGAACGACTTCTCCCCCGCTATCGTTGCGAACAAGTCATCCGCCTTGGGTAGCGGGTACTGGTCTTGTAACGAGACTCGGTTGATCGTTACCTTGTAATCTCCGCAGATTCTGACCGTGCCATCACTTTTCAACACCGGAACAATCAGACTGGCCCACTCATTGAACTCAACTGGCGATATGATTCCCTCTCGTTGAAGTCTGTCCAGTTCGATCTCAACTTTCTCCCTCATCATATATGGAACGGCGCGAGCCTTGTGATGAACGGGCCTTGCATTGGGGACTAGATGGATCTGCACCTTGGCGCCTGTGAAGTTGCCGATGCCTGGTTCAAATAGCGACGGAAACTTGCTCAGCACTTGGGCGCATGAGGCATCATCCGCTGAAGATAGCGCTTTAATGTCATCCCAGTTCCATTAAATCTTTCCCAGCCAGCTTCTGCAGAATAGTGTTGGGCCAACGCCTGGTACAATCCACAGTGATAAATCATGCACAGCTCCATCATACAATACCTTAACTGCCGCACTGCTAATGACTGGTATGGACTCTTTGGAGTAGGTGCGCAGATTTGTCTGAATCGGGCTCAGTTTGGGCCTATGTGCCTTTTTGCCCCACAGTTTCTCAAAAGCCTTCTGGCTCATAATTGACTGACTCACCCCCTGTCCAACTCCATTGATACCAGAATACTGTTCAATTTGACTTTCAGCATGATAGAAGGGCTCTTGGTGGTGAAGGTGTGCACCCCATACACTTCTTCCTCGGGTTGAGTTGCCTCTCTTGTTTGTTCTGCGTGATCCATGCTGGATTGATCATCCTTTGCTGACTCTGCCACGTGGTGAGTCACAGCACATTCGCTGGAGGTGTCCCATTGATTCGCAGCCTTTGCACACATAGTGCTTGAATCAACATTGAGGGGCTCGATGATTACCCCCGCAGCGCCAACATGGTGCTAATGGATTTGCATTCACGCCCGATGGCGGACTCTGAGTCATCCTAGGTCTTGTAGCTGCAGACGTGTTGGCCCTGCCATATGCAGTTCTGCCTGCTAGCAACAGTATTTTATGCACAGTACTTGCCAGTGAGCTTCGATGCTGGGAAAATATCTGTCTGGTATTATCGCTCGTGGATATGAATGCCTTGGCTATCGTGATGGCCTTGCTCAGGTCTAGGGATTCGGCGGGCAGCAGCTTGCGAAGAATGACCTCGTGGCCGATGCCAAGCACAAAAAAGTCCTGCAGCATTTCCCCGAAAAATCCAGCAAATTCGCAAGTTCCCGCAAGGCGACTCAGGTCGATGACATAACTCGCCATGTTCTGGCCCTCGGAGCGGTGGTGCATGTAGAAGCAATACCTGACCATTTAGATGCTCTCCTTCGGCTTGAGATGTTCCCGAACCAGCGTACACAACTCTGTATATGTCTTCTCCGCTGGTTTCTCCGGTGCTAGCAGATTCTTGATGAGGCCGTATATTGTGGACCCACACACGGTGAGGAGAATCGCACTGCGCTTGATTGCTTTATCATCCTCATCCAGCTCGTTGGCCACGAAGTACTGGTTGAGATGCTCAACGAAGGCTTCCCAATCATCACCCTCTACAAATCTCTCTAAAATACCAACGGCAGTCATGATCGCGTGAAAGTTTGTAATCTGTTACTCGTCACCAATTATTAAGTATGGAAGAACTCCACAAGACTGAGTACTGTGAGCTAAAACTGATGTGACCTTAGTCTCTTTAATACAACTCCAGAGTGCCTAAGCAGCATGGCAGACAACCTTTTATACTCCTTTGCACGAGGTGTGCAGGTGACCCTTGGGCCTCCAACAGTTGCGCCCTCTGATGGCAAGTCTTACACAGTTACAATGTTTACAAAACAGGATGGCCTTTTCTACCTCATGCTGGGCTGTGGTTGTGCTGAGATGGTGGCCGGTAGCATGCTGCGGAATGGAGTCGAGGACACTCATGTCGAAGACAGAGTCTCGGTTAAGGAGGTCTTTGAAGTGCTCCTTCCAGCAGATACTGACTGCCTCTCTGTTCTTGATGAGCACCTCTCCATTCTTGGCCAGCCTTGGTTGCTAGAGCCGTAGGTGGTCTTGACTGCGTTAAAGAATCCTTGCACGTCGTGGCTGTCGGCTAGTTGCTGGATCTCCTGCGCTTTCTCTACCCACCATCTGTTCTTTAGGTTACGGGTTTTTTGTTGGACCTCGGCCTTCAGACGCCTTTAGGGCTGTTTACTTGCTCTCGAGTTGTGATGCTGTTTCCAGTTCAAGAATGCCTTGATCTTGCGGCTTATTAGCTCCTAGATCTCCTGGTCGCTCTCGTTTGGACTCAGGTTCTGTGTGATGGTGACAATTCTTAACTGAGAGCCTCTCCTTGCTCTCTCTGTCTCTTCCCTGAAGCAGGGACTAGCGGTGGGAAGGATTTGACATCACTGATCCATAAATTTTCTCTGCGACGGCAGCCGGTAACATCACGGAGCACAAGGGACTATAACTGCACCAGGAAATTTAAAGCACAAAGTTCTCCTGGGCTGCTAGCAGGAGTGCCCGGAAGATCCAGGCCCCAGTCTGGGAGTCTCCTAGGCAATCCAGGAGGATTGAAAAGCCTGGGCAGTAGGCCTCTCTCCATGCAAATCGGATCCTGTTGACACTTAAAAAAATGTTAAATTGTTTTTTTGTGCAACTGAAAGGAGTACAGGTGGAAGGAGTTCCAGGCCTTTGCTGTAGCTGATTGGCCTGTAGTTGCCGGGTTTATTCATCTCCCCCTTTTTCAAATAGAGATGTAACATTTGCAATCCTCCAGTCCTCTGGGACCACCCCACATCTAAGGAGGATTGGAAGATTGTGTCCAGATTCTCCGTAATATCAACCCTTACTTCCGTCAATAACCTAGGATGCATCCTGTTTTATGTTCGGATGCTCTGATAATGACTCCACGAGGCAACGTGTCATACTTGAACTGTAGTGACCTTAGTCCATTTAATGTAACTGCAGAGTGAGGAACACACATGGTGATCTGCCTTTTATACTAGGCCTGGCACACCTGTACAGATAACCTACAAGTCTCCCACTGCAGTGCCCACTGGTGGCACACTTTGATATAGTACAAGCAGTTAACATGTAGGATACATGACATCACTCTACCCCAAGTCCTTTGTGCAAATCGCCTTCATGCATTGATTGTGCTCTGGGCTTAGCTCTATCTGGTTGACCCTTGGATGAGTAGGTGGTGTTTCGTTGGCAGTAGAGGTGCTGGTGGTTTCTGTTTGTGCGTCCATGACCACTCCATTCTCTCCCCCCCACATGTGGATTATGCCGGTGGCTCATTACATTCATAGACATGCAAGTCCAGAAAAAAAAGTTTGCATTTCAGCATTACATTTGTGGTACCGTTGTGAGGCAAGTACATTTGACTGGCGAGGTACATACTTGATATATACTAGGGAGTCAGTGCTGGTGTCAGCACCTGTGATATATTCACAGAGCACAGCACACACAGCTTCCTGCATGGCAATCAGCTCTCCCGGAAGCCTCCGGAATCTGCCTGGTTCTGTTTAATTATTAATTCTGCAGTGCAGTACACAATACGTCCACATCCACAATGTGGAGCTACAACATTACAAGCTCACAAACATTACACTTCTCCCTCCTTAATGAAGAAGTTATTATAACAAACATCATACATAACTTTCATGTTTATACATAACACAGGATAAAACTTTTTTTTTTCCATATTTACAAATTTAACTTTACCACTTGTTTTCTGTTTCAAAAAGGATACCTTCGCTCTCGAACAGAACCTTCCAAACATGGTGTTGAATCTAAACTAGGCTCATCCTGAGGAACATTTTCCTCCACGGAATTTCCTTGATTTTCATTTGAACTCACTCTAACTTCAGGCTCTTTGTTTTCCTGACTCATACTCAGACTTTCATTCTGATTCTCTCCTGGATTTGTTTCCAGTACCTTGGATTTAGGATTTGCTACTGGTATATCAAAACTATCTGATGAGTCAGAAATAATTGAATTATTCCCACCTTCAACTCCTTCCATGTCTGTAGGTAAAATATGATCAATATGAATAAACCTAACCTGTCCATTATCAAACATCTTTACCAAATATGTGCGAGGACCACATATCTTCACCACTCTTCCTAGTAACCACTTTATCCATTTATGGTTCTTCACTCTCACCTTCTGGTTTAATTTCACACTTCTCTCTTTTACTCTACCTCTATCATGATTCTCTTTCTGTCTTAATTGTGTCTCTTCTATGGACTGTGCCAAATATGGTTTTAACAACGAGAATCTGGTTCATGGCTGTCGTTTGAGAAACAACTCTGCTGGTGTTCTACCAGTAGTTGTATGAGGAGTATTTCGATATGTAATCAAAAAATTAGCCAATTTGTGATCCAACGACAACTGTCGTTTCCTTGGATTTGGATCTAACATTTGTTTTATGAGGGCACGTTTTACAATTTGTACAGTGCGCTCTGCTGCACCATTCGAAGCAGGATGGTATGGTGGAACCTTGGTATGTTTCACACCATTTTTGCTCGTGAATTGTGCAAATTCTTCTGAACGAAATTGTGGTCCATTATCCGAAATTGTGGTCCATTATCCGAGGCCAAATGAAGAAAATAATTTTCGTAAAATGTCCAATGTTTTACTTGTTGTTATTTTCCACATTGGAAACACCTCAACCCATTTTGAATGGCTATCAATTACAATGAACAATTGTTGTCAGCAAAATCAATATGTAGCCTTTGCCACACCCTGGGAGGCCATTTCCATGGCTGTAATGGTACTGGTGGCGGTTGCTTGCTTACCGATTGACATGTCGTACACTGACTCACGATGTACTCTATATCTTTATCAAGACCTGGCCACCATAAATAACTGCGCGCAAAACTCTTGGTCAAGCACATTCCCAGGTGCTGGTCATGGAGGTCTCCTAATAATTTGGACCTGAATTTATTTGGTATAACCACTCTTGCACCCCACATGATACAATCTTTATTGACTGATAATTCATTCCTACGAATGAAGAATGGATGAATATCTTTGTCTGTTACCTGGTTTGGCCATCCATTTGCAATAAACTCATACACCTTGACATCACTGGGTCACGTTTGGTTGTAACTGGCAGTTCATCAATGTATGAAAAATAAAACACTTCTTCCCGATCGGGTGTAACTTGTGATGGGGAAGGCAATCTAGACATTGCATCAGCATTACTGTGATCAGCTGATCGTCTGTATTCAATATCATATGTATATGCTGACAAAATCAAAGCCCATCTCTGCATTCGGGCTGCAGCTAATGTTGGAACTGGGGACTTTGTTAGGGGCTCATGGTCCGCAACGATGGTAAACTTATGACCATACAAGTATTTGTGAAAGTTCTTGACCCCAAAAATGAATGCCAAAGCTTCCCTTTCAATTTGCGCATAATTACTCTCACTGGCACTGAGAGTGCGTGAAGCAAAAGCAATTGGTCTCACCTCCCCACTACTTGATACATGAGAGATCACTGCCCCAACTCTATATGGAGAGGCATCACATGCTAGCTTAATCTCCTTAGATGAACTAACATGGTGCTCTCTACCAATTTGCTTTTACACTCCTTGAATGCTGTATCGCATTCTTTTGACCACTTCCAATGGACCTGTTTTTTCAAAAGTTCATTCAGTGGATGTAATACTGTAGCCAAATTTGGTAGGAACTTCCCATAATAGTTCAAAAGATCCAAGAATGAACGAAGTTCAGTGACAGTCCTGGGAGTGGGTGCATTTCTAATTGCATCCAATTGTTCCATGGTCAGATGTAAACCATCTTTGTCTACTCTGTACCCTAAGTACTCCACTGAGTTTTTAAATAACTCACACTTACGAGCAGACACTCGTAGTCTGTGCTTCTCTAGCCATTTGAGGACTTCAATCAATATGTTATGAATTTGCCTATTTGGTGCTGAAATTAGTATGTCATCCAAATAACATACTACCTCTTCAATACCTTGCAAAATCTGGTTCATCACCCCTTGGAATATGGCAGGGACGGAAGACACTCCAAACGGTAGCCTATTAAATTGATATAGGCCTAGATGAGTATTTATAGTCAAACATGATTTGGACTCATCTAGTTCAAGCTGTAAGTAGGCATTCGTAAGGTCCAGTTTTGAGAAGATCTGACCATCTGTTAGTGTTGTGAACAAATCTTCTATATTCGGCAATGTATTGGGGACATTACCCTCTAGAACCTGGTTTACGGTTACTTTATAATCACCACACACCTTACCATCGGACTTAGGTACAACAACAATGGGTGTAGCCCAATTACATTGATCTATCTTACATTGTTCTCAGTCTCTCGTCTTTTGAGTTCTTGCTCAACTTTCTCCTTGAGTGCATATGGCACAGAACGTGGCTTGTAGTAAACCGATCTAGCATCCTTCTGTACCCTGACACGCGCCTTGAAGCCTTGGATCGGACTGCCAGTTTCGCAGAACACCTTCGGATACTTCTTGATAACCTCATCCGTTGATGAAAATCTCACTTCCACACAGAAAATCTCACTCCAATCCAGCTTCAGTGAGCTCAACCAATTTCTTCCTCGTAAGACAGACTTATGTCCTTTCACTACTATTAGAGGCAAGTTCTGAAATTGATCTTTATATTTCACCGGTACGGTGATATGACCTACCACAGGAATTTTCTCTCCCGAGTAGCCTCGCAGCTCTATCTTGGATTTCTCTAGTTGGAAATCACGCAATTTGTCGAGGTACAGTGACTCTGGTACTACATTCACGGATGCACCCGTATCAATTTCCATTGGTATCTTGAATCCCGCAACATCTATGTGGATTTTGATGTTTTCCGAATCATTGTCCATTAACTTCGTGCTCCTGATGACGTGTAACTCTAACATCTCCTCGTCCTGTTGTTGTTCTTCCATGCTATGTAGTCTCTTGGGATTTCTACTCATAGCTTTGAACGCTGGATTCATAGCTTTAAAAGCTGGTTTATCCTTCAGTCGGCATGCCTTCGCAAGATACCCAGTCTTACTGCAGAAGAAACACTCTGCCTTCACGTATGGACAACTTTGAGCAATGTGTTGTCCCAGGCACCTGTAGCACGACTTCGCCGCTCTGTTAGAATTTCCAGTTTCTGAGACTTTGGGCCCCCACGATCTTTTACTTTGAACCTGCAGGTGATTTACCTCGGTTGACTGATGATCGTAATTATTATTTAATTCTCGGGAATATTGTTGGGCCATGCGCATCGACCTCGCTGTCTGACAAGCAATCTCAAAAGTCAAGTCATCCGTCGTCAATAACTTCCTTCTGATCACAGTGCAGTACACAATACGTCCACATCCACAGTGTGGAGCTACAACATTACAAGCTTACAGACATTGCAGCACCGATGCGTAAGGACAAACTAGTACCAGAACTGCTGGATGGTGTCCAGGCAGGGTGGTGCCTAGTGCTCGTAGTGGGAACCCGGTTGGCTCAAGTTGCCTGCTCTTGGGGCTTTTGCCGTTGCCTCTCGCGTCGGGCAGGTTCATAGATGCCTGTGACCTCCCTGTCCTTTCCTTGCACCCTGGGTCGCTGCTGCTCCCTGAGGAGCAGTCGTCTAGCAGTGCACAGGGAACTGCTGACTTGCTCGCCTGGGCGTTATTAAATTTGGGGTCCTGGCTGGTCCAGGTCCCATTTGAGGGAACCGTTGCAGGTGACCCTTCGTTCCCAGGTATAGCCTTGGTGGTGATAGGGTCTGGGAACTGCGCGTTAGCGCGGTTTGCTCTTTCAGGCTCGTGGTGGTTGGTGCCATCAAGTGCCTGAGTGGTGGAGCCAATCAGGGGCAGGGTATTGATACCTGTGCTGTTGCCCTCCTGAGATCGCTTGCTCTGCAGCTTGTCTATATTAGCCCCATTCACAATAAGCTAAGAGCTTACACCAAGGAACTGATCCCTGTAATTGGCAGGGCAGAAGTCAAAGTCTCCTATGATGGAGCAGTGCATGAACTCCCACTGTGGATTGTGCCAGGGGATGGCCCCACACTGTTTGGCAGAAGTTGGCTGGGAAAAATCCGCTGGAACTGGGACGACATTCGAGCGCTTTCCTCCGTCGACGACGCCTCATGTGCCCAGGTTCTGAGCAGATTTCCAGCGTTGTTCAAGCCAGGCATTGGAAGCTTCTCAGGGGCGAAAGTGAAGATCTATTTGGTTCCCAGTGCGCGACCCATCCACCACAAGGCACAGCCTGTCGACGGAGGAAAGCGCTCGAATGTCGTCCCAGTTCCAGGAGGCGATTAAGCCATTCCACAGGCGCAAAGATGAAATATCCTTGCAGGCGGACTGTCTGTTGTGGGGCAATCATGTGGTCTTGCCCAAGAAAGACAGAAAAATGTTCATTTGTGACCTACACAGCACCCACCCAGGCATTGTAATGATGAAAGCCATATCCAGATCCCATGTGTGGTGGCCCGGCATCGACTCAGATTTAGAGTCATGCGTGCGCCAGTGCAATACTTGCTCTCAGCTGAGCAGTGCACCCAGAGAGGCACCGCTAAGTTTGTGGTCATGGCCCTCCAAACCGTGGTCGAGGATCCACATGGACTATGTGGGCCCATTTCTAGGCAAAATGTCCTTGGTTGTCGTGGATGCTTATTCAAAATAGATTGAATGTGCAATAATGTTTGTAAGGACATCCACGGCCACCATCGAAAGCCTACGAGCTATGTTTGCCACACACGGCCTGCCTGATGTCCTAGTCAGCGACAATGGGCCGCGTTTCACGAGTGCTGAATTCAAGGAATTCATGACCCACAACGGGATCAAGCATGTCACATCTGCCCCGTTCAAACCCGCATCCAACGGCCAGGCAGAACGGGCAGTTCAGACCATCAAGCAAAGCTTGAAACGCGTTTTGGAAGGCTCCCTGCAGACCCGGCTGTCCCGAGTGCTGCTCAGCTACCGCACCAGACCCCACTCACTCACCGGGGTTCCCCCGCCGAACTGCTCATGAAAAGGGCGCTCAAAACAAGGCTCTCTCTTGTCCACCCTGATCTCCATGATCACGTGGAGGGCAGGCGGCATCAACAAATGACCGTGCAAATTTGTCACATGATATTGAGGTCAATGATCCTGTGTTTGTACTCAATTATGGACATGGTCCCAAATGGCTCGCTGGCACGGTCATAGCCAAAGAAGGGAGTAGGGTGTTTCAGGTCAAATTGGCCAATGGACGAACATGCTGAAAACATTTGGACCAAATCAGATTGCGAGTCGCCAACAGCTACGAACAACCCGAAGAAGCCATCACCAACTTCAACCCTCCAACACTCACACAAGTGGCAACCGACATCATGGTTGACCACAAAGCCGAACTCACCATCCCCAGCAGCCCAGCAAGGCCAGCTACCCAGCAGCCCAGTGAAGAACTAACCAACTCACCCACACCCACATTTGTACCGAGACGATCGATAAGGGAGCAAAAAGCCCCAGATCATCTCACCCTGTAAATAAGTGTATTATTAACTGTACAAGGGAGTGATGTTATGTATTAAACTCTTGGCAACCTGTATCACACCATCACTAGAGGGCCTACCTATTGGAATCCCAAGGGATCCCAGCGTCCCTTGGGAGCATGGTATGTAAGCAGGCCACCCACGAGGTACCTGCACTCTGGAGTCTTATTAAAGGTGCTAAGGTCACACTCATTGCTCACAGTACTCAGTTTCATCCTTTATTATGAGTGTATCACTATTTGTCTCGTCAAGTCCTCTATGTACCTTGTTTCTCCTAATGTTTCATCCTGGTGCCCATCCTCCTGCCAAATTAGTTTAAACCTTCCACTACAGCACTAGTTAACCTACCCGTGAGGACATTGGTCCCAGCTCTGTTGAGGTGCAACCTGTCTTCCTTGAACAGGTCCCTCCTGCCGTAGAATTGGTCCCAATGCCCCAGGAAACTGGTCCTCCCTCCTGCACCATTTCTCCAACCACGTGTTAACCTGTCTTATCCTACTATTCTTATACTCACTAGCGCATGGCACTGGGTGTAATACCGTTGAGGTCCTACTCTTTACTTTCCTCCCAAGCTCCTTAAATTCTGACTGCAGGACCCTAAGTCTTTTCCTTCCAATGTCATTG
This sequence comes from Pristiophorus japonicus, assembly GCF_044704955.1. NCBI lineage: Eukaryota > Metazoa > Chordata > Chondrichthyes > Pristiophoridae > Pristiophorus > Pristiophorus japonicus. The sequence goes on along the minus strand of NC_091978.1, from coordinate 77,023,186 downwards.
GTTCCCATGTGGACCATGATTTCTGGCTGTTTCCTTTTCCCCCTCAAAATGTTCTGCACCTTCTTAGTGATGTCCTACACCCTGGCACCAGGGAGGCAACACACCATACGGGACTCATATTGGCGGTTGCAGAAACGCCTGTCTATCCCCCTGACTATTGAATCCCGTATGATCATTGAATTCTACACTTTGCTGTGCCCCAGGGTGCCATGGAGGTGATCTAGACTGCACTACTCCGATGTATCGTCCCCCTCACCAGTATTCAGCACTGAAAACCGGTTTGAGAATGCCACACTCCCAGAGGATTCCTGCACTGCCTATCTCTTCCTACCCTGTCTAATTAGTTTAAACCCTCCACTACAGCACTAGTTAACCTACCCGTGAGGACATTGGTCCCAGCTCTGTTGACGTGCAATCTGTCTTCCTTGAACAGGTCCCTCCTGCCCCAGAATTGGTCCCAATGCCCCAGGAAACTGGTCCTCCCTCCTACACCATTTCTCCAGCCACGTGTTAACCTACCCACTTACTATCCTGCTGAATTCTCTATAGTTGCAGGGTTACCACATCCTGGAATATGCACTCCATGAAATTCTCAGCCTCTCATATCCCCTGCTGTCATTTCCTCTCCTATAGCTCAGAAACACTGAGCTTGAGTTCAAACAACTGGAGTCACTTCCCACCTGTGGTTATCCAGGGACACATGGAGTTCCTATATGGCACAGGAATTGAAGGCAGCGGGTCTCCACCTTGTGTGGATGTGAGATCATCCATCTTGGAAAAAAAATCAGTTAAAGGGAATATTATTTGAATGGGGAGAAATTACAACATGCTGCGGTGCAGAGTGACCTGGGGGTCCTTGTGCATGAAACTCTTTTGAGTTTACCTGTAAAACAAAACATTAAACCGTGCCACCCGAACTGGGTGACACACCAGACATTTACAAGGCCCTTTTTTTTCCTTTTTTTTGTTTTTTTTTGTGTTTTTCTTTTTTTTGTTTTTTTTTTGGGGCACTAAAATCACAATTTTTCCCCAGTGCCCCCTATTAAAGGGAAGGGGGACACTAAAAGCACTGGCAATTAAAACAAATTAAACTTTAAAACGTAAATCAAATTAAAATTTGGTTGCCGGGCGTGATGATGCACTCCAGTCCCTCCGGTGCCCACCTCTCGCGGAAGGCCGCGAGCGTACCGGTGGACACCGCGTGCTCCATCTCCAAGGACACCCTGGACTGGATGTAAGAGCGGAAGAGAGGCAGGCAGTCAGGTTGAACGACCCCCTCGACCGCCCGCTGCCTGGACCGGCTGATGGCACCCTTGGCCGTGCCCAGGAGCAGTCCTACGAGGAGGCCTTCGGACCTACCCGCTCCCCTCCACACAGGGTGCCCAAAGATCAGGAGAGTGGGACTGAAGTGCAGCCAGAATTTCAGGAGCAGCCCCTTCAAATAATAAAACAGGGGCTGCAACCTTGTGCATTCCATAAAAACATGGAACACGGACTCTTCCAGACCGCAGAAATTGCAGGCGGCCTGGGAGTCCGTGAACCGGCTTAAAAATTTGCTGCACGGCACTGCTCCGTGCACCACCCTCCAGGCCAAGTCCCCGATGAATAGTGGGAGGACCCCTGCGTAGAGTGCCCTCCATCGGGGACCCCCGCCTCCTCCGGACGGCAAGATGGTACGCCATGGCGTGTCCGGACAGCCGGCGAGGATGGCAAAGTTGAGAGTGTGTAGGAGCAGCCCGTACAGGAAACCCCTCCGTGCGGAACTGAAAGGCACGGAGGGGATTTCCCCGAGGCGGCTCAAGTTGTGAGGCGCCGGCCCCCGAGGGAGGTTCCGGGGTTTGGCGCCGATGAGGAATTCCATCCGGACGGGGTCAGTTCAGACGGGATCTCCCCACGTGCTTGAGCCTCCTCGATGCACCTAACGGAGTCAGGGCCCAGAGCTGTTTTTAGCGACTCGATGGCATCGGCCGCGTGGCGGACGTTGGCAGAATTTAGGCACCGCGCCAGCGTGTCTGGCGCCATCCAGCCCGCTCCTCCGCCATCGAGCAGGTCCCTGACCCTGGTCACCTCACCAGCCACAGCCCTCTCTTCCGACCGCCACATAAAACCTCGGTCGTGGAGGTACGGATTCCCGAGCAGCGGCTCCTGCAGGACGGCCGCCACTCCAGCCGGCGGAGAGCTGCGCTTGGTGGAGACTTTGTTCCAGACCCTGATGAGTTCCTTGTAAAAGACAGGCAGCTCCCGGAGGGCGGTCCTGACACCCCCCAAGTTCACAAACAGGAGCTGCGTGTCATAATTGAGGTTGCGCTGCTGGCGGAAGAAATACGTCGCCAGAGCACACCACCTAGGAGGGGGCTCGACGTAAAGGTATCTCTGCAGGGTCTGAAGATGGAAAGTCGCGAGCTGGGCGCTGACGCACATCAACGACTGACCGCCCTCCTCAAGCGGGAGACTCAAGACCGCAGCAGAGACCCAGTGCTTCCTGTTGTTCCAGAAGAAGTCCACCAGCTTCTTCTGTATCTTGGCGACAAACGCAGGGGGAGGGGTCAAAGTGACCAGCCGGTACCACAACATTGCGGCCACCAGCTGGTTTATGACTAGCGCTCGACCCCTGTAGGACAGCACTCGGAGCAGTCCTGTCCAGCGCCCTAGGCGAGCGGCGACCTTGGCCTCCAGCTCCTGCCAGTTCGCTGGCCAGGCTCCCTCGTCGGGGCTAAGGTAGACTCCCAGATAGAGGAGATGGGTCGTGCTCCAGGCAAAAGGCCTGAGCTCCTCCGGCAGGGAGTCCACCCGCCACTGACCCACCAGGAGTCCGGAACATTTCTCCCAGTTGATCCTGGCGGAGGACGCGGCCGAGTAAATCTCCTGGCACTCACGCATCCTCCGCAGGTCAGCGGGATCCTCTACCGCGAGGAGCACATCATCGGCGTAAGCCGAGAGGACGACCCCCACGCCCGGCCCTTGCAGAGCCAGTCCCGTCAACCTCATCCGCAAGAGGCGCGGGAAAGGCTCCACGCAAACGGCGTATAACTGGCCGGACATGGGGCATCCCTGGCGCACCCCTCTCCTAAAGCGAAGGGGCACCGTCAAGGACCCGTTAACCTTAATCAGACACTCCGCGGCGGCGTACAAAAGTCGGATCCGGGCGACGAAATGCGTCCCGAACCCGAAAGCGCGCAGAGTTCCGAGCAGATAGCCGTGATCCACCCTGTCGAACGCCTTCTCTTGGTCGAGGGATAGGAAGGCGACCGACAGACCAGCCTCCTGGGAACAATGGATGAGGTCCCGGACCAGATGGATGTTATCGTGGATTGTCCGGCCCGGGACCGTGTAGGGCTGGTCGGGGTGGATCATGTGGTCCAGCACGGCACCAAGGCGAGCAGACATCGCCCTGGCGAAGATTTTGTAGTCCGTGCTGAGGAGGGAGACCGGGCGCCAGTTCTTAAGGAGGCGGAGATCGCCCTTCTTAGGCAGCAGGACGATGACTGCCCTGCGCCAAGAGAGGGGCATCTCCCCGGTCGCCAGACTTTCCCCCAGGACCCGCGCATAGTCGCACCCCAGGACGTCCCAGAACGCCCTGTGGAACTCCACGGTCAGCCCGTCCAGCCCCGGGGATTTTCCCCTCGAGAGCCGGTCGAGGGCACCGGTCAGCTCCGCCAGGCTTAGCGGAGCTTCCAGATTTTCGGCGCCCTCCGGGCTGACTTTCGGCAGGTCCTCCCACAAAACTCTACGCGCTTCCTCACTGAACGGATCCGGAGAGAACAGAGCCCCGTAATATTCACGGGCCCTGTTGTTGACGCCCTCCGGATCCGAGACGAGAGAGCCGTCGTCGGCCAGCAGCGTCAAGAGCTGCTTACGGACACTCTGCCTTTTTTCCAGCGAGTAGAAGAAGGGGGAGCCGCGGTCCAGATCCCGCAGGAACCGGATCCGCGACCTCACGAACACGCCTCGGGACCCGACGACCTGCAGGTCCTTCAGCGCGGCCTTCTTCGCTTCATACACCGTCCGCAGGGCCGGGTCCTGGACGACTTGACCGAGACGGGCTTCCAGGTCGAGCACCTCTTTTTCTAGGCGCCCGACTCTGGCCGCCCGCCTCTTGGTCGACCCCCTCGCGTACTCTTGACAGAAGACGCGGAAGTGAGCCTTGCCCACGTCCCACCATAGCCTCAAGGAGGGGAAGCCCCCCTGCTTCCTTCTCCAGTCGGACCAGAATCGACGGAATCCTTGTGCATGAAACTCTTTTAGAGTCTACCTGCAAAACATAAAACATGTATCCGTGCCACCCGACCTAGATGACACACCAGACATTTACAAGGCCCTTTTTTTCTTTTTTGTTTTTTTTTTGGTTTTTTTGTGGTTTTTTTGGGCACTAAAATCAAATTTTTTCCTTTTTCCAGTGCCCCCTATAAAAGGAGAGGGGGACACTAAAAGCACCGGCAATTAAAACAAAATAAACTTTAAAACGTAAGATCAAATCCCAAAAAGTTAGTTTGCAGGTGCAGCAGGTAATCAGGAAGGCGAATGGAATGTTGACCTTCATTGCGAGAGGGATGGAGTACAAAAGCAGGGCGGTCCTGCTGCAACTGTATAGGGTATTGGTGAGGCCGCACCTGGAGTACTGCGTGCAGTTTTGGTCACCTTACTTAAGGAAGGATATACTAGCTTTGGAGGGGGTACAGAGACGATTCACTTGGCTGATTCCGGAGATGAGGGAGTTACCTTATGATGATCGATTGAGTAGACTGGGTCTTTACTCATTGGAGTTCAGAAGGATGAGGGGTGATCTTATAGAAACATTTAAAATAATGAAAGGGATAGACAAGATAGAGGCAGAGAGGTTGTTTCCACTGGTTGGGGAGACTAGAACTAGGGGGCACAGCCTCAAAATACGGGGGAGCCAATTTAAAACCGAGTTGAGAAGGAATTTCTTCTCCTAGAGGGTTGTGAATCTGTGGAATTCTCTGCCCAAGGAAGCAGTTGAGGCTAGCTCATTGAATGTATTCAAATCACAGATAGATAGATTTTTAACCAATAAGGGAATTAAGGGTTACGGGGTGCGGGCGGGTAAGTGGAGCTGAGTCCACGGCCAGATCAGCCATGATCTTGTTGAATGGCGGAGCAGGCTCGAGGGGCTAGATGGCCTACTCCTGTTCCTAATTCTTATGTTCTTATGTTCTTAGTATGTCTCAGCTGTCCCATCATTTTGCTTAAACGTCTATCTTCTTATGCTATATATATGTTTTTGGTTACTCCTATTATGTAATTACTTATGTATCTGTCGTACCTGTGACAGAGTCTGTGGTTCTCATATTAGACTGTTCAGCCACCAAAGAACTCACTTCAGGAGTGGAAGCAAGTCTTCCTCGATTCCGAGGGACTGCCTATGATGATGATGATGATGATGATATGTACACCAGATTTTTATTTGATGCAATTTGGATCCTTTTACTATTGATATCCTCTACTTAGTTCGTTTTAATTTTATCCCTTTAGATCTAATTAATTACTCTGATTATTTATATATTTACTTACTTACTCTTGCCTCTTGGTTGAAAATAATTAGCACCTACTTCTCCCTCTGCACTGAATTCCCATTCTCATCAAATTCCCATTGCCACTCTGTTTAGCAGATTCACCCAGCTCTGTGTGCAGTCTCTTTGGATAGATGAGCTAAGATGGCTCAAATGGTCTTCCTCATCTGTATCTATTTTGTGAATAGGTGGCACAGGGAAGAAAATCAGTCTTGTTTTTAAAAAGGGTTAAATTTGTTGATTTACTTAGTTACACACACGCATACTCCGACTGTCCTCCTTCCTTTCTGCAGGGCCTCAATCCCTGGGTTTCGTAGGACGCAATGGCGATCTCACGAAGTCGCTGTTGGCCTGTGCTGCGCCGCTCCTGAGCCACGACCCTGCTGCTGTCCTCTGACCTCTTGCTGTCCTCCGACCTCTGGTTGTCCTCCGACGTCAGGTTGTCCTCCGACCTCCCGCTGTCCTCCAACCCCTGGGCTCTCGCTCTACTCGGAGCTCCAACACAGGTGGGCAGAGGAAACGTTTCAAGGACACCCTCAAAGCCTCCTTGAAAAAATGTAACATTGCCACCGACACCTGGGAATCCCTGGCCCAAGACCGCCCAAGGTGGAGGAAAAGCATCTTGGAAGGCGCTGAACACCTTGAGTCTCTTCGCCGAGAGCAAGCTGAAGCCAAGCGTCGACAGCGGAAGGAGCTTGCGGCAACCCAGGCACCCCATCCACCTGTTCCTTCAACCACCGTTTGCCCCACCTGTGACAGAGATTGTAGGTCCTGCATTGGACTCTTTCATCACCTGAGAACTCATTTCTCGTGTGGAAGCAAGTCATCCTCGACTCCGAGGGACTGCCTATGATGATGATGACTTAGTTACAGCATGAATTTCTTTATTCTAAGTAATTATTGAGAGGGTGTCTCACTATTAATATCCTTTTTTCAAATCCAAGCTGTTCAAAATTTAAAATGTGAGGACCTATACCTGCATCTCTACAGCACACCCTATATTTTACAGGAAAATAGTCTGTACACAGAAATGAGAAAGAAAACTGAAGAAGGATGTGAGAAGTGAGGGTTATGTTTGTGTTTTATTGATCTTCCACTTATTATCCTATTAAAAGGTGGTAGTAATTATAAAACTGAGAGGGGTACATGAAGCAGCAGACAGGACATAACAAATCATCAAGACTAGTAATGTTCAATGCATGGGGCTCATTGTGAAAGTGTCACTTCTGGATTAATAAGGGACACTCGTTTCAAGCTATATTGTAACAGTGACTCCAAAAATTTACTTAATTGGCTGCAAAGCACTTTGGGACATCTTGGGGTGTGCAAGGCACTATATAAATGCAAGTCTTCCTTCCTTCCCTCCTCCCTTCCTTCATTTCATTAATACTTAGCAAAATTCCACAATTTAATTGTTTCCACACTTTAGTTCAGCATTTTCAGACTTTGATAGCCCAAATGGCTTTTTCTTGCTCCATGCTTTCTTGCATTTTCTTTAATGTTAACTGTGTCAAAATGTAATTGCAATATAAATAGCCTTAAAGTCATGTTTACTGCAGTGCATTTTGGAGAGGGAGGGTGAACAGCCAGTTGTCGTGGTACATGTAGGTACCAACGATATAGGTAAGAAGCGGGAAGAGGTCCTACAAGCTGAATTTAGGGAGCTAGGAGTTAAATTAAAAAGGAGGACCTCAAAGGTAGTAATCTCTGGATTGCTACCAGTGCCACGTGCTAATCAGAGTAGAGGAAGCAAGATAGTTAGAATAAATACGTGGCTTGAGCAGTGGTGCAAGAGGGAGGGATTCAAATTTCTGCGACATTGGAATCAGTTCTGGGGGAAGTGGGACCTATACAAAAGGGACGGTCTGCACTTGGGCAGGACTGGAACTGATGTCCTGGGGGTAACATTTGCTAATGCAGTTCAGGAGTGTTTAAAGTAATATGGCAGGGGGATGGGAAACTATGCAGCTAGGGCGAAGTAATATGGAGTCAGAAACAGATGGTAGAAAGGTAAAAAGCAATAGTGGAAGGCCGAGTAAACAAAGGCAAGAAATAAAAAGGGCCACACTACATCATAATTCTAAAAGGACAAAGGGTGTTAAAAAACAAGCTTGAAGGCTTTGTGTCTTAATGCAAGGAGTATCTAATAAGGTGGATGAATTAACTGTGCAAATAGATATTCACAAATATGATGTGATTGGGATTACAGAGACGTGGCTCCAGGATGATCAAGGCTGGGAACTCAACATCCAGGGGTATTCAACATTCAGGAAGGATAGAATAAAAGGAAAAGGAGGTGGGGTAGCATTGCTGGTTAAAGAGGAGATTAATGCACTAGTTAGGAAGGACATTAGCTTGGATGATGTGGAATCTATATGGGTAGAGCTGCAGAACACCAAATGGCAAAAAACGTTAGTGGGAGTTGTGTACAAACCTCCAAACAGTAGTAGTGATGTTGGGGAGGGCATCAAACAGGAAATTAGGAGTGCATGCAATAAAGGTGCAGCAGATATCATGGGTGACTTTAATATGCATATAGATTGGGCTAACCAAACTGGAAGCAATACGGTGGAGGAGGATTTCCTGGAGTGCATAAGAGATGGTTTTCGAGACCAATATGTCGAGGAACCAACTAGGGGGGAGGCCATCTTAGACTGGGTGTTGTGTAATGAGAGACGATTAATTAGCAATCTCGTTGTGAGAGGCCCCTTGGGAAAGAGTGACCATAATATGGTGGAATTCTACATTAGGATGGAGAATGAAACAGTTAATTCAGAGACCATGGTCCAGAACTTAAAGAAGGGTAACTTTGAAGGTATGAGCCGTGAATTGGCTAGGATAGATTGGCGAATGATACTTAAGGGGTTGACTGTGGATTGGCAATGGCAGACATTTAGAGACCGCATGGATGAACTACAACAATTGTACATCCCTGTCTGGCGTAAAAATAAAAAAGGGAAGGTGGCTCAACCATGGCTATCAAGGGAAATCAGGGATAGTATTAAAGCCAAAAAAGTGGCATACAAATTGGCCAGAAATAGCAGTGAACCCGGGGACTGGGAGGAATTTAGAACTCAGCAGAGGAGGACAAAGGGTTTGATTAGGGCAGGGAAAATAGAGTACAAGAGGAAACTTGCAGGGAACATTAAGACGGACTGCAAAAGTTTCTATAGATATGTAAAGAGAAAAAGGTTAGTAAAGACAAACGTAGGTCGTCTGCAGTCAGAATCAGGGGAAGTCATAACGGGGAACAAACAAATGGCAGACCAATTGAACAAGTAAGGAGGAGGAACTAAGGGAAATCCTTATTGGTCGGGAAATTGTGTTGGGGAAATTGATGGGATTGAAGGCCAATAAATCCCCAGGGCCTGATGGACTGCATCCCAGAGTACTTAAGGAGGTGGCCTTGGAAATGGCGGATGCATTGACAGTCATTTTCCAACATTCCATAGACTCTGGATCAGTTCCTATGGAGTGGAGGGGAGCCAATGTAACCCCACTTTTTAAAAAAGGAGAGAGAAAACCGGGAATTATAGACCGGTCAGCCTGACATCGTAGTGGGTACAATGAAGGATTCAATTATTAAGGATGTCATAGCAGCGCATTTGGAAAGAGGTGACATGATAGGTCCAAGTCAGCATGGATTTGTGAAAGGAAAATCATGCTTGACAAATCTTCTGGAATTTTTTGAGGATGTTTCCAGTAGAGTGGACAAGGGAGAACCAGTTGATGTTGTGTATTTGGACTTTCAGAAGGCTTTCGACAAGGTCCCACACAAGAGATTAATGTGCAAAGTTAAAGCACATGGGATTGGGGGTAGTTTGATGACATGGATTGAGAACTGGTTGGCAGACAGGAAGCAAAGAGTAGGAGTAAATGGGTACTTTTCAGAATGGCAGGCAGTGACTAGTGGGGTACCACAAGGTTCTGTGCTGGGGCCCCAACTGTTTACATTGTACATTAATGATTTAGACGAGGGGATTAAATGTAGTATCTCCAAATTTGCGTATGACACTAAGTTGGGTGGCAGTGTGAGCTGCGAGGAGGATGCTCTGAGGCTGTTGAGTGACTTGGATAGGTTAGGTGAGTGGGCAAATGCATGGCAGATGAAGTATAATGTGGATAAATGTGAGGTTATCCACTCTGATGGTAAAAACAGCGAGACAGACTATTATCTGAATGGTGACAGATTAGGAAAAGGAGAGGTGAAACGAGACCTGGGTGTCATGGTACATCAGTCATTGAAGGTTGGCATGCAGGTACAGCAGGCGGTTAAGAAAGCAAAGGCATGTTGGCCTTCATAGCAAGGGGATTTGAGTACAGAGGCAGGGAGGTGTTACTACAGTTGTACAGAGTCTTGGTGAGGCCACACTTGGAGTATTGTGTCCAGTTTTGGTCTCCTAACTTGAGGAAGGACATTCTTGCTATTGAGGGAGTGCAGCAAAGGTTCACCAGACTGATTCCCGGGACGGCAGGACTGACATATCAAGAAAGACTGGATCAACTGGGCTTGTATTCACTGGAGTTCAGAAGAATGAGAGGGGATCTTATAGAAACATTTAAAATTCTGATGGGTTTAGACAGGTTAGATGCAGGAAGGATGTTCCCAATGTTGGGGAAGTCCAGAACCAGGGGTCACAGTCTAAGGATAAGGGGTAAGCCATTTAGGACCGAGATGAGGAGAAACTTCTTCACCCAGAGAGTGGTGAACCTGTGGAATTCTCTACCACAGAAAGTTGTTGAGGCCAATTCACTAAATATATTCAAAAAGGAGTTAGATGTAGTCCTTACTACTAGGGGGATCAAGGGGTATGGCGAGAAAGCAGGAATGGGGTACTGAAGTTGCATGTTCAGCCATGAACTCATTGAATGGCGGTGCAGGCTCGAAGGGCCGAATGGCCTACTCCTGCTCCTATTTTCTATGTTTCTATGTTGCACACACACACACAGGTTCCTTCAGTCAGTAATCCAGAAACCTGGTGGAGTGATAGCAAATTCCCACAGAAACATGCTTCATTACAATAGGCTAATTTCAGGCACTAATCCAGGATCTAAAGTTCTTTGCAGGAAACCTCAAACATTCTGTATCCAACCATGTAGGCATGCTGCAGAAGTACGAATGGAGTGATTTCAAATCCCCACTCTGACTTGCTTTATTATAGCATAGCCCTTCAGAAGATTCGGATCTCGTACCAGTACACTGTTTGGATTCCACAACTGTAGTTTTTGTACCATTTTGAGGTTTACACAACAGAATCTGCTTTAGCTCATGTCTACATATAAATTAAGGGTTACTGTTTGCAGCCATGTGAAGAACTAAATCATATAATGAGCCTGCAGCAGCCCTTTTTATAATGCTGTATTTGTCAATTTTGTAATTTAGATTGCAACCAATTTCTTTGATCACTGATTTATAAACAAAGATCTCAATAAGGAAGTTAGTAAATAAAAATGTTAACTTGAAGAAAATAAAAAGAATGAAATAATTACAGAAACTTGCACTGATTATTTACTTTTTTAAACTTTATGGTAAATACCTCCCATAACTGAAAAATCAGAACATCAGAACAACTGTGAAAAGAAAGTGTTTGAGTCCAGTGCACTCTTTTCCAGCATTAACAAATAATATTCTCCACTGGAAGGATGAGCTTTTATGGTAACAGTGGGTCATCTGGGGGAGAGAAGGGGAAAAATCTGACTTGGAAAAATGGCACAACTCAAGCCCAATTCCTGGTGGGTCAATGAAAAAGCTTTGTGATGGCATCCAGTGTCAGCAAGAAGATCAAGTTTAAGATGGGTTCATTACAGGGTAAAACTTGTCTTATACTGTATCAGCAATGGGGCAAGGTTTTCTCTATATACTCGATGTAGCAAAATTGTAAACATGCTTAAGAAGGACAGGTTTATGATTTCACTACACCGACCAGACAAAATAAATATTCCCCCAATATACCTTAACCTCCAGCCTCAGATCACCACCTCCTAATTACACTTCCATTTACCACTGTAAGTTAAGTGGCAAATCATGCAATTTTGTGCTGCGAAACTGTACTAGATTTCAACCTGGATCTCAGAAGTCAAATGGCAATGTGCTGACCTACATACCACCATGTTTCTTCTATTAAAGATAGACTGGACTACTGTAAAATAATGGGCAAAATCTTAAACTTTGTCAGGGGTATAAAACAGCCGAGATTGGATTTGCTACCCATTATACATCCCACTTGATTTTCCTTACCATTGAAGTTGGTCAGGGTGTATAACAGGCGGCAAATCTGATTTCCATGTCATTTATTATACTGAATATTTAAAACTGTTTCTCTAGCAATGTAACTAACCATATTGTGTATTGTGCTCCAAATTATTATTATCCCATTCAATTTTAGGCAAAAAAAGGGCAAGAGATACAAAAAGGACCTAAAGTGGAAATCGCTAAACTGGACAAGCTGCTGAGTCTGGTTAGAGACCCCGACGTCAAGCAGAACTGATTATCCCTTGTTGTGAAGATATTTAATCAACATGTCCAAATGTATCAGCATTCATGCATAGGTCATATGCGTGCACACCTGCGTCTGCCAGTAATGCTCAGAAATGTGTAACATTTATCACAACATATTTGAAAACATAACGCAGCATTCTCAGCACACGATGGTTTCACTTTCATATATCCAGAAAAACCTGTTAAACTAAATTTATTTTTCTTCTGTTTAATGATAATTCTCCTTCTAATAATATATACAAATAAAGATTTGTTAACAGGGTAATTTCTTTATTTTGATGCATCTTACAAATAAAGTATTGTATGTTATCTGAATGGCTGTGGAGAAAAGTATACTTTGGGTAAATAATTCTATAAATTGAAAAGGGCGATTTTTTCCCATTTGTACGGCAATTCTGTGATTGAATTAAAACATCAATATATTAATTCCAGTTTATTAGAGAAACAAAGCTTTTCACTCTGCTTCACAATGTCCATTAGATTGTGGGGCTATTTTTGACTAAAGAAGCTGTTTATGCTACAAAGTAGGTAATTATCAAATATTTTATTTTGAAACAAAACTGAAATTCTCACCTACATTCTGTAGGCTACAATTCCAAATACAATTATTTGTATTCTTTTCATTATTCATATATTTGCTAAAAATACCTCACAGTGATGTACTTTCAAATGAACTGTTCCTAGTACTTCTCTATTTCCCTTTGTACTACAAACTTATCTAAAATAAAGTGACAGATAATGTTAACAGCCAGTCATCTCTGCTATTTGTCTGGCTCTGTTGCATTGTATAAGCTGTTAATCAATACCATCTTCCGGTACTGATGAAAGGTCAGCAACCTGACATGTTAACCCATCTTCCTCTCTCCACAGAAGCTACCAAGTGTTTAGAGCATCTTCTGTTTTTGCCTCATCTATTCTAACTGTATTGCAGGGAGATAATCCTGCTGATTTGAGCTACAGAAAACACTACCTCCTGCAAAAGCAGCAGCCCTGAGAGACTGGACTTTTATTTTAAGAACTATATATTGTGATTTTCTTTTAAACAGAAAACAGTTTACAACCTTTAGGGATGTAGGGTAAATCTTTTTCCTCATTAATGTAGGATATCACGGCTAGGACATTGAAGATTTCCCACTTTTTAAACCAAGTTGAGCAGGATTTTCCACTCAGGTTACGCCGGCTCCGTGGTGTAACTTAAGACACAATTTGGTGCAAAACACTTCGGGAGTCTCTCTGTTAGGTCATCACTTCCAGCATTATCTGCTTGATATGACATCAGATGTATAATACATCTGTCCAAATAGGACATGGGCATTTTAGAATTGTACACAAATGATAGGAATACATCATACATTTCAAGTTTGTAATTCAAAGGGAACACATTGTTACGTTACCTGGATTACACTATTGTATAAATTGATATTGGGCCGTGTGAGTCAACTTTGGCATACCTTCTTGGATTCATTGGCCAAAAACGAATTTCTAACAATTCCCAATGCCCTCCCTGACTGCCACAGATCCCAGTCCTGCCAATTCTTCTGCACCCCCAACCTCGAGTGTTCAAAAACTCCACTCCCCCACCCACTCTGTGACAGCGTTATGCCCTCCAATCCTGGTTCATTTAGCTGCGTGCCCGAGGCACTGAGTACATCTATATGGGAATGCACGTGAGAGCGACAAAGACATTGGAGACAATCAGGAGAGGAGCCACAAACTATGACAAATTTACACCAAAGAAAATGAGAGATACAGACACAAGAGAAAATTATGTCAATTACAGAAAGAGAAATACAATTAATAACATCACAGGAGATCAGCTGTTTTATAATATATTGGGGGTAAAGTTGATCTTGGGCAGCATGTAAAACAGGCAATAGTGAATCGGCAGCCCATTTTACACGCCACCCATTTTTCTTTTCCATCTACTCCCTATTTTATTTTCCATTGAAGTAAATAGAAAAAAAAAGAGTAGCATGTAAAACAGGCTGCCGATTCACTATTGGCCGTTTTGTGCCACAACCCTAGACCAATTTCAACACATTTTGTTTAACATGGTGTAATGCTCCTATCATTATTAAACAGTGGATCCTCCAACTCAATATCGGCAATGTCATGGGAGATCTACTAATATTTTAAACTCGTGAAAATATGTTCTACATCTACTTATCACCACTCACACAGAAACATAGAAATTTACATCGCAAAAGGTAATTTTGGCCCATCGTGTCCACGCTGGCCGACAAAGAGCCACACGGCTCTTGGTCAGCAGCCCTAAAGGTTACATATAAACCTATGAACAATGACGGAAAGGTAAAGAGCACCCAACCCAACCAGTCCGTCTCACACAACTGCGCCACCCATTATACTGAAACATTCGACACTCCACCCCAACTGGAGTCACGTGATCTTCTGGGAGAGCCAAAAACCAGATAAAAATCCAGGCCAATTTAGCAAGAAAAAATCTGGGAAAATTCCTCTCCGACCCATCCAGAATTAAACTGTAAACTTACTGCGTGGAGAATTGTGCTTGTGCACGCTGCTCCTATAACTCAAGATTATCAGCACAGCCTGCATCAGATAGTACATTCCTGCTCAGCCAGACGTAACCGCTTGCATGAACACGATCTGTTGAATACCCTGTAAATCTTTCTTTTCCCCAGACTTTCAAAGCCTAAATTCTGCAACAAACTAAATTCTTCACCAGCTCCAAAATTGCATCCCCACTTTAAAAAATTTTTTTCAATAAAGAAATTGGTCGCATTGCAGATGGTATAATTACATGGTATATAATCTGAAACTCTAAGAAGTTTTCCTTATTTTTCTGTATCGTTTTGTTATGGCATCGAAAAAGAGACGACTTCTTTATCTCATACATACATTCAAGTTACTCCAACCAATTTGGTATCGCCCACCAGACCTGAGCATCGCAATCTTCAGCGTCCTTGTGTCCTTGACACCGCTCCATTATCTCAAGTGCAGCATTTAATCCAGACAAATCACCAAACGGGCCATCTGCGTCTTTACTACCAGATGCTATTTCCGCTTTTGAGGGATGCCGTCGCATTACTGAATTAAACATCGAAATCCCTCAACTGACTTGTTTTACTACAAAAAAATAAAGCAACCCCAACACGTCCCTTCAAGTTTAATAAACAACATCGAGAAAATAACTTTTCAACACGACAGTGTCATCTATATATATATATATTTATTTATTTATGTAATTAGAAATACTAAAAAAAATGGTGAAAAAGTCCAAGTAAATGCGGAACAGTGCAACATTAAAGTTAGCAGGTGCTGATGAATGTCAGCGAAGAAGTCAGACTTGTTTTAATTCAGTTCCATGACACGAAGCTGAGGGAGCGGCGCCTGCTGGGGGGCCCAGGCTGGGTTAGATGTCACTTGTCTCACTCACTGTGGAAGCACTGTATTATCTGTCTGTTTACCCCGGGTACACCGCCTCCGCCCCACTCCGCACTGTGCTACACTCAAAAGCGGGTAATAGCGTCTAAGGCATTTTTAATTATACGGCGCTTGAGACTGATCTCTCGATGCTAGTTTATTGCGACATTATATTTTTCTAAATTAAAAAGTAAAACAGATTTTACGCCCGTTTCTAAACAGCCTCTCGATGGTACCGCCCGTGCCGTCTCCAAATCCTGGCGTTGAATTCTTCACACATTCCAGCTCCAAGAGCCAATATCCCAGCGACTCGGAGATTTCCAAGTCTTTTTCTCAATGAGTTTTTTAAATGAGCCATTATTTAGTTAAAGGAGTGGATCTTCACGTCTATTCCTTGGTGCATTTTCCCCCTCACGCTCCATGCTTCCAGTTTGGGAAAACTCCCATCCTCATTTCTCCTGATGAAATTCTAGCTTTTATTTGTGCATGTTTTTTTCTTTCCAGGGTTCAAACTTCTAGCTTGCTATTTTCTTTCGCCCAGTTTTAACAGGCGCTCGCATGTCGACGTCAGGGATTGAGTAAGTATTTCTCTTCACTTTTTGTTTGCCTCGAGTCTGCGATCGGGGTTTTCTCCTCCGCCGTCGAAGGCTGCTTGCAAGCCTTGTAGAGGATTACGAGGAGAACCAGCACCAACAGCGCCAAGACACCGTTGAACACGATGGCGATGATCGCCCCGGTCGACAAAGGAGCGCTCATGGCAGACCCGGCGAGCAAATCGGGAACGGCGGGAGATAGTGGGCAGAGAGTGAGAGGCTCAGCCCGGAGTGCGCGGGCTTTGCTTTTCCCTGCTGTGGGTCACAAGCCTATCGCACAGTGAGCGACCCATCCAACGGTCAAGTTGCAGTCGAGCGCCACAGAAAGCTCTCTGAGAGATCGGGGAATTCTTTACTGCTTCTCCTGACAATCCAGATCTATTTCAAGAAACGGCACTCGCCACAGAGCGCAGCAGCCGACATCTGTCAATAGATTGAATGCCGCGGTTCCTGTAACGCGATCCCTGGGGAAATATTGGATTAAAGCAGCGTCGGTGTCCAGGGTAAACACCTGCTCTGCACCGAATGTCCGCACAGAGGTCGCAGTCGCCTTCCAGGCACCCTGAACGTGGAAATTCCAAAGTTGTTATTCTGACTTCTTATTCAGACCAGTGCGAGTCCACCTTTGCACGTCTCCCCCCGCGTTAGCCTTCATTCGCGGCCCCCTTCAGGGATAGCACGTCTGCGGTTCTTACTTTCTGGAGTTTGCAATGGCATTAGGGGTTTCCGGCTGTCACCCTCCCCAGTGATGGTTAAGAGTGGAGTGGCGGCGTTCCCGGCATTGGCCAATTGTTACTCTGGGTGTCCGGCTGTATTTTGGAAGCCCCCACTCCACTTACCCCGTGCTGCTTTGCTTGCGGTCCCGCTGAACAGTGGGGTAAGGATGAGAACCTGTCAATGTCGGGAAAACGGCCCCGCCTCCCTCGCTGCTATTGGCCAGCGAAGGGCGACGCTCTGTTTTGGAATGTTGCTTTTG
The DNA here is from genome assembly GCF_044704955.1 of Pristiophorus japonicus. NCBI lineage: Eukaryota > Metazoa > Chordata > Chondrichthyes > Pristiophoridae > Pristiophorus > Pristiophorus japonicus. The sequence continues at coordinate 77,006,185 of NC_091978.1, read as the reverse complement.
ATTTGGAGTGTTGCGAGTGCAGTGCTCGGCCACCATTGGTTGGGGGCGCTGTCAATCATAGATTTGACACCTGTTCTGGTTCGGACATGGGTTAAACTTGATGGAGGAACGAGATCTCATGTACTCATATACTCATCGAATACATTTTGCAGATGTCTACTATCACGGCGCAGCCCTGAATGGCTGTAGACCACTTCCCATATTTCGGCAGCCTCCTATCAACAAGAGCAGGCATTGACGACGAGATCCAACACCTCCTCCAGTGCGCCAGTGCAGCCTTCGGCCGCCTGAGGAAAAGAGTGTTTGAAGACCAAGCTCTCAAAACTGCCATCAAGCTCATGGTCTACAGGGCTGTAGTAATACCTGCGCTCCTGTATGGCTCAGAGACATGGACCATGTACAGTAGATACCTCAAGTTGCTGGAGAAATATCACCAACGATGTCTCCGCAAGATCCTACAAATACCCTGGGAGGATAGGCGTACCAACATCAGCGTCCTCATTCAGGCTAACATCCCCAGCATTGAAGCACTGACCACACTCGATCAGCTCCGCTGGGCAGACCACATAGTCTGCACGCCAGACACAAAACTCCCAAAGCAAGTGCTCGACTCGAGCTCCCTCACGGAAAACGAGCCAAAGGTGGGCAGCGAAAATGCTACAAGGACACCCTCAAAGCCTCCCTGATAAAGTGCAACATCCCCACTGACACCTGGGAATCCCTGGCCTAAGACTGCCCTAAGTGGAGGAAATGCATCCGAGAGGGCGCTGAGCACCTTGAGTCTCAACGCCAAGAGCATTCAGAAATCAAGCACAGAAAGCGGAAAGAGCATGCGGCAAACCAGTCCCACCCACCCCTTCCCTCAACGACTATCTGTCTGACTTGTGACCGAGTCTGTGGCTCTCATATTGGACTGTTCAGCCACCAAAGAACTCACTTCAGGAGTGGAAGCAAGTCTTCCTCGATTCCGAGGGACTGCCTATGATGATGAGTATCAAAGCTGGAGTCATACCTAGCACAAAGAAAGATGGTTATTGTTATTGGAGGTCAATCATCTCAGCCCCTGAAATTGTTGCAGGAGTTCCTCAGGGCAGTGCCCTAGGCCCAAATATCTTCAGCTGCTTCATCCATGACCTTCCCGCCATCATAAGGTCAGAAGTAGGTATGTTTACTGATGATTGCACAGTGTTTGCAACTTCCTAGATAATGAAGCCGTCCATGCCCGCATGCAGCAAGACCTGGACAACATTCAGGCTTGGGCTGATAAATGGCAAGTAACATTTGTGCCACACAAGTGCCAAGCAATGACTATCTCCAACAAGAGAGAGTCTAACCACCTCCCCTTGACATTAGAAAAGGTGCAGAAAAGATTTACGAGACTGATTCCAGGAATGAGGGACTTCAGTTATAAGGGGTTATAGGGAGCGGGCGGGGAAGTGGAGCTGGAAAGTCATGCACTTTGACAGAAAAAAATCAAAGAGCAAGTTATTATTTAATGGAGAAAGATTGCAAAGTGCTGCAGTACCGCGGGACCTGGGGGTACTTGTGCATGAGACACAAAAGGATAGTATACAGGTACAGCAAGTGATCAGGAAGGCCAATGGAATCTTGGTCTTTATTGCAAAGTGGATGGAGTGTAAAAGCAGGGAAGTTTTACTACAGCTATATAAGGTATTGGTGAGGCCACACCTGGAATAACGCGTGCAGTTTTGTTTTCCATATTTACTAAAGGATATACTTGCTTTGGAGGCAGTTCAGAGAAGGTTCACTAGGTTGATTCTGGGGATGATGGGGTGACTTAGGAGGAAAGGTTGAGTAGGTTGGGCCTCTACTCATTGGAATTCAGAAGAATGAGAGGTGATCTTATCGAAACGTATAAGATTATGAGGGGGCTTGACAAGGTGGATGCAGAGAGGATGTTTCCACTGATGGGGGAGACTAGAACTAGAGGGCATGATCTTAGAATAAGGGATCGCCCATTTAAAACAGATGAGGAGAAATTTCTTTGGAATTTCTGTGGAATTCACTGCCTCAGAAAGCTGTGAAAGCTGGGACATTGAATACATTTAAGACAGAAATAGACAGTTTCTTAAACGATAAGGGGATAAGTGGTTATGGGAGCGGGCGGGGAAGTGGAGCTGAGACCATGATCAGATCAGCCATGATCTTATTGAATGGCGGAGTAGGCTCGAGGGGCTGCATGGCCTACTCCTGTTCCTATTTCTTATGTTCTTATGTTATGTTGATAGACTGGAGAAGCTTAGATTGTTCTCCTTGGAGCAGAGAAGATTGAGAGGAAATTTAATCAAGATGCTCAAAATCATGAGAGGTCTGGATAGAGCAGATAGAGGGAAGCTCTTCCCATTGGCAGAAGGGTTAAGAACCAGAGGGCACAGATTTAAGGTGATTGACAAAAGAACCAAAGGCGACATAAGTATTTTTTTTTACACAGCGAGTGGTTAAGATCTGGAATGCATTCCCTGAAATGGTGGTTGAGGCAGACTCAATCTTATCTTTCCAAAGGAAAGTGGATAAGTATCGGAAGGAAAAAAATTTACAGGGCTCCAGAGAAAGAGTGGGGGAATGGGACTAGTTGAGAGCCAGCACGGGCTCAATGGGCCAAATGGTCTTCTGTGATTTAACCATTCTATGATTCTATTCAACGGCATTACCATCACTGCATCCCCCACCATCAACATCCTGGGGGCCGCCATTGACCAGAAACTTAACTGGACCAGCCATATAAATACGGTGGCTACAAGAGCAGGTGAGAGGCTGGGTATTCTGTGGCAAGTGTCTCATCTCCAATGAATTTTATTCTACTACATTGGATCTACTCTATTGGATATGTATTTTGTGAAATCACCTTTGTATTAACCAAAAATGTATCTGATGACTATTAACAAATTGTAAGGACTTGTTATAACCTCATACATGCACCTTGATTCATTGTACCACATGTATTTTTGATCTGTAACTTTTACAGTTCTTTTTATGATAACCGTTTTCATATTAATCAAACAAGTATACAGTAATCATAAACCCTAAATTTTGTCAAGCTTTGCAAAATCGTGAGAAAAAGAAGCATTCTGCCTTCATGCACAGTGTGATAATCAGCTAACTGGACTTGGGACTAGATAAGACACTATCTTTACAATAGAGTATTAGAATTACCAGACAATGTCTATCGAATAGGAGATAACAGGTCCTGAAGTTGCTGGCTAAGGCCTTGAGAAAAAGTAAGAGCCAGATAAGATGGAGGAACAGCCGATGATTGATCAGCCATAAAAGTATGACATCTTGAGGACCAGTCAATCATCCCTTGTCCATCAAAGGTAGGGATGGAAAGTGGGCTGACTCTTTGCTTTGAAAGAAACTCAACACCCTATTGGCCACCCCACCCTTTAGAAAGACCCCAATAGAGGAGATGCCTGATTGAATAGTTAACCCTGTAACCTCAAAAGTGCAATAAATGGGGGACCACTTACAAGAGTTAGGCTGTAGAGCACCAGGAGCAAGGGCTGATCCCGGAGAGGAACCAGGCAGCAGTGGCCCACGAGAGGAGGATCCAGATCGAAACAGAGATTGCTCCACATGGGATGAGGACAAGACAAAGGCCAATGAACAGAGAATACCCCAGGTGGGGTAAGGCCAAGGAAAGGGCCAATGAACAGAGAATACCCCAGGTGGGGTAAGGCCAAGGAAAGGGCCAATGAACAGAGGATACCCCAGGTGGGGTGAGCTGGAAGAGACTCCAGGTAGGCTGGATGCTTCCTTCAAGACTCCTACTAAGAAAGCATGAACTCTACTCAGGACAGCATGGGTGATATCATTCTCGTTCAGTACTGTAAACTACTGCTGACCTTTGTGTAATATCAAATAAAATACTGTTGAATCATATTGGAGTCATGTTGAACAATTGGGAAAGGGTGCAAAAACCCTGACACCTGACTCCCCAAAGCTTTTCCACCATCTACAAGTCAAGAGTGTGATGGAATACTCTCCACTTGTCTCGATGAGTGCAGTTCCAAGAACACTCAAGAAGCTCAACACCATCCAGGACAAAGCAGCCCACTTGATCGGCATCCCATCCACCACCTTAAACATTCACTCCCTCCACCACTGGCACACCATGTCTGCAGTGTGTACCATCTACAAGACGTACTGCAGCTACTCGCCAAGGCTTCTTTGACAGCATCTCCCAAACCCGTGACCTCTTACCACCTAGAAGGACATGGGAACACCAATACCTTCAAGATTCCCTCCAAGTTACACACCATCCTGACTTGGAATTATATCGCCGTTCCTTCATCGTCGTTGTGTCAGTATCCTGAACTTGCTCTGTAACAACACTGTGGGAGTACCTTCACCACAGGGACTGCAGCGGTTCAAGAAGACAGCTCACCACCATCTTCTCAAGGGCAATTAGAGATGGGCAATAAATGCTGGCTTTGCCAATGACGCCCACATCCCAAGAATTAATTTTAAAAAATGGCAACATTACTTACAAAAAGACTCAAAAAGGACAGACGCAGAATTATTCTGCTGCTATGTTCCCTTAACACCACATAATACAACTGTTGTTAAATAAATACTCCTGAGGGAATTTTGGAGAGTGGAAAATGCTTGTAAATTTCTGGGCTCCGAATCAGAAAGGAATTGCTTTTTAAAAAATACTTTTGATATTTTGAAATGTGACATTTGTATTGTGACTTATAAAGTGTGACAGATGCCCCAGAATTTCCTGGAAATGAATTCAGAGTGACTATTTGTACTAGTTTTCTGTGTAACACACATTGTATTCCGCCCCCTTTATGAGCATGGGCCCTCGATTCGGTCACGCATGCGCAGTGCGACGTACAAGGAAGCCGGAAGTCGGAAGTGGAGCCAAACCACCAGCCCGCGTGGAGCTCATTGCTGCTGAAACATTTTCTGCCACTGAAGTCTGGAACTGGATTTGCTTCCAGCTTTTGCATTATTTGGAACATTCTCGCGGCCTTCCATGGGAGAGAAAACATCGGAGGTAGTGGGGGAAGAGAGAGAGACAACGGCGGGGGGGGGGGGAGAGACGATGGGGGTGGGTGGGGAGAGAGAGCGAGACGGGGGAGAGAGATGGGGGAGAGAGAAGGAGAAGGAGAGAGAAGGGGTAGGAGAGAGAGAGATGGGGGCGGGGAAGAGAAACGGAGAGAGAGAGATGGGGGAGAGAGAGATTGGGGAGGGGGACAGATGGGGGAGAGAGAGAGGGTGAGAGAGGGAGGGGGAGAGAGAGGGGAGGGGGAGAGAGATGGGGAAGAGAGAGAGATGGGGAAAAAGAGAGGGGGAGAGAGAGTGATGGGGAAGGGGGAGAGAGAGAGAGAGGAGGGGGGAGCGAGAAAGAGGAAGGAAAAAGAGAGGGGGGGGTGGAGCAAGAGAGATGGTGGGAAGAGAGACAGGAGAGAGAGTGACTGGGGGGGAGTGAGGTGGAGAGATGGGGAGAGAGAGGAGGGGAGAGAGAGACTAGGGGGGTGAGAGGGGAAGCGGGAGAGGGGATCGGAGGGGAGATGGATCACGTTCTTCCAACCCCCTTTACACCCATACCCAATTTCTCAGAAATCTCAATGCATGTGTGACAAGCGACATCATTGAAGTGGATGAAATCTGGAAGTTACGCCATTGTCACTATTCACTTCATACCCGATAAACCTGTTAACAATCCGTGACCCATGCACAATGCCCCATCTATGGCAGGTGGGAGCAGGGTAATCACAGGAACTTGGGCTGGGATGGGGTCAGGAACTTCGGCTGGGGGTGACATGAACTTGTGCTGGGTTGGGGAGCTCTATCCTCTCTGAGGTCTGAAACCAGAATGGCTTGAATGACACTTTGCAAAGTCACTCAGAACCTAGGCTGGGTGGTTCCAATTACACATTCCAGAGAAACATCTGCATGTGGCTTATCCTCCAAGGGGAGCAATCAGCAATCAGTTCATGTGATAATAGAGAGCCAATCAGAGCATTTTCTAGTGCAAATAGCTGTATCCAAATGAATTACATTGCTGTTGAACCTTTTGAAAATATTTCACCCACGGGTGGCCTCTAGAGAGAGTTTTCTTAGTCTACCCATTAGCATTCCCATTGGTGCAGGCATGGGTGTAAACCCTATGTAAAATGAACTATGATAAGCTGGTGAATTACCTGGAAACTTCTGCGCAGCCTTTAGAAACTGTTCAGCCTGCAACTCCACTTTTAAACCGCTAACTCACTTTGAGGAGAAGGCCATGGAGCTAGTGGGCACACACTCAGCTTTTGCTATCAGAGATGGCAAAGTCAGCGACATCTTACTGGTGTCAGGTTAGTGACTGAAAATTTACACTATGACCCTGGAATCCCTGTAAAGCACCGCACAGACAGAACCTTCCACCTCATTTCTCTGTCTATTCATTCCAAAGGGTTGGTGCTCACCAATTCTGAACTTTTACCCTCCTTTCCCGCAGATATACCACAGTAACAGGTGGAGGAAGATGAGGAGGAGCTGGGGCGATACTGCTCCCTTGATGCATATGATGATGACAATAATGAGGAAGACTATGAGAACCGGACAACTCTGTGTAGCGGCTTCATCCTGCTCCATCTTCCTCTACACCAATCCCCACCAACTCACCACCTTGTTTCCTTACTCTCAGGCATCAGCTCAGATTCCGTCACCCAGGATGAATTAGATAGTGGTAGTGAGGGTGTGACATTGGATAATTCACAGAGCACAAGGGAACTAGAGGAATTGAGAGTGGCTGAGGATGTGCACAGCTTCCAAGGGAGGCCGAGGAGAAAGATGCCAATGGCTTGAGAATTGTGGGACCTAGAATTACCTATGTGCGAGCTTTGAGGTCACTCCCCAAAGATGGGCGACAACTGCCAGGTATGACTCTTAAGTCTGCTGCTCTCCTTTGTAGCAACATTAAGGAAGCTTCAGCTTCATTGCAGGCACCAATAGAGTAATGGAATTAGCATTAGATCCCCAGCTATGAATCAGCTAGGAAACACAGGCTGCAGCTCTGGAGAAAATAGGGGGCAGATTGGAGTACAGTATTATTGCAGTTTCCAAACCATGGTGTCCGCTGTGTCTCAGGGCTATCAGGATCTCACAGCTGCCATTAGACCAGACATTGCACTAATCATTAGGGTCACAGAGCCAAGGTCCAGTGAAATGTCAATGGCTGAAGTCCACCTGCCTAATATTGCCATTTCTCAGAACAGCAAGTGCCAGGAGACCTCCTTATTCAGACTAGCATTTTAATGGAACATGGGAGGTATGAACAGGCTGCACGGGAGCACCCTCCAAAGATTTGTCCAGCAGAAGCTCCATGCAAGGAGCACAGCTGTTAGAAATAACCTCTTTATGGCTATCTCTGGTCACTTTAAATAATCAGGTTCAAGTGCAAACAAATATGGTGGGTATATTGTGTTTGATCAGCATTTAAATCAGAATATAACACATTGGTTATACAGCAGAAACATATGACTGTGACAAGTAGCTGATTCTGATCCGATCGGACAGCCGGTCAACACACGTGAGCAATTTTCTTCCATTCATCCAGAGCCTCCTTCTCTCTCTTCTGTCTGTGAGTCTCCTCTCTCTCTCTCATCCATCTGTGAGTACAAGCTTTCAGGAGGTCACTTTTATTCTATTTTTAGGGGTGGGCCTGAATCTGAATATTGACAAGACTGTTTGACTTACAGAAGTTCCGCTAAAATCTCAATATCCAATGAGACTTCAAGTTCTCGATTCTTGAGTCAAAGGCTGCCCTAAAGATGTTGGCCACATGTCTTGTTGTTTATACTTTCCCGAAGATTCCTTCCTATGAAATTTGTGTCTTATCACTTTCGTCTCTATCCTGCCTTTGATCCCATGAGGCCAGACCAGAGCTTTCTCACACTCACCGGTCATTACCTTCTTTACGACGTAGCAAACTGCCTTGTGTTTATGTTAACTCCTTCCAACTTCCTTCCATTATCTTCATAAGCAGTTCTGTTCAGCTAGCTTCAAATCCTACCTTAGCATTATACATAAAATACATAAACAAGATTCAAGTCTTAACTTAAAAGCAACAGATGATCGCTTAGCAACAGGGAGATTGTATACCCTCCATACGAAATCAAAACATTAGCAAGTCTAAACATCTATCTGACCTGAGGAGATTTTCCATCTGCAATTCAAACATAACCATTTAAACACAGCATTTTTAGCATCACAATTTTAAACGCATGACCATATACTTTTTTAGGGCCCTTTAATTTCTAACACAGCTGCTATGAGTTGAGGCCCATCTCAGTCTCACGACCCTACTACACAGCTCTTTTCTCTGGAAAATGTAAGACAATGGGTTAGAAATTCAGTCGCACCCCATTTGGGATGATAACATTTGAAATCTCTGAAAAGTATTGCCAGGTAATAATCATTTTTTGCTCCTGGGAAATTCAGCTTTAGCGATCCAAGAGGGAATTGGAGTGTTAAATCAAGCACTAGCCACTTCCCTTAGGGTGCTAAAGTGCATGAGCGAGGCGATAGCGGCAGAGCGCCAAAGAATGTGCAGTGCAGTGCTATTGGCTTCAGAGGCTGCTTCCCCTGCTTAAAGGGAAGGGCCACAGATAGTTTACAGCATTCTTGTAGTCAGTTCTGTGTGGCCAGGGGGCCTGCCTGACTGCCATTACAACCCCAATCACTCTCAGAGAGCAGAGGGCTTGGACATCACGCAGCAGTGAGACTTCAAAAGACTTCAGCAGGCACCAGACTGGTGCAAAGAATAAAGTTTGCCCTACCTGAACCCTTTAATTATCATTCCACAATCAACCAGCTAAGGTGACAACGGCTCCTTGAGCTGCCATTGTTGACGCCCGGCGATGCAGCAGGAGATGGGTGCGAAATTCACATCCGGGGTGGTAATGGAGCACTTGATGACATCACAATCTACACGCTGGAGACCGAAAGCCTGTGCAAGACTGCCAGGGAAATTCACGGGCATCGCTGAATTCGTCGCACCCAGTCGATAACCCCTTAGCGCAACGTTACCGCCCCCGCACGCACTAACGGGAGGCGCAAAGCATTCGAATTTCTCCCCCTAAGAGTTGAATGATAGCGATCTTTAACATTTTGATGGGTTGGCTAGGGTGGTGTTGGAGAAACTGTTTCCAGTTGAGAGAATAGAATCCCTTCCTGTTGAGGTAGCTGAGTAAATCAATGGCACCCACATTGCACTACATTGCAGTTTGGCCTTATCTGTCTTCTGCCTTGTTCCAAATTTTCACATGGTGAAATGTATCACTTTTATGCCTATGGAAAATTAGTTGATCCTGTTTGATTATCTGGAGAATTATTACACAAGAATTTCCTGGGTCAGCTTTTTGCATATCTTTTAAAGTAGTGATTGGTATCGATCCCGTGTAAAATAAGAATAACTTGCCGGGGGAGTGCATAAATATAGATATGTTTTAAAATCCTTCCATAGCCTCGCTCCTCCATATCTCTGTAATCTCCTCAGCCCCACAACCCCCGAGATATCTGTGCACCTCAAATTCTGCCCCTTTGAGAATCCCTGATTTTAATCGCTTAACCATCGGTGGATGTGCCTTCAGCTGCCTAGGCCCTAAGCTCTGGAACTCCCTCCTTAAACCTCTCCACCTCACTACACCACCCCCCCACCCCCCCACCGTTTCCTTCTTTAAGATGCTTCTTAAAACCTACCTCTGTGACCAAGCTTTTGGTCCTCTGCCCTAATTTCTTACATGGCTCAGCGTCCAATTTTTGTCTTACAAAACTCCTGTGAAGCACGTTGTGACAGTTTACTACATTAAAGGTGCTATATAAATACAAGTTGTTGTTGTGGTTGTTTATGCACTGTGTATGTCTTATAATTAGCATTTGTTGCAATAGTTTGATGTTATGCAAGGTAATTGAAAGTACCATTTTCTGAAGCACTTACTATTCTAGCTGTGGTGTGATGCTGTCGTGAGATGAAGTGGTGTGATTCTACATATTTTGTCATAAGTTTAAGGCTAATGTTTGAAAAACTGAGATTTTGCACATATAGATATCACAAAGAGAACTGGGAATTGATTGCCTATTGAGGTTTGTATGTGATATTATTACTGGTCATGCTCCATCATAAGCAAAATCACAATTATTTTCCTGATGCATTTGCTAACCTTGTGCACCTCCTTGTAATGCTAATGCATCATAATAATTCCCAGTAAGCACTTGTGGGAAGCTTATATCAACAGCTGTAAACCATGCAGTGAATTTTCCATGGTAACTTCCAACTCATACTTCATTTCATATGCACAGCGAGCTCCGAATTTGAAATCAAACGGGTTATGCGATGTTGTAAATGTAGCGGCCATTTAAAAGTAAATAGTTTTGATGAATTCAAAGTTTGTACAGTCTAGAAGTATCTCTCCTGCAGTAATGGAACAGGGCTATCAAAGCACCATCTGACTGGGAGCTTGCAGTTGAGCTAGTGTGGTGTGAGGTGAACAAAAAGAGATTGCCCTTTTACACACACTAGGGCATCGTCCCCAAGGAGACGCCTGCAGAGTTCCTGAGAGGAGATTGCAGGGGCATTAAATACTGACAGAACATAGAGACAGACACATAAGTAGATGTCAGACATCAAAAGCCTGCCAGATAAGGCTATCTAAAATTTCCCTTTTACAAGTAGCTGCATGGCATAATGTCTCCACTGTCACATGTTGACTGTGCTCCAGCGAAAGCATTCAGACAGTTTTTTTATTGATTACAATGCATGTCCATACTATAGTGGGACACACTTTCCAGCTGTAAATTACAACTGGAAGTCTTGTATAGGTGTGTGCTGTCATGCAGGATAGGTACCTGGGGTATTTTTGCTTTCAGGATGTGATGTCAAGGCTGCATTTATTGCCCATCCCTAGTTGCCATGAGAAGATGGTAATGTACTTTCTTGAACTGCTGCAGTCCTTGGTGCTCCCACAATATTAATTGATAAGAAATTGCAGGATATTAACCCGGTGGCAATGAAGCAATGACAATACATAGCCAAGTCAGTATCGTGTGTGGCTTGGCCGGGAACTTAGAGATGATGATGGTCCCATTCCATTGCTGCTCTTGTCCTTCTCAGTGGTAGAGGTTAAAGGGCCGGGAGCGCTGTTGATCTCAACACTACTTAGAGCTTCTGAGCAGAGTGGAGGCATTGCTTATTAATATTCAAATTGCCAAAATGGAGGCCTTGAGTTCCATTCTACAACAAGCTCAATTATCCAGATTCAACATGCTAGGGGCTTGGATTTTTTTTAATTGATTTCTTCATTCACAGGATGTGGGCATTACTGACAAGGCCAGCAGTTATTGTCCATCCCTAATTGCCCTTGAGAAGGTGGTGGTGAGCTGCCTTCTTGAACCACTGCAGTCCATGTGGTGAAGGTACTCCCACAGTGCTGTTAGGGAGGGAGTTCCAGGATTGAGAGGACCATTGTACAGTGCTCCACAAACCTCATTTATACCCAGCGATCTGGGTAAATTATTGTTGCAGTTATATCCAGAGATCATATACCCTGTATAGGCAAATAAATTGGACATTTTAATTCCATTGGTGTAAAGTAATTAGCAACTATTCAAAGTATCCATAGTGGTCAAAGTAGTTCATAGGGCACTGTTGGAAGGTATGATGCCCTGTTCCTCAGTCAATATCATCAAACCAATGAACTGATTTGCAGTCAACACATTGTTGTTTCTGGGAACTTCCTGTGTGAAAATATAGTTACCAACATAACAACAATGATTATACTTCAAAAATAATTTCTGAGAAATATGTCGAGATGTTTCGTTGGGCTAGAATTTCCATTATTGTGCAGATCGCCCAAAAATGGGCGTTATTTCCAGCATTGGCATTTATTATGCGTTTTGAGATCGGCGGATTTTCGCCCATTTTCAAAATCACAACTTTCCACTTTATAAAACGAGCGATGTGAAATGGGCGTTAACGGTGAATTTTTTGCCCTTCTGCTGTAAAATGTTGGCGTCCATAGCAATGCCATGGCAACGGTTGTTTCCCACGTTTCAGGGGGTCAGGGTTCATCAATACATGTGCAGAAGAGGAGAGAGAGAGAGGGAGGGAGCGGAGAGGAACTGAAAGCGTGTGTGGGTGTGTTGTGTGGTTGTTTGGCTGTTGTGGGAGGTAGGAAAGAGATTTAGCAGCAGTAAAAAGAATTGAGAGCACAAATAACTTTGTTTGCAGAGATTTTGGGAAGATCAGATGTGATGTCTTGCACTTATATTGGGAATGTTTTACTTAAAGCCTGCATTTACGGTGTACATCTTTAGGTAAATAATAATAATTATATTAATAATCATGATTACATCTGTTGGTTATGTGTTGTATCAGTCTCTGTGACAGTACCTAGCAATGGTCTCACGCAATGATCTCATGACATGTTGTCCTGTTGTTAACTTTTGCAGAAGAAGCTTTCGAAGAATAGAGCCGAGCAGCGGTGCACGGGTGGCAGGCCACCAATCATCAATGAGATGATAGACATCGAGGAGTGGGTGCTGGCACTAGTGGGGAGCCACCCCCGGTCGGCCACACATGCAGCTGCAGAACCTGATGTAATGCCAAGTGAGTAAAGTAAACACCATTGCGTGATGTAAAGTCAATAGATGCCACACCCACTCATATCCGAATAATAATATAGGATAGATGATTGATAAAAGTGTTATCTAAATAATGATGGCCTCATGAAAATCATTGTAATGCAGAATTTGGTCATGGTCATGAAATGTAATGTCTGTGATGATTTTGTTAGCCGTAGTGCTTTTGTCGTGCATATGCTTTGTGTGGCGTTTGAATCACCCTGTGACCCTAGGATCCCCTTCTCCTCTAATAACTTCATTTATGTTTTGTAGCTCAGCCAGCAGTGCGGCCCCAGGCAACACCATCGAGCCAAGAAGGTGTGGATCTGCCGGCGGCCTCAGCGGGGGATCGTCATTCTGGTGCTGAGAAGCCCCGAATCTCGCCGTGGAGCTGCAGGGTGCCTTCTCCACTGATGACAATGCCGACTTTGAGGAGCATGCATCGACAAGCTCCATCATCTATGCAACCCCAATGACACCTAGTGCTCCTGCGGCCATGTCCTCCTCCACCGTGGAGGTAGCGAGCCCAAGCACCTTGTCGCAAAGCACTCTAAATGTCTCCAAGATGGCGCCGACCCCGTGGAGATTGGTTCGATGCAGCAGGACTGCTCCACGAGCAGCAGATCTGAGCAGGGACATGGTACATTTGTCCAGGAGGAGTGTTGAAATAGGTCAGCAGATCCTCCAGACAATGGGGGGCATATCCCAACAGCTGGCCAGCATGCCCGCCAGAATGACCGAGTATGTTCCGCAGATGACGGAGGCCCTGGAGATGATAGCCAGGAACACGTGCCAGAGTGCTACCAGTGGTCCCGGAGTTTGGCACTGCACCCCAGGGTGATGCACTCCCATTGCCAATGACACATGCGAGCCAGGAGAATGGCCTTGCTTCTGGTTCGGGGGACATTCACTCCTCGGGACCATCCTCTCCAGTGTCCGGCCAACCAGTGAAGCAGCAAGGCGGCTTGGAGTCAGGAGGGGAAGGGGTAGAGGTGGGGAGGAGAAGTGGGAGGGAAAGGAAAGTGAGGTGCATGGCCGCAGGAGTTGTATTGGTCACAGTATTTTTAGGTTGTTGTTGCTATTTTGTGGGAGGTTAGGGGGGAGGGGGGTACCTTGTTTTTTTGCATTTGTGTTTTATGTTTATGAAGTTTTGTTGGAAATGTTAAAAATTTAATGACTTATATAAATGTTATAAATTTGTTGGTGGGGTGTTTTTTAACAGGTATAATTATGACTTTATACAAATGTTCTCATTAAATGTTTTTTATTTCACACAACCTTGTTGCGCATTGTCTCAGATAGATGCACCGTTACATACTGGTGATTCCTTAACATGAAAGGGGATAATTCACTATCACTTGAATTAACAAACTTTAACTGTCACCAAGGTAATGCACACCATTAATGTATGAGCTGCAAACACAGCAGTCTTGCAGCTTTGTAAATATCACCAACGTTATTTCAAGCAAAGCGCTCATTTATGAGCTGCTGACATAAGAGTTTTGCAGCTATGTAGCCACCACGGGCCCTTTCCTGCGGTCTAGAGGGGGGGGCAGGGGCATGGTTTCAGCATCAGCCTGATTGTTTGTCCTGAGGTCAGCATCCACCTCCTCATCCTTCTCTTCCTCTCTCTCCTGAGGTGGGCCGGCAGTCCCTTCTGGCAATTCTTGTCCCCTCCTAATAGCCAAGTTGTGCAGCATGCAGCACACCACCACGTATTGAGCTACCTGCTCAGGCTGGTATTGTAACTCGCCTCCTGAGTGGTCCAGGCATCTAAAGCACTGCTTAACTACTCCAATGAAATTCTCGACGATATTGCATGTGGCTCAGTGGCTCTCGTTGTATCGCTTCTCGGCTTCTGTGTGGGTGTTACGCAGGGGGGTCATCAGCCAGGTGGCGAGGCCATATCCTTTGTCACCAAGCATCCAGCATTGACCTTGTGGCTGATTGTTAAACAAGTCAGATACAGCACTCTCACACAGGATGTGAGCATCATGGATGCTGCCCAGAAATTTTGCATTTACTGCCATTATAATTTTCTGGTGGTCAACAACCAGTTACACATTCAGGGAGTGGAATCCCTTTTGGTTCCAAAAAACCTCTGCATCCTGAAAAGATACCCACATGGTGATGTGCATACAGTCTATTGCTCCCTGCACCTTGGGGAAGTTTGCAATTCTGGAGAATCCTAGAGCCCTCTCAGTCTGTGTCTTCCTGGTCATAGGGAAGCTGATAAAGTCCATCCTGCGTGCGTAAAGGGCTTCAGTCACCTGTCAAATGCAGCAATGTGTGGCATGCTGAGATATAGCGCAAATGTCGCCAGCTGAAGCCTGAAAGGAACCCGATGTGTACAAGGCAAGTGCCATAGTGACCTTGACCTCAACGGATAGTGCAGTTCTGATGATGCTGGCAGGCTGCAGATCTCCCTTTATGAGCTGGCAGATCTCACTGATAATCTCTTTGTGGAAGCGCAGTCTCCTAAGGCTCGTGTTATCGGACAAGTTCAGGTAAGACCGTTTCTCCCTGTAAGTGCATGGGGTGTAAGTTTGCATCCTCCACAGCAGTCTGCCACCTCTTTGATTGGTCTTGAATATACCTTCTGCCATCTCTAGTCTGCAGCATGTGCATAGTCATCAAGACAGGCTGAGAAATTACAGGCCCCATTACAATAACAATCAGTATTCTACCTATTGTTCACAAACAATAAATTTATCTACTAAAACACCTCAAATAAATTCAAATCGTCCACAGTATGATAAGATGTTTGTTCAGATGTTCAAATCACCTTAAAAGAACTCCAAAGTGCATCAAAACTCCCCAAAAGTTGAAGCAGCCTTTTATATGAAGCGACCTCCGATTTACAAAATGGCGTCCATACCGCTGGGTTTAGTTCAAGTGAGAGCAACTTTTTCTCAGCGTTTTTTATGGCGAATGATATTTTCGGCGACATGGGGGAGAGGTGCCGAAAGTAACGCTCGCCGATATTATGGCTGTTAGTTTAGCCCATTCTGATCTTTACGGCAGAAAAAAGTGGGCGGGTGGTATTATTATTTCTCGGCGTTAAGTACATGCCGAAAGTAATGCTGGGCAATAAGTGAGCGATACGTGGGCATTAGTTTCCATTTTGTTGTTAAATGGGCGATATCTAGGCGTTATACCTCATCACAGCATTAAAATGGACATGAGTGGGCGGTATCGATGCAAAAATAATGGAAAGTCTAGCCCATAGAGTTGTGATAAGGTGCTGTCTAAATGCAAGTTTTGAATTGAATTCGATCACAGCATGGTGCCCATATGGACAGGATAGATCGTTAAATAGGCAACTGTATGAGAGACTGGAATAATTTTCCAATCTGTGTGTGAGTCTGTAAACACAACTCTGTGGATGTGGTTGGATGCGAGCAGTTCTCCATCTGGTGATGTGAATCTCCCTGGAATCCCTTATGTCATCCTCTCCCTCTCCAAAACCTCAAGCAGAGAAAAGAACAAAATAGAAGACTCACTTTAGCTTAGTTTTTGCTGCAGCAACCAAAAGTGTCTCAGCTCCTCTTTAGGAAGTCACTTCCTGGAAAGCCAGAGCTTTACACCACAGTGCTGTTAGGTAGGGATTTCTGGGATTGAGAGGACTATTGTACAGAGCTTCACAAAACCTCATTTCTATCTAGCGATCTAGGTAAAAGTGAAGCATGACAGAAGTGATTCTAGGGAGATGTGGATGACCAGATGGGAACTGCCGGCATCCAACCTCATCCACAGAGTTGTGTTTACACTTCTTTAGGAATTAAGAGATATGGGGATTGGGTGGCAAAATGGAGTGGAGGTAGATGATCAGCCATGATCTTATTGAATGGCGGAGCAGGCTCTTGGGACCGAATAGCATACACCTGCTCCTATTTCTTATGCTTACTGACCTTTATTGCCCGCTATATACTGCAAACTATATGGAATGAACAGGAACCTGTGCAGACCGCTTAATATGTGATTAGCAGCTGATTTTAGAGTAAAATAAAGCTCTAACCATTATGTCTGAGCACACTTCACACCAGTCAAAGGGCTGGCCACAAAATAAAGTGCAGCATGATTTCAATGGGGAGCTGCCAAAATTGACTGTGGCCTGATTTCCCCAAAATCAATTCATATAATTCCACATACTGAATGAATACATCTTATCCTAGAGATCTCTGTCATTTATTCTGTGTATGCCAAAATGTTAAAAAGCTAATTAGGTGAAAGATAATTATGTGGAGAGGTAAAGTAGATGAGTTTAGAGGTCCACTTTAACATTTTCCGGTTAGGTTGAGGCACTGTGGGAGCTAATTGTGGGGTATAGATTTTGATTACCTTTGAATGAATTTTCAAAGAAAAAGTCATGTCAATAATTAGAGCATGAAGTTGTCAGCAACCTCCCTTTCCTCCCCGAAGTCCTAGAATGTATTGTGGCCTCACAAATTCCTGCCCAGCTTTCCTACATTACAACAGTGAATTCACCTCAAAAGTACTTCATTGGCTGTAAAGCGCTTTTGGATGTCTGGTGGTCGTGAAAGACGCTTTATAAATGCAAGTCTTTCTTTCTTTCTTTCCTGCAACTCCATATTTGAACCCTTCCAATCAAAATTCCAGCCCTGCCACATCACTGAAATGGCTCTTATCAGAGTCACAAATGATATGGCTACGTGACTGTGACCGTGGTAAATTTTCCCTCTTCATCGATCTCAACCTGTCTGTAGCCTTTGGCACGGTTGACAACACCATCTTCCTCCAATGCTTCTCCTCTGTCGTCCAGCTTGATGGGACAGCCCTCACCTCATTCAATTCCTATCTATCCAGTCATGGCCAGAAAATCACTTGCAATGGCTTATTTTCCTGTACCGTTACCTCTGGAGACCCCCAAGGATCTATCCTTGTCACACTGCTTGTCCGACATCCAGTATTGGATGAGCAGACATTTCCTCCAACTAAATATCGGGAAGACCGAAGCCATTGTCTTTGGACCCTGCCACAATCTTTGTTCCCTAGCCACCACCTCAATTCCTCCCCCTCACCACTGTCTGAGGCTGGACCAGACCATTCGCTACCTTGACATCCTATTTGACCCTGAGCTGAGCTTCCGACCCCATATCCTCTCCATCATCCAGACTGCTTACTTCCACCTACATAACATCACCTGTCTCCGCCGCTGCCTCAGCTGATCTGCAGCTGAAACCCTCACCCCATGTCTTTGTTACCTCTAGACTTGACTATTTCAATGTACTCCTGGCCAGCCTCCCACCTTGCACCCTTTGTAAACTTGAGGTCATCCAAAACTCTGCTGGCCGTATCCTAATTACACCAAATCCTGTTCACCCATCACCCCTGTGCTCACTGACCAACATTCGCTCCTGGTCCAGCAATGTCTTGATTTTAACATTCTTATCCTTGTGTTCAAATCCCTCAATGTCCTCCCTATCTCTGTAACTACCTCCAGTCCTACAACCCTCTGAGATCTTTGCACTCCTTCAATTCTGGTATCTTGCACATTCCTGATTTTTTTAGCTTCAACATTGGTGGCCATGCCTTCAGCTGTCTAGGCTGTAAGCTCTGGATTTTCCTACCAAAACCACTCTGCCTCCCTATCTCCCCTCCTTTAAGATACACCTTAAACCCTAACACTTCGGCCAAGCTTTTGGTCAGTCTTATAATATCTCCTTCTTTGGCTCGGTGTCAAAATTAGTTTGATAATTACTCCTGTGATGCGCCTTATAAAGTTTTACTATGTTAAAGATGCTATATGAATGCAAATTGTTGTTGTAAGGAAGTCAGTTAGGGTCAGCTTCACCCTAAAATTTGAATTTAAGATGGTGCAAAATAAGTAGCATTAATCAGATGTGGATTTTCTTAAAACAACTGAATATATGCAAAACATCATAACCCATCTTTCCCCTTTATAAATGCTGACTGACCTGCCATGTATTTTCATCATTTTCTTTTTTCATTTCAGATTTCCAGCAATTTCAGTTTTTTCCTTACTATATTACTAATAAAGCACATGGCAGTTATCCTGCATCTCAACAAAATGAGAAAAAAATTAACAGTTGTCATATAGTCCATTGTGTTCTTCGCTGGGGTAGGTCCTTACTTCCCACCCAATTCTCACCGAGTTCCTCACCGAGATATCCTCATTCCTTTCCACCCTCAGCCTCTGTACTGAGCATCTTCTCATCCTCGATTATTTGAACCTCTATTTCAACTCACCTTCCCCTTGGCCTCTGAGTTTACTGCCCTCCTGTCCTTCTTTAACTTCACCCTCCATATTAACTTTCCTACCCATATTTACGGCCACCCCCTCACCACATGGCCTCTCTATTCCCATTGTCTCAATCACAGATAAAGCCATCTCTGATTACTTCCTTGTAACTCTTGCCATTTACATCCCCTTTCGCCTTCCAATCCGTTTCCTACTGCATCAGCCCTGGTAGAAACTCTTCCTCAAGTCATTTTCAAACCCTCAACGTTGAAGGCACTAAATAAATGAAAGTTATTGTTGTCAAATGAGAGTTATGGTGGCTCATGATTTGTGGCATTTGTACTCATTTTATTGATTTGTCTGACTCATACAGTGTTCAGAGATTTATATTTAATAAGCAAGTGCTATTTGATCTGTGTGAGGAGTTACATGGCAATTTACAGTCTTATGCTCATACCAGTTATGCAGTGCCACAGCTGGTCAAATTGACCCACTGCGTTCACTTGCTGTGCCATGAACACAATTCAGACCTTTGCCAGCGCAGTCATTACTCATCAGTCTGTCAAGAATGATTAAAATAATTTCTTACTATTCAATGACTCAGTGCAGCATCAGAGAATTGCTGACTTCCATAGTTTCTTAGCTTCAATTAGTTTTAAATACTTATGATTTCTGTAAGATTGTTCAATTCATTCTGCAGTAGATTCAACAAGCTGCCACTTACTCACTGTGTTGCTGCAGCGGCTGTCAGTAGTAGTGGTATGGTTAAGTTGTGGAGAGTCACATCAGCCTCTATTCATTTTACTGCTTTGTGTCACACACAGCATTTGCAGATTTAAATTAATCTCGTGGCTATCTAGGGCTGAAGCTTAACTCTCAAAAACGGGTGGGTTGTGCCATGTTTGTAACTACAATGTAACACCACTGTATTACTGTACACACTCAACTTAGATGCACACCTTGACCACAGGGGGTGAACTTGTGGGAGACACTCCTTACCTGATCACACAGGTATATAAAGGGAGGTCCCACGCAGGGTCATCACTTCTGGAGTCCTGTAATAAAGAGTTAAGGTCACAGAGTGGCCTTGTCTCTGGAATGTGCCGCGTGTGGTTTCATGCTGTAGAGTAAGGACTTTACATTGGCGACGAGAAACAGGAATTCACGACCCATGAGAATGGCCACCGGTAGCACAGAGGAACAGTACTATGTTGGGGAAGACTGGGACGATTTTGTCGAGAGGTTTCAGCAAAGCTTTGTAACTAAAGACTGGCTAGGGGATGCAGCGGCCGACAAGTGACGGGCTCATCTCCTGACCAGCTGCGGGCCAAAGACTTATGCGCACATGAAGGACTTACTGGCACCCGAAAAGCCGTCGGACAAAACCTTTGAAGAATTCAGGAAACTAATCGGGGAGCACCTCAAACCGGTGAGCAACATACACATGGCTCGACACAGATTCTACACCCACCGACGTCGTGAAGGACAGAACATACTGGACTTTGTAGCGGACCTCCGGCGTTTGGCCAGCCTCTGTAAGTTCACAGACGCCTGCAGGGGAGAGATGCTAAGGGACTTCTTCATCGAGGATATCGGTCATGCGGGAATTTTTCGTAAGTTAATTGAGACCAAGGACTTGACCTTGGAAGTGGCAGCTTGTTAGCTCAAACTTTCATGGCGGGGGAGGAAGTGCCGAAAATGATTTATGCACGCAATTCTGCCTCTAACGCAGCGATGGATCAGGGAGTCAACATTATAAATGCTACTCAGAGCCCCGCAGGCAGGCAGGGGCAGTCCGACATTTACCAGGCAGCAATAGATCCCAGAGCAGGATCACAACAGAGACAATGGCAGGCTGAACGGACATTCACGCCATCACGTGACAATGTGGCCCGGGATGAGCCATTGACACCCACTAATAGGGTACCTAAGAACAGTCAAAGGGAGAAGTCAGCGTGGAATTCCTGGCCATAGTCCCTTTGTCCCCAACAATGGAAACTTTAACTCATGCTGGAGGTGTGGGGGAAAACACTCAGCCAGATCTTGCAGATTCCAACATTTTGTCTGCAGAAACTGCAATCTCAGTGGCCATTTAGCTCGAATGTGTAGAAAACCTGCAACCAGACTGATATATAAGACAGAGGGACCAGAAGAGGGTTCTGTGAGGCAGGATGACTTTTGGGGCAAATCGATGGACGCCAAGGTTCAGCGGGTCCATGCGGTGAATATTCACAGTTCATACACCAAAACGCCACCGATGATGATGAGGGTTTTGTTGAATGGCATCCCAGTACGCATGGAGCTGGACACTGGGGCCAGCCAGTCACTCATGGGCGTTCAGCAATTCAAGAAGCTATGGCTGCTCAAAGCTAGTAGACCCCAAATTAGAACGTATTGAGACACAATTACAGACTTACACCAAGGAAATCATTCCGGTGCTAGGCAGTGCAATGATGGCTGTCACACACAATGGGTTAGTGAATCGGCTGCCGCTCTGGATTGTCCTGGGCAATGGTCCCGCTCTGTTGGGGAGGAGCAGGTTAGCCGAGATGAACTGGAAATGGGGGGATGTTCACGCAATGTCCTCAGTGGAGTGAAGTTCATGCTCACAAGTCCTACAACAATTTGAGTCACTATTTCAACCAGGCATCGGGACTTTCAAAGGCACTAAAGTAAGGATACACATCATCCCGGACGCCAGGCCAGTGCACTACAAAGCCAGAGCGATGCCGTATGTGACGCGGGAAAAAAATCGAGAGCGAATTGGGCCGGCTGTTGCGAGAGGGCATCATCTCGCCTGTTGAATTCAGCTACTGGGCGAGCCCCATCGTTCCTGTTCTAAAAGCGGATGGCTCTGTCAGGATCTGTGACAACTACAAGGCCATTATCAATCGGGTGTCCCTACAAGAGCAATACCCGCTCCCAAGAGCGGAGGCTCCTTTCGCCACGCTGGCAGGCAGCAAGCTGTTTACCAAGTTGGGCCTCACTTCAGCCTATATGACCCAGGAACTGGCCGACGAATCCAAACTACTGACCACCATCACCACGCACAAGGGACTGTTTGCGTATAACAGGTGCCCGTTTGGCATTCGATCAGCGGCCGCGATTTTTCAACGTAACATGGAAAGCCTGCTTAAATCCATTTTTGGAACAATCGTATTCCAGGACAACATCCTCATCACGGGTCGAGATACCGAGGAACACCTCCACAGCCTGGAGGAGGTGCTACGCTGACTGGACCGGGTAGGCCTGCGACTCAAGAAGTCTAAATGAGTGTTTTTAGCTCTTGAGGTTGAGTTTCTGGGCAGGAGGGCTGCTGCAGATGGGATTCGGCCCACCGAATCCAAAACAGAGGCGATTCGACGAGCACCCAGGCCCTGCAACACATCAGAGCTGTGTTCATTCCTGGGACTGTTGAACTATTTCGGGAACTTTCTGCCAAACTTGAGCACGTTGTTGGAGCCGCTACATGTGCTCCTACGTAAGGGTTGCGATTGGTTTTGGGAGGACTGTCAGGAACGGGCTTTTGATCGGGCACGAAACCTACTTTGTTCAAACAAATTGTTGACCCTGTATGACCCCTGTAAACGTTTAGTTCTGACTTGTGATGCATCGTCTTATGGGGTTGGGTGCGTGTTGCAGCAGTGTAATGCTGAGGGTCAGCTACAACCTGTGACTTATGCCTCTAGGTCGCTCTCTCAAGCAGAACGGGGATATGGCATGGTCGAGAAGGAAGCGCTTGCATGTGTCTATGGTGTAAAAAAAATGCATCAGTACCTCTTCGGTAGGAAGTTTGAATTAGAGACGGACCACAAGCCACTCAAATCCCTGTTGTCAGACAGCAAGGCTGTCAATGCCAACGCATCAGCTCGCATACAGCGGTGGGTCCTCACACTAGCTGCTTATGACTACTCCATCCGGCACTGGCCCGGCACTGAAAACTGCACTGACGCACTCAGCAGGCTCCCGCTGGCCACCACCGAGGGGGCAGCTGAGCAAAGCGCTGAGATGGTCATGGCTGTCGATGCCTTTGACAGTGCAGGCTCTCCATCACAGCCCGCCAGATCAAAATCTGGACCAACAGAGATCCCCTCCTATCCTTGATTAAGAAATATGTCCTGACCGGGGACTGAGAAGGTCAGACCGTTCCACAGGCGGATGGATGAGCTCTCCATCCAAGCCGACTGTTTACTATGGGGCAGCCGGGTAGTCATGCCCCAGAAGGGCAGGGAGGCATTCATCAGGGAACTCCACAGCGAGCACCCAGGCATTGTGATGATGAAGGCCATTGCCCGGTCACACGTTTGGTGGCCTGGAATTGATTCAGACCTGGAACACTGTGTTCACAGGTGCACGACCTGTGCCCAGCTGGGTGATGCCCCCAGGGAGGCCCCGCTCAGCCCGTGGCCCTGGCTTACCAAGCCATGGTCACGCATTCACGTTGACTACGCGGGCCTGTTCATGGGGAAGATGTTTCTCATTGTAGTAGATGCGTACTCGAAATGGATCGAGTGCATCATCCTGAATTCATGCACGTCATCCAACACCATGGAAAGCCTACGTGCGATCTTTGCAACCCATGGCTTGCCGGACATTCTGGTTAGTGACAATGGCCCGTGTTTCACGAACTATGAATTCCGGGAGTTTATGTCGGGCAATGGCATCAACCACATCAGCACTGCGCCGTTCAAGCCGGCCTCCAATGGCCAGGCGGAATGGGCAATCCAAATCATTAAGCAAGGTATGCTCAGGATTCAAGGACCCTCCCTATAATGCCGCCTATCGCGTCTCCTGCTGGTCTATAGATCCCGCCTGCACTCACTCATGGGGGTCCCGCCCGCAGAGCTACTCATGAAATGAACACTCAAAAAAACGATTGTCCCTCATCCACCCAGTCCTGAGCGACATAGTTGAGGGCAAGCGCAAGTCACAAAACGAGTAGCATGACCGAAATTCAAGGGGGAGATGTATAGAAATAAATGATCCTGTGTTCGTCCTCAATCACGCCATGGGGCCCAAATGGCTTGAGGGTACTGTAATTGGCAAAGAGGGGAATAGGATCATCGTGGTAAAACTCAACAATGGCCAGATATGCCGTAAGCATCTGGATCAAATAAAAAAAAGGTTCAGCATGGACACTGGAGGAACCTGAAGAAGACCATGAGATGGAACTCACACTACCACCAGCGAACGTGCAACAAGAGCAATCGGAAGAATGCACAGTCCCTGAGGTCAGCCCGGACAGGCCGGAATCACCACAGGTGACAGACACTCACATCAGCATCCAACAACCAGAGCCCCAACTGCAGCGCTACACAAGGGAGCGTAGGCCACCTGAAAGACTGAACCTATGATCCCAGTAAGGCTTTGAGGAGGGGAAGGTGATGTCATGTTTATAACTACAATGTAACACCACTGTATTACTGTACACACTCAACTTAGATGCACACCTTGACCACAGTGGGTGAACTTGTGGGAGACACTCCTTACCTGATCACACAGGTATATAAAGGGAGGTCCCACGCAGGGTCATCACTTCTGGAGTCCTGTAATAAAGAGTTAAGGTCACAGAGTGGCCTTGTCCCTGGAATGTGCCTCGTGTGGTTTCATGCTGTAGAGTAGGGACTTTACAGGTTGGGGTCGGACCAGAGGTTAAAGTTCAAAAAATCTGAAACAGGAACCCAATCCACCTCGAGCCTGTTTTAATGGAGGCGGGACGAGGGGGTGGATGACCTATCCACTCGCAGCAGGCGGGTTGGTCATTTAAATATTATAATAGGGCTGCGTGCCTTCATTTTAATAGTGAATCTATTTTTAACTCATCAGCTGGATTTCCCAGGCCTTGGGAAACCCAGCAAGTGAAAGGAGGTGAGAAGGGCTTAATCTATAAGATAAGTGCTTTTTCAGCACAGCTTGTGGGCCAGGAGAAGCAGGAGTGCTTCCTATAGGCCCAACCAGCTACTCAGTAAACCACACCACCATCCCATCGCAATCTATCTGCTCCTCTTAACCACCATCGAACCTGTCTGACCACCATCTACTCCCCCCGACCACCATTGGACCCTCCCCTGACCACCATCGGAACCTCCAACCACCAGCTGCTCCCCCCAACCACCATCTGACCTGCCTGACCACCATTTATTCTCCCCCGACCAACATCGGATCCCCCCACCCCTCGCCATGTGATGAGACTGCCTGACCACCATCTGTTCCCCCCCCCACCATTGGACCCCACAATCAGAACACTCCCCCCCTCCCCCTGCGATTGGATGCCCACCTGTGATCGGTACCCCCCCACTCTGTGATTAGGACACCCCACCCCATCACAATCTCTCTCCCCACCCACCTAAGCCAACCTGCTCTCCTCAGCTGCGGCCTTATGCTATAGACCTCCCCGCCCAACAGGCCTCCAGGCTGTCAATTAGGCCGCCTGTGGGCAGGAAACCATCAGCATTTTTTTTTAAAGAGTCCTGCAGTTAAAAACAGCAAGACATGTAGGAAACCTGTTCTTGCAGGTTTCCAGACCTCAAAACAGCTCCCCAACCCGGCAGGGAATGTGCCTCCAGGCTAAAATTCAGGCCTTAGTTCCCTCTCAGCATGCTCACCAACCCCACTTTCCCTGAGAAACCCTCACAATAGCCCCTCCTGCATTTATCTTGCTGCTGGCAGCCTTCTCTTGGTGCTGGCGAGTGGCCTCTGAGTTGTCCCATCTTTGTCTCCCCTTCCAACCTCCGCCAGACAACTGTTGCTTTCTGCCCAAAATAGGCAAGCAACTGCCCAGCGGCATGAGGCCCAGCAGTTAGAATCTGCCACATTGAATGCCATCTGCCTCAGTTTTGCCCACTCACATCTGAGTTTGTAATGAACCTACAATTCCCTTTAACAGTATCTTTCTCTTAATATATTTATGAAGATGTTTACTATCAGCTTTGATATATCTTTCAAGTTTGTTTTCATACACCCTTTTTGCACCTCTATTACATTATTTGTACCCTTTTGTTGTATTTTATAGTTATCCCAGTCTGCTGGAGTTCCACTTGTTTGCATTTTACAAGCCTTTTATTTTAGCTAATACTGTCCCTTACCTTGTTTGTTAAACATGGTTGTTTAAATGCACAAGTGGAGTTTCAGCCTTTTAGGGTTATGTACTGGTTTTGTATCATACCAAATACTGGCCAATTTATTTCTCATCCCTTCAAAGTTTGCCTTAATTAAAATTAAAACCCTAATTTGTACCTCGTGATTCTCCCTCTCAAGCCTGCAATCAAATTCAATCATATTACGGTCACTATTTGCAAAATGTCCCCTTTCAATCAGATTCATTACTCATCATTAAATCTATGTATGGCCTTATCCCTTGTCGGTTCTAAAACATATTGGGCCAGAATTTGTGGTCGGTATGACGACTCTGAGAGTATGCCGTCATACCACCTTTGAAGTGGACAGCAAGTTCGGCGCATGTGCTAAATTCCAAACTTGCGATCTGTCAAGTTCCGACTTGACAAATGATCCGCACCGACAGGGAAATCCTAATTACTGCCGCAGAGTTGGGCTAATTGCTCACCAACTGCCCAGCAATTACGTATAAAAATGTTATAGCTGATGCAAACAGGCGCAGGACTTGTTTGCACAGCCTAAGGGGATACCTCCTGGCATATCCAAGTATATATTTAATATTAAAAGCTATATGAGTCTGGAAGCTATATGAGGCAGGATTTTGTCCATGGAAAGTATTATGTCCATGAAAAGTAAAGAACTGTCTTCGAATAGATTTTTGAAGAAAGTATTATTCTCAGATTTTTTTAATGTTTTTGCTGGGAGGAAAAAAATTGAAAATATAGATGCCTTAAAAATGTATTCTGCACATACCCTGACCCCAAAATCAGAAACTTAAGTTTAAAAAAATACTGATGTGCAAGGACTAATGATCTCTAGTAATATTAATGAGAGATTTTCTGTTTGCTGATTGGAGCACCGGCCCAGTATGTTAACACACACGGTGCCCCCTTGGGATACGTGGACCACTATGCTACCCTCCTCTAATCTGCTGCGTCTGACAACAACTTCTCAGAGGAGGGTTCCCGGCAGGTAAGTGTGCTTTTGGTTCGGATGCCAATGGTGTAATCCTTAATTACACCGCCGACCATAAAATCCGGGTGGTTGTTACAGAAATCTGTCCAGCATACATTCCAGACATTCATTGCTTTCACTACTTGGGCGATTTTGGTTCTCCCAATCCACGTAAAAAGTAATCGGGCTAACAATTCCAGAGTGGTGGAAACCTGCTGGTGGCACTGCGGGCCACAGTTAACTGTTGCCAAAAATCAATAGCAGTAGCAACTGTTGGTGCTGTTTGCTAATTAATGTAGCAGAGTGCTAAACTTACTGTGCAAGGCCAGCTTTCAGGCAGTAGTCTCAGCAGGAGGCCCAATGTAATGTGGCCATAGCATCATTGGAGCAAGAACAGCCTTCTCTTAAAGCAAGATTGTCATTTTAGAAAGCGGTATCCGTCCATTAAAGGGGCACTGCCTTCTAAAATGAAAAAGATAAAAAATCATTTCAAAATAGGCAGTTTTTAGCCCTTACAGCTCAATTACCTTCTGAAAAAATATAAACAGTAAAATGATTTCCCAAATGGCAGTCTTCAGCTCTTAGAACTGAATTGCCTTCTGCACCTAAAAAAAATGGTAAAAGTGCTTCAGCATTAACACAAATGCTCAGCAAGTCAGGGAAGTGGTACCCAGGGTCTCGCATGCAGAACTCCAGCTTTGTCAGGGGGTCAACACTGCACTAGAGGTCCTCTACCCACAGGGGCCAGGAGGCCTCCAGAAAGAAGGATGAGGGCCCAGATCATTGAAGCCATCACTGTCAGCAGTGTCACCCCAGGACCTGGCTCCAATGCCCAAAGAATTTTAATGACCTCAGACCAGTGGTCAAGGTCAGTGAATGCAACTTCAAAAGCCATCTCCTCCCAACTGCACCACTAGCCTCACACACTTCTCAATGCACGACACCTCCCGCAATCACTCACCTACCAACAATCTGTATCAAACCCGAGGCACAGCTCCAATTCCTAGCTTCACCTCATCCCCTTGGCGGAGATGGTGCTGGCCATTTTTGGCAGGGGCATGGCTGTGCCCTTGGTCAGCGGCGGGGTTGAAAGGATAGAAGATGCTGTTTTCCTCATATGTTATGCTCCTTCTCGCATGCACCTCTTGCTTTCTCACTCTCCCCTCCCCACAACTACACACTTATCCCATCCTCATTTCACACATCCAAGAATAGCAACCTGCCCAGCCAGTGGGTGACCAAAAAGAGCGAGAGGAGAGTGAAGAAGAAGAAGAAGAAACATTGTCACTCAATTTCACACACCCAGCCACCAGCTCCTCAAGGTCGACCTGAATAGCCATTTGCAATGTCCCCCACTAAAAGTCAGCAGCCTTCCACCAGCCATGCTGCAGCCACTGGGGTAGCACTGCGTGATATCAGTAGGATAGGCAAAGGCACATATCAGACAGTCACTAAGGGAATGCATAAGGGTGATGAGTTGATTTCTTGCTGTCATATTGGATGGATAGATGCATAAAGTTGGATTGGAAAGTTTGCTTTGTGGTGGCTTTTATTTCAACATTGTGGTCAAGAAGACACTGTGATGGTCAGTAACAGAGTTTATTAGTTCCTGGGATGTGGGCATCGGTGGAAAGGCCGGCATTTAATGCCCATCCCTAATTGCCCTTGAGAAGGTGGTGGAGACAACTGAGTGGTTTGCTAGGCCATTTCAATCAATGCCGAGGTCAATGCCGGGTGGTCCGTCCGGTTTTATTCTTATTATTGTGTTTAGTAGTGGTTTGTTCCAACTGAGTGCCTTGCTAAGGCCATTTCAGAGGGCAGTTAAGAGTCAACCACCTTGCTGTGGATCTGGAGTCGCATGTAGGCCAGACTAGGTAAGGACGTCAGATTTCATTCCCTAAAGGATATTAGTGAACCAGATGGGATTTTATGACAATCTGACAGTTTCATAGTCACCATTACTGATACAAGCATTTTATTCCAGATTTTATTTAATTAATTGAATTCCCCAGCTGCCCTAGTGATATTTGAACTCACATCTCTGGATCATTAATCCAGGCCTCTGGATTACCAGTCCAGTAACATAACCACTATGCTACCATACCCCAAGGTAAGGTGTGGGGCAAATTTTGAAAGGGGAATTGAGGTTGTGGTCACTGGTAACACAGGCAGATGATTCCATCTCAGCTGTCAGAACCAGAAAGAGACTGTCTGGGTTGCTTCCTTCCTTCTGCTTCCTCCTCTTCTACTTGTTTCTCTTCATAGAATTATAGAATGGTTACAGCACAGAAGGAGGCCATTCAGCCCATCAAGTTCATGCCAGCTCTCTGCAAGACACATCAGCGAATCCCACTTCCCCGCCCTTTCCCCGTAGCCCTGCAAATCATTTTTCTTCAGGTACTTATCCAATTTCCTTTTGAAAGCCATGGTTGAATCTGTCTCCACCATCCTTTCAGGCAGTGCATTCCAAATCCTAATCACTCACTGTGTAAAAACGTTGTTCCTTGTGTCGTCTTTGGTACTTCTGCCAATCAACTTAAATCTGTGTCCTCTGGTTCTCGACCCTTCTGCCAATGGGAGCAGTTTCTCTCTATCTACTCTGTCTAGATCCCTCATGATTTTAAACACCTCTATCAAATCTCCTCTCAACCTTCTCTGCTCTAAGGAGAACAACCCAATCTTCTCCAGTTTATCCACGTCACTGAAGTCCCTCATCCCTGGAACCATTCTTGAAAATCATTTCTGCTCTCTCTCTAAGACTTTCACATCCTTCCTAGTGCAGTGCCCAGAAATGGACACAATACTCCAGTTGAGGCCGAACCAGTGTTTTATAAAGGTTCATCATAACTTCCTTGTTTTTGTACTCTATGCCTCTATATATGAAACCCAAGATCCTGTACGCTTTTTTAATTGCTTTCTCAACCTGCCCTGCACCTTCAATGATTTGTGCATATATACCCCCAGGTCTCTCTGTTCATGCACCTCCTTTACAATTGTACCCTTTAGTTTATATTGTCTTTCCTCATGCTTCCAACCAAAATGTATCACTTCACACTTTCCATCTGCCATTCCATCTGTCTATGTCCTCTTGAAGTCTATCACTTTCCTCCTCACTGTTCACTATACTTCCAAGTTTTGTGTCATCTGCCAATTTTGAAATTGTGCTCTGTATACCCAAATCTAAATCATTAATAGATATCAAGAAAAGCAGTGGTCCTAGTACCGACTCCCGGGGAACACCACTGTTTACCTTCCTCCAGTCCGAAAAACAACCGTTCACCACTACTCTCTGTTTCCTCTCATTTCGGCAATTTTGTATCCATGCTGCCACTGTCCCTTTTATTCCATGGGCTTCAAATTTGCTGGCACTTTACCAAAAGCCTTTTGGAAGTCCATGTACACTACATCAAGTGCATTGCCCTCATCAATCCTCTCTGTTACCTCATCAAAAAACTCAATCAAGTTAGTTAAATGCGAATTGCCTTTAACAAATCCATGCTGGCTTTCCTTAATTAATCCATATTTGCCCAAGTCACTGCTAATTTTGTCCAGAATTATCATTTCTAAAAGCTTCCCTGCTACCGAGTTAAATTGACTGGCTTGTAGTTGCTGGGTTTATTCTCACACCCTTTTTTGAACAAGGGTGTAACATTTGCAATTCTCCAGTCTTCTGACACCACCCCAGTATCTAAGGAGGGTTAGAAGATTATAGCCAGTGCCTCCGCAAATTTCACCTTTACTTCCCTCATCCGAGCATGCATCATCCCATCCAGTCCTGGTGACTTATCTACTTTAAGTACAGACACCCTTTCTACTCCCTCCTCGTTATCATTTTTTATGCCATCCGGTATCTCAACCACTTCCTCTTTCACTATAATTTTGGCAGCATCTTCTTCCTTGGTAAAGACAGATGCAAAATACTCATTTAGTACCTCAGCCTTGCCCTTTGCCTCCATGCATAGATCTCCATTTTGATGCCTAGTCGGCCGTACCCCTTTTCTTCCTATGAGCGGATGTTGGAAATCTGAAATAAAAACAGAAAATGCTGGAAGTATTCAACAGGTCAGGCAGCATCTCGACCTGAGACACGAACTCTGATTGTCTCTCCACAGATGCTGCCTGACCTGCTGAGTATTTCCAGCATTTTCTCTCTTCTCAGAGGCCTTCCTTTACCATCTCAAGCCTTGCAAGCATCTAGTAGCACTCCCTACACACGTTAAAAACATTTAATATCTATAGCACCAAGCCACTACTTCAATAAAATATTAAATATCCAGTCCAAAAACTTAAATACCAACTTACCTGAAAGATGTCCGTGTCTCTTTAAAAAGCACTGACAGCATCTCCATAGGCCTGCTGCACGCTCGCTTTTCAGATAGAGCTTAGGACCTAGCGCTAAACTCAGCGCAAAGGTCCAAGTTTGCAGAGCGTGGCATCAAGTCGGCGTTACATGATGACTGATGTCACATTCTCCAGATTTGCATGTCTCAGACCAGCGCTATGGCCCTCAACAAATCGGCACTAGGCTTGTCCCACGCCAGAGGCGGGCGCAAGTGAGGAGACTGCCATTTTTTTCATAGATCTCCCGGTAACGGGAGCTGAATTTTCCCCCCAAAATCACCGCAATGTTTCTGCCACATGCTTCCCTGATCTCCGTATTAATACATTCTCCCATTACATCACGATTGTCTGGAGGTCTGTAGACAACTCTCATCAGAGTCTTGTATGTTGGCCTTTATTACAAGAGGAGTTGAGTATAAGAGTAAAGATGTCTTACTGCAATGATATAGGGCCCTGGTGAGACCACACCTGGAGTATTGTGGTCTCCTTAACTAAGGAAGAATATTCTTGCCATAGAGCGAGTCCAACGAAGGTTGACCACACTGATTCCTGGGATGGGGGGATTGATCTATGAAGAGAGATTGAATAGACTAGGCTTATAGAAACATAGAAACATAGAAAATAGGTGCAGGAGTAGGTCATTTGGTCCTTCGAGCCTGCACCACCATTCAATAAGATCATGGCTGATCATTCACCTCAGTACCCTTTCCTGCTTTCTCTCCATACCCCTTGATCCCTTTAGCTGTAAGGGCCATATCCAACTCCCTCTTGAATATATCTAACGAACTGGCATCAACAACTTTCTGTGGTAGAGAATTCCATAGATTAACAACTCTCTGAGTGAAGAAGTTTCTCCTCATCTCAGTCCTAAATGGCTTACCCCTTATCTTTAGACTATGACCCCTGGTTCAGGACTTCCCCAGTATTGGGAACATTCTTCCTGCCTCTAACCTGTCCAATCCCATCAGAATTTTATATGTTTCCATGAGATCCCCTTTCATTCTTCTAAACTCCAGTGAATATAGGCCCAGTAGATCCAGTCTCTCTTCATATGTCAGTTCTACCATCCCGGGAATCAGTCTGGTGAACCTTCGCTGTACTCCCTCAATAGCAAGAAAGTCCTTCCTCAGATTAGGAGACCAAAACTGAACACAATATTCCAGGTGAGGCCTCACCAAGGCCCAGTACAACTGCATTAAGACCTCCCTGCTCCTATACTCAAATCCCCTAGCTATGAAGGCCAACATGCCATTTGCCTTCTTCACCGCCTGCTGTACCTGCATGCCAACTTTCAATGATGTACCATGACACCCAGGTCTCGTTGCACCTCCCCTTTTCCCAATCAGTCGGCATTCAGATAATATTCTGCCTTCATGTTTTTGCCACCAAAGTGGAGAACCTCACATTTATCCACATTATATTGCATCTGCCAAGCATTTGCCCACTTACCTAACTTGTCCAAGTCAGCCAGCAGCCTTTTCGCATCCTCCTCACAGCTCACACCCCCACCCAGCTTAGTGTCACCTGCAAACTTGGAGATATTACATTCAATTCCTTCATCTAAATCATTAATGTATATTGTAAATAGCTGGGGTCCCAGCACTGAATCCTGCGGCACCCCACTAGTCACTGCCTGTCATTCTGAAAAGGACCAGTTTATCCCAACTCTCTGCTTCCTATCTTCCAACCAAGTCTCTATCCACGTCAATACATTACCCCCAATACTATGTGCTTTAATTTTGCACACTAATCTCTTGTGTGGGACCTTGTCAAAAGTCTTTAGAATTCTCTAGAATTTAGAAAAATGAGAGGTGATCTCATTGCAACAAAATTCTTACAGGGCTTGAGAGGGTAGATGCAGGGAGGATGTTTCCTCTGGCTGGGGAGTCGAGAACCAGGGTCACAGTCTCAGAATAAGGGGTCAGCCATTTAGAACTGAGATGAGGAAAAACTCCTTCACTTAGAGGGTGGTGAATCTTTGGAATTCTCTACCCCAGTTGCCCTGCTCCTTCAGAAGCTTCACTATACTGCTATCTCACTAAGGGACTCAACATTCAAATGAATGAAGAGCATGAGATTGCGGTACTTACACATTAGTTACCCACTAAACACGCCAGAAAAAGTAGGCTTTGTCCATTCCAGTGTAAGTGAATTTTTAACACAGTGATAAGTCATAGGCCGAGATTTTCCGGGGGTGAGGCGGGTGGCGGGGGGGGGCGGGGGCTGGGGGTGGGGGGAGGTGTGGTCATCGGGCACGATCGGTGGTGGGTTAGGTGAGAAATTGTTTTTATCCCCATCGGGTCGGGACCCCACTGAGAACCTACCGCCACACGCCTTTATCAAATGTCAGGTCTGTGAGTGCTAAGCAAACCTGACACACAGCGGCGGGGGAGCCATTTAAATGATTAGTGACTTGTTTACAACCACTTAACAATGGTTTTAAACTGACATTCTGAATTTGACATCTTGCCAATGGGTTTCATGGTGTTGCCAGACCACATCTGTGAAGCTGAGGCGAGAGGTTAGTGGCCATTGAAATAGCTGATGAGTGGACAGCTTCAAATGTCAAACAAAAGCTCCCACCTTCGCTCAGTCAGAAGTTCTTCCTCATTGCATTTCCACAACAGATTGACCATGCTGCAAGTCTTTACACATGTCTCCATCCAGTCTGATCTCAATTACCTCTCTCACCATTGACAGAATGCTTCTATCATCTCTACTTCACCTGCCATCTATTCCATCAGCATAGGTGCCCTTTATACTCTCATCTTGGTCCTCAGAATCTCACAACGATCAGCCCCAACACCAGCAGCACCAGGCACACAAGCAGCACCAACAACAACACCAACCTAATCAGCAATCAACTGAAGCTGCACAGGACACAGGGCATCATCACCCAACCACATCGTTGTCCGGGACACCCGGGATAGCCTCAGCATGGCCAGATTTACTTCACTTTACATGGTACACCCTGGCCTGCCATATTATGCACAAGGTTGGCACCACTCCACACCAACACCATGAAGCATCCCTTTAGTAAGTCATTCCTTTTATACTCATCACCATTGCTGGGGGTACCATTAGATCTCACCATTCACAGCAACTCACTAAGCCACTTCCAAAAGTGCACACAAATCTGTCCAAAAACGCAAAGCATTGAAAAGAAAGGGAGAAAAATTCAGTAACTTAGCGCCTCCAGGTAGCTCCTGGCGGGGACGCTAACGGGAGCCGAGGCAGTAGCACCATGGTGAGGTGAATTCTGCGATGCACACCAAATCCAGCCCTCCCCACCCCGCCCCCCGCCCTGCTGCTACGCGTTAGTACTGGGGAGTTCTGCGCCAGGCAGATTGCAATGTCAGTGAACATGCAACGTTCATTGGGCGCCCAATCTGCAAAATTCATTGTCCCCCTCTGGTTTAGCGCCTCGCCTCGACAGCAACAGGGAGAGGAGGCATCAAACAGGTGGATGTCGGCTCCAGGGGCATTACTTCATGAGTAATGAGTCGCAGCTGTCAGGTTAGTGCTGTTTCACTGCTTCCTTGTCAACAGTTGAATTCAGCAGTTTAAATGTTGTTTAGTCTCCAGAGTGTTGTGGCTGCTAAAAATTAGTGACATTTTTATTCTCACAACATATCAAAGTGCTACTCGAGAATGCAGCATCAATGAACCTCCCCTTTAAGAACTGGAACGAGCCTGCAGCAATGTTGACTTGCGATTCGACTGCACCTGATATTGCTTAGCGTTTTGAGTCAAGCATCACTGAGCTAGAACATTAGCATTTGATTTAGTGCTCTAATCCTTTCATTGAGCAATGAGACTTAAATTTGCGTGCAGCATGATTCATTAGCACCTGGCGCTAAAACTCAACTGTTCTAAAGTTACTGCCCATTCCTGGGCTATAATGAATTTCTCCCCATAGGTTTCAATGTTTGACACCATATTAACAGAAACTTTACATGGACATTGCATAAAACACCCAAGTGCCCCTGTCTGTTGTTAGTTGGTATGATTGCACTAGGATGAGGGTCAGTGTGAGGGGTGGCTAGTGAGATAGGGATGTGATAATATTGATAGAGAGAGAGAGGTCCAAGGTAAGTTGGTGTGAATAATGATGTGAAGGAGTAGGATAGGGAAGGCAGAGTGATGGAGATATGATGAGAGGCACAGCAGGATGAGGTTGAGTGTGGCTTTGTACTAACGCTTCGTGATCTACTGAGATCATTGAAACATTTATGGCACTGCACTCAGGTCCTCATGACCATATGCCTGCTTGTGCCCTCCTCTACAATGTGCAAGCAGGCTGTGTTGATCTCCTGGGGAGGTCTCTCCTGCCCATGGGAAGGGAAGAGCACCTCCCTGCATGCTGTGACTCCCTCCATAAACATATGAGGGAGTCATGGGAGAGCCTGGGTGCAGCCCTGCACTTCTGTGCAGTACTTGTCAGTGTTTGCAGCACATCAATGCTGTAGAACACTGACAGCACAAAATGTCAAAATAAATTTGGACATGGTCCTTTTAAGGAAATCGGCTGATGTCGCGTCATGAAATAATGTCAGCAGAAACACTTCCTCTAATTGGTCAGGAAACATGCTGGGTGGTCTTAACAAGCCCCATCAAGGTAAATTAATTTTGGACAGCAGATTGGAGCCAACAACGGGGTCGGGACAAGCCAACGACATCGCTTGCCACGAACCCGCTCGGTTCAGCAAAATCACGGCCATAATCACTACTAAACAACTTCTCTGGCACTGAAAATTTACTTTTACAAGGTGAAGTCTCATTCCTTCAGATTTTAATTATTGTTGGAGATTTTTAATTAATTAAAAATTAAAGCAATTTTTTTAGATAGATTATAGATAGATAGTTAGATAGATAGATAGATATATATAGATAGATACTGGTGGTAACATTTCCAGTTAATGAGCTATGAATTATTTACTGGTAAATTTGCAGTAATGGCTTTGTAATGCTAAATGTTCACTGTGAATGCCAATGCACATCAACATCATAGAGCTCTCAGCATTTGCAATGTTTTTCTTTTTATCTAGACTGAGATACAAGTCAAAGGTTCTGCTTAATATAATGTTTATAGTTTAACTTTTTAAATTATTGGGCTCAATTTTCCCCAACTATCTGCGCCGTTTTTTTGGCCTGCACCGTTTTTTGGGAGTAAATTAAAATCTCCAAGTTTCCCCAAAGTTTCTGCGCTATGATTTTTCACATCATTGGGGACGTAACCTGCCACCCACGCCAATTCTGGCCATTTAAGCAAGTTTGGCCAGCTCCGATTTACTCCAATTTTTCTTAGGACGAGTTATGTGACCACTCTGGAAAAACCTTCTGGATAGTTAACAGAATCAGTGCAGGTAGGAGAATCAGTGCAGCCGATGCAGTTCCACGGCCTGGACAGCAGCAGCAGAGAGGGGGGGAGAGGAGAGAGGAGAGAGGGGGGACAGGAGGAGGCCTTTCGGCCAGGGTTAGGAGCGGCAACCGGCAGGGGAGGGAAGGCTTTCGGCCAGGGCTAGCAACGGCAACCGGCATCAGGAGGAGGGAGGCCCTTTGGCCAGGGCTAACAGCAGCAACCGGCACCGGGAGGTGGGGGTAAGCCTTTTGGCCAGGGTTATGAGCGGCACCGGGCACCGGGAGAGGTGGGGGCGGGGGGTGAGGAATAGATTTTGGCATAAACACTTTCATAATTTAATGCTGGAATGCTGCTGCAATGTGCAATGTGCTTGTGCAGGTTGCTGTGAGCTGGCCAGAATGTGTTGTATGTTTCACTTTCCAGCCTCAGCCTGCAGTGCGTCCCTGGTTACCCTGGCATCCCGATCTTTTTGGCGCTGATCTTAGGCTCCACCCCCAAAGCTAAAGGACAGGCTAGGCAGCGCCAAAATGAACAATTCAAACGGGGAAAGTTGGATGATTTTTTTTGGCGTAGTTGGGCCCCCAAAAAACAGGTGTAAGTCTTCAAGTACGCCAAAATACAGCTTTGGGAAAATTTGAGCTCATTGTTCTATCACTTCAAG
This sequence comes from Pristiophorus japonicus, assembly GCF_044704955.1. Taxonomy (NCBI): domain Eukaryota; kingdom Metazoa; phylum Chordata; class Chondrichthyes; family Pristiophoridae; genus Pristiophorus; species Pristiophorus japonicus. The sequence continues at coordinate 76,968,892 of NC_091978.1, read as the reverse complement.
GTGCACAATTATGACTTTGCATTTCTGGTTAATGTTTAGGGAAGGTCTATAAGGGTAGACTGAGCATCCAACTGTTAAAATGCAGGCTCGCAGCATTCAGTGCTGATGTCAATAGTACTGCTGCCTCCAGAGACCAATTCCAGAGGTTCTTGGCCTTCCCTGATAGAACCAGCACTGCCTCATTTATTATCACACTACTGCTATTGAAGTCAGTGGCGTTCTTGGTAACAGCATTATAATATAAAAGTATAACAGTAATGTTCATCAGGTTACTTGGTTTTCTATTTTGCCACTGGTGGGGTATCAATTAAAAACTACTGTAACAGCCATATCAGTGTAAAACTCACAATGGCAAATTCATAGCTCATTTAAGTTGTGTGAAACTGATAGCATGTTCTGGATTTTATGGTATATGAGGATTTCTATATGTGTGATCTCCTTGGTTATTAAATTAAATGTTTCCCACATTACAACAGTGACTATACTCTAAAAGTACTTCATTGGCTGTAAATCGCTTTGAGATGTCTGGTGGTCGTGAAAGGCAATGTATAAATGCAAGTCTTCCTTTCAAATGTATCTTTCCTCTTCATTCTCTGTCTAGTGAATACAAATTTTGCATTAAAGTAGCATTACAGTGTTTCCCATGACCGTGAATGTTCCTCATGTACATGTAGCTATGTCAAAGTGTTAAAGTGTTGCACTAAAGAGGGAGAAAAACTGAAAATGAAGAAGGTTAGGTGGGGGAGGGAAAAAAGCATGGTTGAATAGAAGGGTTTTAAGCAGGTTTTTGAAAGTAGGCAGCGAGTGGCAAATCAGGAATTTAAGGAAGGAAATATGAGAAGCGAAGGCCACAGTTTCTGAAAGAGCAGTCATCAATGATTGAGGTCGGAATTTTCCTTACATAGAAACAAAGAAACATAAAAAATAGGTGCAGGAGTAGGCCATTTGGCCCTTCGAGCCTGCACCACCATTGCATGGCTGATCATGCAACTTCAGTACCCGATTCCTCCTTTCTCTTCATACCCTTTGATCCCTTTAGCCATAAGGGCCACATCTAACTCTCTTTTGAAAAATCTAATGAACTGGCATCAACAACTTTCTGTGGTAGAGAATTCCACAGGTTCACAATTCTCTGAGTGAAGAAGTTTCTCCTCATCTCGGTCCTAAATGGCTTACCCTTTATCCTTAGACTGTGACCCCTGGTTCTGGACATCCCCAACAACAGGAACATTGTTCCTGCATCTAACCTGTCCAATCCCATCAGAATTTTATATGTTTCTATGGGATCCCCTCTCGTTCTTCTAAATTCCAGTGAGTATAAGCCGAGTCGATCCAATCTTTCTTCATATGTCAGTCCTGCCATCCCGGGAATCAGTCTGGTGAACCTTCACTGCACTCCCTCAATAGCAAGAATGTCCTTCCTCAGATTAGGAGACCAAAACTGCACACAATGTTCAAGGTGAGGCCTCACCAAGGGCCTGTACAACTGCAGTAAGACCTCCCTGCTCCTATACTCAAATCCTCTTGCTATGAAAGTCAACATGCCATTTGCCTTCTTCACTGCTTGCTGTACCTGCATGCCAACTTTCAATGACTGATGTACCATGACACCCAGGTCTCATTGCACCTCCCCTTTTCCTAATCTGTTACCATTCAGATAATATTCTGCCTCCCTGTTTTTGCCACCAAAGTGGATAACCTCACATTTATCTACATAATACTGCATCTGCCATGCATTTGCCCACTCACCTAACCTGTTCAAGTCACCCTGCAGCCTCTTAGTGTCCTCTTCACAGCTCACACTGCCATCCAGCTTAGTGTCATTTGCAAACTTGGAGATATTACATTCAATTCCTTCAGCCAAATCATGAATGTATATTGTAAATACTGGGGTCCCAGCACTCAACCTTGCGGTACCCCACTGGTCACTCCCTGCCATTCTGAAAAGGACCCGTTTATTCCTACTCTTTGTTTTCTTTCTGCCAACCAGTTCTCTATCCGCGTCAATACATTACCCCCAATACCATGTGCTTTGATTTTGCACACTAATCTCTTGTGTGGGACCTTGTCAAAAGCCTTTTGAAAGTCTAAATACACCACATCCACTGGTTCTCCCTTGTCCACTCTACTAGTTACATCCTCAAAAAATTCTAGAAGATTTGTCAAGCATGATTTCCCTTTCATAAAGCCATGCTGACTTGGACCGATCCTGTCACTGCTTTCCAAATGCACTGCTATTACGTCTTTAATAATTGATTCCAACATTTTCCCCACTACCGATATCAGGCTAACCGGCCTATAATTACCTGTTTTCTCTCTCCCTCCTTTTTTAAAAAGTGGGGTTACATTAGCTACCCTCCAATCCATAGGAACTGATCCAGAGTCTATAGAATGTTGGAAAATGACTACCAATGCATCCATTATTTCTAGGGCCACTTTGGCAGGTCCGGTGTGGCTGGTGACCCCACTGCTGGCTCCATCCATCTGTACAGAATGAACTTATCTTAATGTGGTCTATCAAGCCCACCCAGTCCATTAGCTGGCCCAATTAGATGGAGCGGGTCTGGTGAAATCACTCAGGATGCGTTTTAAGCCAGGATCCTTAAAGGGACCCTGGCCACATTAAATTTTAAGTTAAATCGAACACAGTGGGTGTTGAATCTTTACTGTACAATCATATAATAAAAGTTATATATAAGTGACAAAATATTTAAATAAAATTATCATTCAGTAATATGACTCCATCTACAAATATGATCAAGAACAGAATTTAAAAAATACATTAATTGTGAAGTTGTTGGTGCTTTAGTCACAAATCTATAGATTTTTGTATCAGTAACTGGTACAAATAAAAGATGTGTGTGTATAGGTAATACATAAAATTAAGCAGATTTGAAATAATTGTATTGGGGTGATTTACAATCTTATCCAAGTTCAGCAGAACAGCTGCGGAATCTCTGACAAACAGTGTAAGTGGTGCTTACAATGGGTGTTTGGGATTTCTGCAGCTCTTCCGTTGAAGTTAACAATGGACAAGTGAGAGAGTTTGAGTGCAAAAATTCACCCTAAATTCTCAGACTAAAAAATTTAATTAATCACATTCAGGAACTGAAAGCAAATTGAACCAGTGGAATGAGTGATGCCAATGAAATTGTTATGGTTGATGACTTGATTTAATGTGTAACTGGACAGTCTAAGTATACTGTGAGAAAAACCTGACCAGAAACAACATAAAAATGTATTTAAATGGTGTATGTAATTTTTTATAATGCAGATCAGTTCACTGCAATTACTAATACAAAAGCAAAATACTGCGGATGCTGAAATCTGAAATAAAAACAGAGAATGCTGGAAATCTCAGCGGGTCAGGCAGCATCTGTGGAAAGAAAAACAGAGTTAACGTTTCGGGTCGACGATCCTTTGTCAGAACTGGCGAATGTTTGAAAAGGGCACATTCTTAAACACTGAAAAGGGGAGGGGAAGAAAGAACAAAAGGGAAGGTCTGTGATAGGGTGGAAGGCAAGAGAGACAAAAGGGGTGATGGGCTGAATTGAAATGGTAAGGATAGAGGTTAGAAAAAGGTTAATCTGGCTAATGTGTGAATGGTGTAGTAATGACAAGCTGCCATTATAGACACAGAGAAAAAAAAGGAAAAAAAAACATAAGATGGGGGAAAGGGAAAGGAAGCCAAAGATGGCCAGATTGATGGGAATGCTGCACTGTGTACAGATTAGGGTATGGACCTCATACTGGAATACAGGAAAGTACAGGAAAGAGCTGGAAAAGATTCTGCAGTGCATTTGGCAGATCCCAAAAATGAGTGCCCCTCAATTGCCCATTGCTTCAAAGCTTACGCAGCTCCCCCTTAATTTTTCCATGCCTTCTGTCATATCAGCCTTCCTAGATAGACTGATCCACACTTTCATCATCCTTGCAAGAAAGGGCTAGAAATTACATTTCCCCCCATTTGGGACGATGGGCTAGAACCTCCATTTCTGTAGATAGCACCCAAAAATGGGCAATATTTTCGGCGTGGGCGGTACAAAAGGGTTTTCAGATCGCCGGCTTCTCGCCCATTCTCAAACCACCTAGTCTCCACTTTTGAAAATGGGCATTACCGTGAGCGATATAAAATGGGCGGTAACGTTAAATTTTTCTGACCTTCTGCCGTAAAGTGTGGCCATCCTTAGCAACGGCATGGCAACGCTCGATTCCTGCGATTCTGGAGGTCAAGGGTCACCATGACATGCGCAGAAGAGGAGACAGAGAGAGAGGGAGCTCAGAGGGACTGAAGGTGTGGCTGGGTGTGGTGTGGCTGCTTTAGGAGGAAAGAGGGAGACTTTAGAGCTTCACAGCAAGTAGGCAAACTAAAAGTAGCTGTTACCAGCCACATATTTGACCAAATTTGGCCTATAATGGAGAGAGAGAGGAGGCATCACTGCACACTGTGGAGACTGATGCTGGAGAGAGCATTGAGGTGGGAGAGGAGCACATTGGAGGCCGCAAAAGAGCCAGGAAGTTTTTGGACGAGACAAATGCCTCTCTCCTGCAGGAGGTCGAGTTACACTGGGGTAATTTGACGCAGAGAGAGCATGGGAAGCCCACCCCAAAGGCCTACCAGAGGATATGGACCAAGATAGCAGAGGTGGTCTCATTGGCAACCAACGAGGTGCGTGAGGGCAACCAATGCCGCAAATGATGGAACCTGCATTGCCATGCTCCAGAAGCCATTCAACCCAAAGCCATCTAGTGGTCATCCGGTCATTCCAGCCTCCACTCTGGAGATACCAGCCCCAAGCGCCTCTCCATAGGGCACCCCATTTGTCCCCAGGATGGCACCGACCCCGCGGAGGCCTCGTGGACACGGCAGGTCTGTTCCACGAGCGTGACATGACAGCGGAGAGATGGTTCAGTTGTCCAGGAGGACTGTAGACATTGGTGACCAGCTCATTGAAGCATTGGGGTCATATCCCGACACCTGGCCCACGTGTACGAGTACATTCCGTGCATGGCGGAGTCCCTGGATGCAATAGCCAGGAACACTGTTGCCACAGGCCTCCCAGTGGTCCCCGAGCAATGGCACTCCACCCCTAGGTTCCGCACCACCACTGCGAATGGCAGATGAGAGTAAGGACCAAGATCTTGCTTCTGCATCAGAAAATGTTACCCCCCTCAGCACCCCCCCCGCTCCCGTACCTGTGCAACGACCGCATCTACTTTCATCCCCCCCCCAATGAGGCACTGCCTGAGGAGCTCCTTGGCCAGGCGCCATGGAGCGAGGAGGGCAAGAGGTAGAGGTGGGGAGAAGAAGGAGAGGGGGAAAGGAAAGTGAGGTGCATGTGCGCAGTGATGGCTGTGTTATATCTCCATCTGGGTGCATGCAGTTTGTTGCAATGGATGGGGGCTGGGGACCATGCTCCTGCTTTACCTTTGTATTCTGTGTTGCTGAACTTGTTGAACATAGAAACATAGAAACATAGAAAATAGGTGCAGGAGTAGGCCATTCGGCCCTTCTAGCCTGCACCGACATTCAATGAGTTCATGGCTGAACATGTGATTTATGTCAATGGTGGAAAAAGTAGGGTGTGGACAGGGGTTGGGTGTTATTGGCTGTGATACTTATGATTTCAGACCAATGTTGGTAATAAATTTTTGTTATTGAACATAACCTTGTTGCACATTGTCTCAGATAGCCATTACACACTGGTGATTCCTTACCATGAAAGGGTTAAATACAACTTAACATCAATCAACGTAAACTTTAACTGGCACCAAGATGATGGGCACCTTTGATGTCTGAGCTGCACACTCACATCAGCGCTCTTTCAGGCAAATCTTTCAGATATCAGCTCCTCACGTAAGAGTGGGATTTAACAAATGTCAGCCACACCGCTGGCGTTCGTTCCGGTTAGTTCTACTTTTTGTGGGCGGTTTTTTGAGCGAGCGATATTGTGGGCGATATGTGTGCGAGGTGGTGAAATTGACGATGGGCTAGCTCCATGGCCGCTAGTTTGGGTAAATATGCTGTTTACGACAAAAAACAGTGGGTGGACATTAATATTGAATCTCGGCGTTAATTCCGCTGGGTGATATTATGGTCATTGATTTTGCCCATTCTGCTGATTCCGCCCCAAAAAAGTGGGCGGGCGGGAAGGAATATTTTTCCCCGGCGTTAAGCCCATGGGGAAAGTAATGCTCGCCGATAAGTTTCCGAAAAATGCCCGCCAGTTTCCATTTTGTGCCAAAATGGGTGATATATGGGCGTTATACGTCATTTTGGCAGTAAAATGGGTGTTAAGTGGGCGTTAACCATGAAAAAATAGTGGAGGTTCTAGCCCGATAACATTTGAAATCTCGGAAAAGTATTGCCAGGTGATAATCATTCCCCGCTCTCGGGCAATTCAGCTTTAGCACTCCAAGAGGGGAGAGGATTGCTAAATCAAGCACTAACTCTTAGAGCACTAAAGTGTGAGAGTGGGGCGGTAGCGGCAGAGTGCTGATCAATGTGGAGTGCGATGATACCGGCATCAGATGCAGCTTCCCCCGCTGAAAGGGAAGGGCCAATGATGGTGCCCACCATACTTCTACTCAGTTCTGCGTTGAAAGGGGACCTGCGCGATTGCCATTACAGCTCCAAACACTCTCGGAGAGTGAAGGGTTTGGACATCTTGCAGCAATGAGGGATCAAAAACTTTCAGCAGGCACCAGACTGGTGCAAAGAATAAAGCTTGACCTACCTGAAAACCACTGCCTTCAATTAGCGCTCTCCAAGAGGCCAGCCGAGGTGACAACGCCTCCTCTTCCTGCCATTGTTGACACCCGGCAATGCAGCAGGGACGGGAGGCAAGTTTACATCCGGGGCGGTAACTGGGTGCCACGCACTTTATGACCTCGTGATCTCCGAGGCATCAGAGGCTATGGCGGTAAGTGTTAGTGCCAACACTAAACCGGCAGGGAGGTTTGCGGGCTTTGCTGAATTCGCCGCACCCAGTTGCTAATCACTTAGCGCCCGTTACCGCCACCCCCTCCCACCCCCAGTGCTAACGGGAGGGGCAAAGCAGCCAAATTTCTCCCCCAAATTATTTAAATCTATGCTGTCTATACACCTTCCCTCTTCTAAGTTTGAACCCATACCAGTCAGTTCTAGAGCATCAGGTAATCTTGAGTATATATAATATTCAATTTATCTGTTATCTCAAAGATCTTGATCTCCTTTGAACCTTTTCTTCCCCAGAATAAACATTCCCAGGTTCTTCAACCTATTCCCATGGCTCAAATGCCTTAAGGTAGGTATGAGTTTAGTTGTCCTTTCCTGAATTGTCTGCAATGTTTGGATATAGTTGCTGTAATACTAATAAATACAAGTCATTGTTATTGCTTTAAAAGTGCATTATTTCAGGTATGGCTGTACAAATGGCTTGTGCTCTGTCTCTCCCCAGTTAAGATCCATTTACCTTTTTCTACCTTTTCTACACACCCGTTCCATCAGCTAGATCCCTCTCCTAGCCTAGAGCCATTTAGTTTATATTCCCACTGTTATTTCCCCTTTCTTAGTCTCATTTCCTTGTACTTGTCCACATTAAATGCCATTTACCACTTAATTCTGTCCAAAACACTTTGCATTTTGGTTTGTCTCTCTTGTATTTGAATCCTTTCTATCCAATTTGATTTCCTCTGTAAACTTAGGCAGCATTGTTAATTCTCCAAATTATGTATATTCATTATAAACAGCAGTATGCTCAACACTGATCCCTGTAGTATACCATTAGTAATCCCTTGTCACGTCTATGTAGCTCCATTCGCAACCATTCTCTGCTTTCTCTGGTTTAGGTGATTTTCAATTACCTCAGAAGCTTGCTTTTTATTACGCACCTCTTGCTCATACTCCTGATTTTGACAGTTTTTTAAAGAAAAGAGCTCGCAGGTTCATAAGGCTAAACAATTTAGGGCTAGAAATTGCGTAGCGCCCCATTTGGGGTGATAACTTTTGCAGGAGTGCAAAAGTATCGGCGGGTATAAAAGATTTGCATCCGAAGGGAACTTCCACTTTAGCGCTCCAAGAGGGAAGTGGAGTGCTAAATCAAGCGCTTTCACTTCCCTTACAGCACTAAAGGGAGTGAGGCAGTGGTATCAGCAGAGTGTTGAACAATGTTCAGTGCAGCGCTACCGTCTGTACAGTCTCCTTCCCTCGCTTAAAGGGAAGGGGCAATGCTGGGGTGACTGAGTTTTCCTGCTATCTGTGTTGGCCCACGGCACTTGTGCTATGTCTATAGCAGCCCCAAGCAATCTAAGAGAGTGCAGGGTTGAGCAATCACGGGGTCCAAAAAAGCAAAAAACACTACACGAGGGAGATAAAAACTTTTGCACTACCTGACCACCATTACCTTTAATTAGCATTCCCAAGCAGCCAGCTGAGGTGACAAAGACTCCTGTAGCTGCCATTGTTGATGCCCGGCAAACGCTGCAGGGGGCGGAAGCGAATATCGCATCCAGGGCAGTAATGGGGCGCTTGCACCGGATGACGTCATGATCTCCGGGGCGCAAGAGAGCGAAGCGGTAAGTGTTAACACCAGCACAAAACTGCTAGGGAAGTTTGCAATCGTCGGTGAATTCGCCATGCCCAGTCGTTAACCCCTTAGCGCCCCACTACCACCCCCGCAGGCACTAACGGGAGGCGCAAAGAATGTCAATTTCTCCCCTTAATGTTTTAAGACAATTTGTGGGCCAGATATTAACTCAGAGGCGGGGAGGGAGAATGAGGGTCTACTTTGAGGTTGGGCAACTCGGAAGAATGGGCTTATTGAAGATCCTGGCAAATTTAATGGCAGGAGCTGATTAGCATTTTTTGTCTCCAGCTTGAGGCTGGCTGGCTATGGGCAGGTAGGCCTTCGGCACAGCCGGGGAACAGAGAGGAGGGAGCTAGGGATCGCAAAGACCAGGGTGTGGCAGGGAAGATTGGGGTCCGGGGTGTGGGTGGGGGGGTGTGGGGAGGAGTGCTGTGATCGAAGGCCAGAAGGAAGATTGGGGTCCGTAGTTGCAGGAGATCGGAGGCCAGAGGTACGAGCAGAGGCCGGAGTCGGGGGAGATCGGAAGGGTCAGGAGGTGTCCGATCACGGGGGGGAGGTGGTTGGAGAAGCAGGTAAACTGGATCCAACAGGGAAGTGGAAAGGCACTTACTGCCTCGACCCAGCAGTCCTCACCTCCCTTCAGTCACCAGGTTTCCTGAGGCCCGTAAAACTCGGCCGGCCAGGGTTAAATTTAAAATGGTGGTTAAATATAAGGAAGAAAATTAAAGGGTAGGACCTCAAAGGTAGTAATCTCCAGGTTACTACCGGTGCCACGTGCTAATGAGTATAAGAACAGAAGGAGAGAGAGGATGAACACGTGGCTGGAAAGTTGGTGTAGGAGGGAGGGCTTTAAATTCTTGAGACATTGGGAACCCTTCTAGGGGAGATAGGACCTGTAAAAACTGGACAGGTTGCACCTCAACAGCACCAGGACCAATATCCTCGTAGGGAGTTTTGCTAGTGATGTTGGAGAGAGTTTAAACTACCTTGGCAGGGGGATGGGAACCTGAGAACAAATTCAAAAGGGAAGGAAGTAAAGCATAAATTGGACAGCAAGAATCTAGAAAGTAAATTTGTAAGTCAGAGGGAACAGGACTTAGTATGTAGTAAGCAAGGAGGTCTTCTTGTGCTGAATGGGATATACTTTAATGCAAGTCGTATAGTGAATAAGACAGATAAGCGAAGAGCACAGATAAACATTTGGGAGTATGACATTATAGCCATTACAGAAACATGCCTCAATGCGATGAGTATTCATAATAAGGTGGACGAATTAACTGTGCAGGCAACAATTAACGAATATAATGTAATTGGCATCACGGAGACATGGCTCCAGGGTGACCAAGGCTGGGAACTCAACATCCAGGGTTTTCAACATTCAGGAAGGATAGACAGAATAGAAAAGGAGGTGGGGTGGCATTGCTGGTTAAAGAGGAAATTAACGCAATAGTAAGGAAGGACATTAGCTTGGATGATGTGAAATCTGTATGGGTGGAGTTGCGGAATACCAAAGGGCAGAAAATGCTAGTGGGAGTTGTGTACAGACCACCAAACAATAGTTGGGGACAGCATCAAACAATAATTAGGGATGCGTGCAATAAAGGTACAGCAGTTATCATGGGCGACTTTAATATACATATAGATTGGGCTAACCAAACTGTTAGCAATACGGTGGAAGAGGATTTCCTGGAGTGTATTAAGGATGCTTTTCTGGACAAATATGTTGAGGAACCAACTAGAGGGCTGGCCATCCTAGACTGCGTGATGTGTAATGAGAAAAGACTAATTAGCAAAGTTGTTGTGTGAGACCCCTTAGGGAAGAGTGACCATAATATGGTAGTATTCTTTATTAAGATGGAGAGTGACACAGTTAATTCACAGACTAGGGTCCTGAACTTAAGGAAAGGTAACTTCGATGGTATGAGACATAAATTGGCTGGAATAGACTGGCGAGTGATACTTAAAGGGTTGACGGTGGATAGGCAATGGCAAACATTTAAAGATCACATGGATGAACATAATAATTGTACATCCCTGCCTGGAGTAAAAATAAAACGGGGAAGGTGGCTCAACCGTGGCAAACAAGAGAAATTAAGGATAGTGTTAAATCCAAGGAAGAGGCATATAAATTGGCCAGAAAAAGCAGCAAACCTGAGGACTCAGAGAAATTTAGAATCCAGCAGAGGAATACAAAGTGTTTAATTAGGAGGGGGAAAATAGAGTATGAGAGGAAGCTTGCTGGGAACATAAAAACTGATTGCAAAAGTTTCTACAGAGGCAGGAGTTCAGGAGGCGAGCGGCCTACAAGAGGCCTGTCAGTGAGCAGCGGGAGTTCGTGAGAGGCGGGAGTTCGGGAGGTGAGCAGTCTACAAGAGGCCAGCTGGTGCAGCTGAAGCAGGGAGACAAAAAGAAGTTGAAAAAAATTGAAAGGTGACATCACAGCCAAGGGGGTAAGTGATTGGCTGGTGATTGGCATGTAGCTTTTTTTTTCTTTATCAGTAAGTAACATTTAGCATTGTTGTTGCCCAATTAAGTTTATCGAGGGATTAAGTCATGGCAGGAGAGCTCGGACACGTGTTATGCTCCTCCTGTACTATGTGGGAAGTCAGGGACGCTTCCGGTGTCCCAGACGACTACGTGTGCGGGAAGTGTATCCACCTCCAGCTCCTGATGGATCGCATTGCGGCCCTGGAGCTGCGGGTGAATGAACTCTAGAGCATCCACGAAGCTGAGAATGACGTGAATAGCACGTTTAGCGAGTTGGTCTTGCCACAGGTAAAGGGTACACAGCCAGATAGGGAATGGATGACCAACAGGAAGAGCAGTGCAAGGAAGGTAGTGCAGGGGTCCCCTGCGGTCATCCCCCTGCAAAACAGATACACCACTTTGGGTATTGTTGAGGGGGATGACTCATCGGGGGGAGCAACAGCAGCCAAGTTCATGGCACCGTGGGTGGCTCTGCTGCACAGGAGGGCAGGAAAAAGAGTGGGAGAGCTATAGCGATAGGGGATTCAATTGTAAGGGGAATAGATAGGCGTTTCTGCGGCCGCAACCATGACTCCAGGATGGTATGTTGCCTCCCTGGTGCAAGGGTCAAGGATGTCTCGGAGCGGGTGCAGAATATTCTGAAAAGGGAGGGTGAACAGCCAATTGTTGTGGTGCATATAGGTTCCGACGATATAGGCAAAAAACGGGATGAGGTCCTACAAGACAAATTTAGGGAGCTAGGAGCTAAATTAAAACGTAGGACCTCAAAAGTAGTAATCTCAGGATTGCTACCAGTGCCATGTGCTAGTCAGATTAGGAATCGCAGGATAGCTCAGATGAATACATGGCTTGAGGAGTGGTGCAAAAGGGAGGGATTCAAATTCCTGGGACATTGGAACCGGTTCTGGGGGAGGTGGGACCAGTACAAACTGGTCTGCATCTGGGCAGGACCGGAACCAATGTCCTAGGGGGAGTGTTTGCTCGTGCTGTTGGGGAGGAGTTAAACTAACATGGCAGGGGGATGGGAATCTATGCAGGGAGACAGAGGGAAATAAAATGGAGGTAGAAGCAAAAGATAGAAAGGAGAATAGTAAAAGTGGAGGGCAGAGAAAACCAAGGCAAAAAAACAAAAAGGGCCACATTACAGCAAAATTCTAAAGGTGCAAAGTATGTTAAAAAGACAAGCCTGAAGGCATTGTGCCTCAAAGCGACGAGTATTCGGAATAAGTTGCGGACAGCAGTTAACGGATATGAGGTAATTGGCATCACGGGGACATGGCTCCAGGGTGACCAAGGCTGGGAACTCAACATCCAGGTGTATTCAACATTTAAGAAGGATAGACAGAGAGGAAAAGCAGGCGGGGTGGTGTTGCTGGTTAAAGAGGAAATTAATGCAATAGTAAGGAGGGACATTAGCCTGGATGATGTGGAATCAGTATGGGTGGAGCTGCGGAATACCAAAAGGCAGAAAACGCCTGGGAGTTGTGTACAGACCATCAAACAGTAGTAGTGAGGTTGGGGACAGCATCAAACAAGAAATAAGGGATGTGTGCAATAAAGATACAGCAGTTATCATGGGTGACTTTAATCTACATATTGATTGGGCTAACCAAACTGGTAGCAATGCGGTGGAGGAGGATTTCCTGGAGGTTATTAGAGATGGTTTTCCAAACCAATATGTCGAGGAACCAACGAGAGAGCTGGTCATCCTAGACTGGGTGATATGTAAGGAGAAGGGATAAATTAGCAATGTTGTTGTGCGAGGCCCTTTGGGGAAGAGTGACCATAATATGATCAAATTCTTTATTAAGATGGAGAGTGAAACAGTTAATTCGGAAACTAGGGTCCTGAACTTAATGAAAGGTAACTTCGACGGTATGAGGGGTGAATTGACTAGAATAGACTGCAAAGGATACTTAAAAGGTTGATGGTGGATAAGCAATGGCAAACATTTAAAGATCACATGGATGAACTTCAGCAATTGTCCATCCCTGGTGAGAGTAAAAATAAAACGGGAAAGGTGGCTCAACCATGGATAACAAGGAAAATTAAGGATATTGTTAAAACCAAGGAGAGTCATATAAATTGGCTAGAAAAAGCAACAAACCTGAGGACTGGGAGAAATTTAGAATTCAACGGAGGAGGACAAAGGGTTTAATTAAGAGGGGGAAAATAGAGTACGAGAGGAAGTTTGCAGGGAACATAAAAACTGACAACAAAAGCTTCTATAAATATGTGGATAAAAGATTAGTGAAGACAAACGTAGGTCCCTTGCAATCAGATTCAGGTGAATTTATAATGAGGAACAAAGAAATGGCAGACCAATTGAACAAATACTTCGGTTCTGTCTTCAGCAGGGAAGACACAAATAACCTTCCGAATGTACGAGGGGACAGTGGGTCTAGTGAGAAAGAGGAACTGAAGGATATCCTTATTAGGCAGGAAATTGCATTAAGGAAATTGATGGGATTGAAGGCCGATAAATCCCCGGGGCCTGATAGTCTGCATTCCAGAGTACTTAAGGAAGTGGCCCTAGAACTAGTGGATGCATTGGTGATCATTTTCCAACAGTCCATCGACTCTGGATCAGTTCCTATGGACTGGAGGGTAGCTAATCTAACACCACTTTTTCAAAAAGGAGGGAGAGAGAAAACAGGTAATTATACACCGGTTAGCCTGACATCAGTAGTGGGGAAAATGTTGGAATCAATCATTGAGGATGAAATAGCAGCGCATTTGGAAATCAGTGACAGGATCGGTCCAAGTCAGCATGGATTTATGAAGGGGCAATCATGCTTGGCAAATCTTCTGGAATTTTTTGAGGATGTATCTAGCAGAGTGGACAAGGGAGAACCAGTGGATGTGGTGTATTTGGACTTTCAAAAGGCTTTTGACAAGATCCGCACAAGAGATTGGTGTGCAAAATCAAAGCGCATGGTATCGGGGGTAATGTACTGATGTGGATAGAGAACTGATTGGCAGACAGGAAGCAGAGAGTCAGGATAAACGAGTCCTTTTCAGAATGGCAGGGAGTGACTAGTGGGGTGCTGCAGGGCTCAGTGCTGGGACCCCAGCTATTTACAATATACATTAATGATTTGGATGAAGGAATTGAGTGTAATATCTCCAAGTTTGCAGATGACACTAAGCTGGGTGGTGGTATGAGCTGTGAGTAGGATGCGAAGAGGCTGCAGGGTGACTTGGACAGGTTAGGTGAGTGGGCAAATGCATGGCAGATGCAGTATAATGTGGATAAATGTGAGGTTATCCATTTTGGGGGCAAAAACACAAAGGCAGAATATTATCTGAATGGCAGCAGATTAGGAAAAGGGGAGGTGCAATGAGACCTGGTTGTCATGGTTCATCAGTCATATAAAGTTGGCATGCAGGTACAGCAGGTGGTGAAGAAGGCAAATGTTATGTTGGCCTTCATAGCTAGGGGATTTGAATATAGGACCAGGAAGGTCTTACTGCAGTTGTACAGGGCTTTAGTGAGACCTCACCTGGAATATTGTGTTCAGTTTTGGTCTCCTAATCTGAGGAAGGACGTTCTCGCTATTGAGGGAGTGCAGCGAAGGTTCACCAGACTAATTCCATGGATGGCTGAACTGTCATATGACGAGAGATTGGATCAACTGGGCCTTTATTCACTGGCATTTAGAAGGATGAGAGGGGATCTCATAGAAACGTATAAGATTCTGACGGGACTGGACAGGTTAGATGCAGGAAGAATGTTCCGATGTTGGGAAGTCCAGAACCAGGGGACATAGTCTTAGGATAAGGGGTAGGCCATTTAGGACTGAGATGAGAAGAAACTTCTTCACTCAGAGAGTTGTTATCCTGTGGAATTCCCTGCCGCAGTGAGTTGTTGATGCCAGTTCATTGGATATATTCAAGACGGAGTTAGATATGACCCTTACGGCTAAGGGGATTAAGAGGTATGGAGAGAAAGCAGGAAAGGAGTACTGAGGGAGTGATCTGCCATGATCTTATTGAATGGTGGTGGAGGCTCGAAGGGCCGAATGGCCTTCTCCTGCATCTATTTTCTATGTTTCTATGTTTCTATGTATAGATATGTGAAGAGGAAAAGATTAGTGAAGACAAACGTCGGTCCTTTACAGTCAGATTCAGATGAATTTATAATGGGGAACAAAGAAATGGCAGACCAGTTGAACAAACACTTTGGTTCTGTTTTCACGAAGGAAGACACAAATAACCTTCCGGAAATACTAGGGGACCGAGGGTTGAGTGAGAAGGAGGAACTGAAGGAAATCCGTATTAGGCGGGAAATTGTGTTGGGGAAATTGATGGGATTGAAGGCCGATAAATCCCCAGGGCCTGATAACCTGCATCCCAGAGTACTTAAGGAAGTGGCCCTAGAAATAGTGGATGCATTGCTAACTATTTTCCAACAGTCCACCGACTCTGGATCAGTTCCTGTGGACTGGAAGGTAGCTAATGTAACACCACTTTTTTAAAAAGGAGGGACAGAGAAAACAGTTAATTTTAGACCTGTTAGCCTGACATCAGTAGTGGGGAAAATGTTGGAATCAATTATTAAAGACGTAATAGCAGCACATTTGGAATGCAGTGACAGGATCGGTCCAATTCAGCATGGATTTATGAAAGGGAAATCATGCTTGACAAATCTTCGAGAATTTTTTGAGGATGTAACGAGTACAGTCGACAAGGGAGAACCAATGGATGTGGTGTATTTGGACTTTCAAAAGGCTTTTGACAAGGTCCCACACAAGAGATTGGTGTGCAAAATTAAGGCACATGGTATTGGGGGTAATGTACTGACGTGGATAGAGAACTGATTGGCAGACAGGAAGCAGAGAGTTGGGATAAACGGGTCCTTTTCAGAATGGCAGGGAGTGACTCGTGGGGTGCTGCAGGGCTCAGTGCTGGGACCCCAGCTATTTACAATATACATCAATGATTTGGATGAAGGAATTGAGTGTAATATCTCCAAGTTTGCAGATGACACTAAGCTGGGTGGCGGTGTGAGCTGTGAGGAGGAGCAGTGGTTGAGGAGGTGGGAGCTCGGAGCAGTGCGAGTAGGGGTCGGCGAGAGGCCAATAAAGGCCAGCGGAAGTCAGGCAGTTTGAGCAGTCGGTCGAGGAGGCGGGAGCTCGGAGCAGCGCAAGTCCGGGGTCGGCAAGTGGCCGATAAAGGCCAGCGGGAGTCAGGCAGTTCGAGCAGTCGGTCGAGGAGGCGGGAGCTCGGAGCAGCGCGAGTCCGGGGTCGGCGAGTGGCCGATAAAGGCCAGCGGGAGTCGAGTAGTTCGAGCAGTCGGTCGAGGAGGCGGGAGCTCGGAGCAGTGCGAGTCCGGGGTCGGCGAGAGGCCTATAAAGGCCAGCGGGAGTCGAGTAGTTCGAGCAGTCGGTCGAGGAGGCGGGAGCTCGGAGCAGCGCGAGTCCGGGGTCGGCGAGAGGCCTATAAAGGCCAGTGGGAGTCGAGCAGTTCGAGCAGTCAGTCGAGGAGGCGGGAGCTCGGAGCAGCGCGAGTCCGGGGTCGGCGAGAGGCCTATAAAAACGAGCGGGAGTCAGGCAGTTCGAGCAGTCGGTCGAGGAGGCGGGAGCTCGGAGCAGCGCGAGTCCGGGGTCGGCGAGAGGTGCAGCCGGTGCAGCTGCAGCGGGGACAGAAGGCAAAGAAGTAAAAAGAAATCGAAAGGTGACGTCACAGCCAAGGGGGTAAGTGATTGGCTGGTGATTGGTAAGTAGTTTTTCTTTTTCTTTTCTATATCAGTAAGTAACATTGAGCATTATTGTTGCGAAATTAAGTTAATCTAGGGGTTAAGTCATGGCAGGAGAGCTCGGACACGTGTTATGGTTCTCCTGTACGATGTGGGAAATCAGGGACGCCTCCGATGTCCCTGATGACTTCATGTGCGGGAAGTGTATCCGCCTCCAGCTCCTGACGGTCCGCGTTGCGGAATTGGAGCTGGGGGTGGATTCACTCTGGAGCATCCACGATGCTGAGAATGACGTGAGTAGCACGTTTAGCGAGTTGGTCTTACCGCAGGTAAAGGGTCCACAGCCAGATAGGGAATGGAAGACCAGCAGGAAGAGCAGTGCAAGAAAGGTCGTGCAGGGGCCCCCTGCGATCATCCCCATGCAAAACAGATACACCGCTTTGGGTACTGTTGAGGGGGATGACTCATCAGGGGAGAGAAGCAGCAGCCAGGTTCATGGCACCGTGGCTGGCTCTGCTGCACAGGAGGGCAGGAAAAAGAGTGGGAAAGCGATAGTGATAGGGGATTCGATTGTAAGGGGAATAGATAGAAACATAGAAACATAGAAAATAGGTGCAGGAGTAAGCCATTCAGCCCTTCTAGCCTGCACCGCCATTCAATGAGTTCATGGCTGAACATGCAACTTCAGTACCCCCTTCCTGCTTTCTCGCCATACCCCTTGATCCCCCTAGTAGCAAGGACTTCATCTAACTCCCTTTTGAATATATTTAGTGAATTAGCTTCAACTACTTTCTGTGGTAGAGAATTCCACAGGTTCACCACTCTCTGGGTGAAGAAGTTTCTCCTCATCTCGGTCCAAAATGGCTTACCCCTTATCCTTAGACTGTGACCCCTGGTTCTGGACTTCCCCAACATTGGGAACATTCTTCCTGCATCTAACCTGTCTAAACCCGTCAGAATTTTAAACGTTTCTATGAGATCCCCTCTCATTCTTCTGAACTCCAGTGAATACAAGCCCAGTTGATCCAGTCTTTCTTGATAGGTCAGTCTCACCATCCCGGGAATCAGTCTGGTGAATCTTTGCTGCACTCCCTCAATAGCAAGAATGTCCTTCCTCAAGTTAGGAGACCAAAACTGGACACAATACTCCAGGTGTGGCCTCACCAAGGCCCTGTACAACTGTAGCAGCACCTCCCTGCCCCTGTACTCAAATCCCCTCGCTATGAAGGCCAACATGCCATTTGCTTTCTTAACCGCCTGCTGTACCTGCATGCCAACCTTCAATGACTGATGTACCATGACACCCAGGTCTCGTTGCACCTCCCCTTTTTCTAATCTGTCACCATTCAGATAATAGTCTGTCTCTCTGTTTTTACCACCAAAGTGGATAACCTCACATTTATCCACATTATACTTCATCTACCATGCATTTGCCCACTCACCTAACCTATCCAAGTCACTCTGCAGCCTCATAGCATCCTCCTTGCAGCTCACACTGCCACCCAACTTAGTGTCATCCGCAAATTTGGAGATACTACATTTAATCCCCTCATCTAAATCATTAATGTACAATGTAAACAGCTGGGGCCCCAGCACAGAACCTTGCGGTACCCCACTAGTCACTGCCTGCCATTCTGAAAAGTACCCATTTACTCCTACTCTTTGCTTCCTGTCTGCTAACCATTTCTCAATCCACGTCAGTACACTACCCCCAATCCCATGTGCTTTAACTTTGCACATCAATCTCTTGTGTGGGACCTTGTCGAACGCCTTCTGAAAGTCCAAATATACCACATCAACTGGTTCTCGCTTGTCCACTTTACTGGAAACATCCTCAAAAAATTCCAGAAGATTTGTCAAGCATGATTTCCCTTTCACAAATCCATGCTGACTTGGACATATCATGTCACCTCTTTCCAAATGCGCTGCTAAGACATTCTTAATAATTGATTCCATCATTTTACCCACTACTGAGGTCAGGCTGACCAGTCTATAATTCCCTGTTTTCTCTCTCCCTCCTTTTTTAAAAAGTGGGATTACATTGGCTCCCCTCCACTCGATAGGAACTGATCCTCAGTCAATGGAATGTTGGAAAATGACTGTCAATGCATCTGCTATTTCCAAGGCCACCTCCTTAAGTACTCTGGGATGCAGTCCATCAGGCCCTGGGGATTTATCGGCCTTCAATCCCATCAATTTCCCCAACACAATTTCCCGACTAATAAGGATTTCCCTCAGTTCCTCCTCCTTACTAGACCCTCTGACCCCTTTTATATCCGGAAGGTTGTTTGTGTCCTGCTTAGTGAATACCGAACCAAAGTACTTGTTCAATTAGTCTGCCATTTGTTTGTTCCCCGTTATGACTTCCCCTGATTCTGACTGCAGGGGACCTACATTTGTCTTTACTAACCTTTTTCTCTTTACATATCTATAGAAACTTTTGCAATCTGCCTTAATGTTCCCTGCAAGCTTCTTCTCGTACTCCATTTTCCCTGCCCTAATCAAACCCTTTGTCCTCCTCTGCTGAGTTCTAAATTTCTCCCAGTCCCCGGGTTCGCTGCTATTTCTGGCCAATTTGTATGCCACTTCCTTGGCTTTAATACTATCCCTGATTTCTCTTGATAGCCACGGTTGAGCCACCTTCCCTTTTTTATTTTTATGCCAGACAGGAATGTACAATTGTTGTAGTTCCTCTATGCGGTCTCTGCCATTGCCCATCCACAGTCAACCCCTTAAGTATCATTCGCCAATCTATCCTAGCCAATTCACGCCTCATACCTTCAAAGTTACCCTTCTTTAAGTTCTGGACCATGGTCTCTGAATTAACTGTTTCATTCTCCATCCTAATGCAGAATTCCACCATATTATGGTCACTCTTCCCCAAGGGGCCTCGCACAATGAGTTTGCTAATTAATCCTCTCTCATTACACAACACCCAGTCTAAGATGGCCTCCCCCGTAGTTGGTTCCTCGACATATTGGTCTAGAAAACCATCCCTTATGCACTCCAGGAAATCCTCCTCCACCGTATTGCTTCCAGTTTGGCTAGCTCAATCTATGTGCATATTAAAGTCACCCATTATAACTGCTGCACCTTTACTGCATGCACCCCTAATTTCCTTTTTGATGCCCTCCCCAACATCACTACTACTGTTTGGAGGTCTGTACACAATGCCCACTAACGTTTTTTGCCCTTTGGTGTTCTGCAGCTCTACCCATATAGAACATAAGAACATAAGAACATAAGAATTAGGAACAGGAGTAGGCCATCTAGCCCCTCGAGCCTGGTCCGCCATTCAATAAGATCATGGCTGATCTGGTCGTGGACTCAGCTCCACTTACCCGCCCTCTCCCCGTAACCCTTAATTCCCTTATTGGTTAAAAATCTATCTATCTTTGACTTGAAAACATTCAATGAGCTAGCCTCAACTGCTTCCTTGGGCAGAGAATTCCACAGATTCACAACCCTCTGGGAGAAGAAATTCTTTCTCAACTCGGTTTTAAATTGGCTCCTCCGTATTTTGAGGCTGTGCCCCCTAGTTCTAGTCGCCTCTACCAATGGAAACAACCTCTCTGCCTCTATCTTGTCTATCCCTTTCATGATTTTACATGTTTCTATAAGATCACCCCTCATCCTTCTGAACTCCAACGAGTAAAGACCCAGTCTACTCAATCTATCATCATAAGGTAACCCCCTCATTTCTGGAATCAGCCGATTGAATCGTCTCTGTACCCCTTCCAAAGCTAGTATATCCTTCCTTCAGTAAGGTGAACCAAAACTGCACGCAGTACTCCAGGTGCGGCCTTACCAATACCTTATACAGTTGCAGCAAGACCTCCCTGCTTTTGTACTCCATCCCTCTCCCAATGGAGGCCAACATTCCATTTGCCTTCCTGATTACCTGCTGCACCTGCAAACTAACCTTTTGGGGTTCATGCACAAGGACCCCCAGGTCCCTCTGCACCACAGCATGTTGTAATTTCTCCCCATTCAAATAAAATTCCCTTTTACTGTTTTTTTTCCCAAGGTGGATGACCTCACACTTTCCGACATTGTATTCCATCTGCCAAACCTTCGCCCATTCGCTTAACCTATCCAAATCTCCTTGCAGCCTCTCTGAGTCCTCTACACAACCTGCTTTCCCACTAATCTTAGTGTCATCTGCAAATTTTGTTGGACTACACTCTGTCCCCTCTTCTAGGTCATCTATGTATATTGTAAACAGTTGTGGTGCCAGCACTGATCCCTGTGGCACACCACTAACCACTGATTTCCAACCGGAAAAGGACTCATTTATCCCGACTCTCTGCCTTCTGTTCGCCAGCCAATTCTCTATCCATGCTAATACATTTCCTCTGACTCCGCGTACCTTTATCTTCTGCAGTAACCTTTTGTGTGGCACCTTATCGAATGCCTTTTGGAAATCTAAATACGCCACATCCATCGGTACACCTCTATCCACCATGTTCGTTATATCCTCAAAGAATTCCAGTAAGTTAGTTAAACATGATTTCCCTTTCATGAATCCATGCTGCGTCTGCTTGATTGCACTATTCCTATCTAGATGTCCCGCTATTTCTTCCTTAATGATAGTTTCAAGTATTTTCCCCACTACAGATGTTAAACTAACCGGCTTATAGTTACCTGCCTTTTGCCTGCCCCTTTTTTAAACAGAGGCGTTACATTAGCTGTTTTCCAATCCGCTTGTACCTCCCCAGAGTCCAGAGAATTTTGGTAGATGATATAGATTCCACATCATCCAAGCTAATGTCTTTCCTCACTATTGCATTAATCTCCTCTTTAACCAGCAATGCTACCCACCTCCTTTTCCTTTTATTCTATCCTTCCTGAATGTTGAATACCCTTGGATGTTGAGTTCCCAGCCCTGATCATCCTGGAGCCACATCTCCATAACCCCAATCACATCATATTTGTTAACATCTATTTGCACAGTTGATTCATCCACCTTGTTGCGGATACTCCTTGCATTAAGACACAAAGCCTTCAGGCTTGTTTTTTTAACACCCTTTGTCCTTTGAGAATTTTGCGTTTCTGTGGCCGCAACTGAGACTCTAGGATGGTATGTTGCCTCCCTGGTGCAAGGGTCAAGGATGTCTCGGAGTGGATGCAGGATATTCTGAAAAGAGTGAACAACCAGTTGTCGTGGTGCATATAGCTACCAACGATATAGGTAAAAAACGGGATGAGGTTCTACGTGACGAATTTAAGGAGCTAGGAGCTAAATTAAAAAGTAGGACCTCAAAAGTAGTAATCTCGGGATTGCTACCAGTGCCACGTGCTAGTCAGAATAGGAATCGCAGGATAGCTCAGATGAATACGTGGCTTGAGCAGTGTACAGCAGGGAGCGATTCAAATTCCTGGGGCATTGGAACCGGTTCTGGGGGAGGTGGGACCAGTACAAACCGGATGGACTGTACCTGGGCAGGACCGGAACCAATGTCCAAGGGGGAGTGTTTGCTAGTGCTGTTGGGGAGGAGTTAAATTATATAGCAGGGGGATGGGAGACAGAGGGAAACAAAATGGAGACAGAAGCAAAAGATAGAAAGGAGATGAGTAAAAGTGGAGGGCAGAGAAAACCAATGCAAAAAACAAAAAGGGCCAATGTACAGCAAAATTCTAAAGGGTCAAAGTGTAATAAAAAGGCAAGCTTGAAAGCTCGGTGCCTCAATGCGAGGAGTATTCGGAACCCTGGAGAGGGCTCTGAGCTAGTTAGAGTGAATGAGAGCTCAAATGAACAGGACCCCAAGAAAGAATGCAAAAGGCAGGAGGCAACAGAGCAGAGTAGCACTGGGGTAAGTGTAAACCACAAGCTGATAGGAAGGGTCAATATGTATGAATATAAAGGGGCTGCAGGAGGGGTCAAAACTAAAAATCATGGTTTAAAAACTAGTATTAAAACACTCTATCTAAATGTACGCAGCATTCGAAATAAAGTAAATGAGTTGACGTCACAAATCATTACAAATGGGTATGATTTGGTGGCCATTACAGAAACGTGGTTGCAGGGTGGCCAAGACTGGGAATTAAATATACAGGGGTATCTGACAATTCAGAAAGATAGACAAGAAGGGAAAGGAGGTGGGGTAGCTCTGTTAATAAAGGATGATATCACGGCACTTGTGAAAAATGATATTGGCTCTAATGAACAAAAGGTTGAATCATTGTGTGTGGTGATTAGAGATAGTAAGGGGAAAAAGTCACTGGTGGGCGTAGTTTATAGGCCCCCAAATAATAGCTTCACGGTGGGGCGGACAATAATCAAGGGAATAATGGAATCATGTGAAAAAGGAACGGCAGGAATCATGGGGGATTTTAATCTACATATCGATTGGTCAATTCAAATCGCACAGGGTAGACTGGAGGAGGAATTCATAGAATGCATACAGGATTGTTTCTTAGAACAGTATGTTACAGAACATACAAGGGAGCAAGCTAGCTTAGATCTGGTCCTGTGTAATAGTCAGGAATAATAAATGATCTCCTAGTAAAAGATCCTCTCGGAATGAGTGATCACAGTATGGTTGAATTTGTAATACAGATTGAGTGTGAGGAAGTAGTGTCTCAAACGAGCGTACAATGCTTAAACAAAGGGGACTACAGTGGGATGAGGGCAGAGTTGGCTAAAGTAGACTGGGAACACAGACTAAACGGTGGCACAATTGAGGAACGGTGGAGGACTTTTAAGGAGCTCTTTCATAGTGCTCAACAAAAATATATTCCAGTGAAAAAGAAGGATGGTAAGAGAAGGGTTAACCAGCCATGGATAACCAAGGAAATAAAGGAGAGTATCAAATTAAAAACCAATGCATATAAGGTGGCCAAGGTTAGTGGGAAACTAGAAGATTGGGAACAATTTAAACGACAGCAAAGAATGACTAAGAAAGCAATAAAGAAAGGAATGATAGATTACGAAAGTAAACTTGCGCAAAACATAAAAACAGATAGTAAAAACTTTTACCGATATATAAAACGGAAGAGAGTGACTGAAGTAAATGTTGGTCCCTTAGAAGATGAGAAGGGGGATTTAAGTAATGGGAAATGTGGAAATGGCTGAGACCTTAAACAATTATTTTGCTTCGTTCTTCACAATGGAAGACACAAAAACCATGCCAAAAATTGCTGGTTACGGGAATGTGGGAAGGGAGGACCTTGAGACAATCACTATCACTAGGGGGGTAGTGCTGGACAGGCTAATGGGACTCAAGGTTCTGATGAAATGCATCCCATGGTATTAAAAGAGGTAGCGGAAGTTATAGCAGATGCATTCGTTATAATCTACCAAAATTCTCTGGACTCTGGGGAGGTATCAGCGGATTGGAAAGCAGCTAATGTAACGCCTCTGTTTAAAAAAGGGGGCAGACAAAAGGCAGGTAACTATAGGCCGGTTAGTTTAACATCTGTAGTGGGGAAAATGCTTGAAGCTATCATTAAGGAAGAAATAGCGGGACATCTAGATAGGAATAGTGCAATCAAGCAGATGCAACATGGATTCATGAAGGGGAAATCATGTTTAACTAATTTACTGGAATTCTTTGAGTATATAACGAGCATGGTGGATAGAGGTGTACCGATGGATGTGGTGTATTTAGATTTCCAAAAGGCATTCGATAAGGTGCCACACAAAACGTTGCTGCAGAGATAAAGGTACACGGAGTCAGTGGAAATTTATTAGCATGGATCGAGAATTGGCTGGCTAACAGAAAGCAGAGAGTCGGGATTAATGGGCCCTTTTCGGGTTGGAAATCGGTGGTTAGTGGTGTGCCACATGGATCGGTGCTGGGACCACAACTGTTTACAATATACATAGATGACCTGGAAGAGGGGACAGAGTGTAGTGTAACAAAATTTGCAGATCACACAAAGATTAGTGGGAAAGCGGGTTGTGTAGAGGACACAGAGAGGCTGCAAAGAGATTTAGATAGGTTAAACGAATGGGCTAAGGTTTGGCAGATGGAATACAATGTCGGAAAATGTGAGGTCATCCACCTTGGGAAAAAAAACAGTAAAAGGGAACATTATTTAAATGGGGAGAAATTACAACATGCTGCGGTGCAGAGGGACCTGGGAGTCCTTGTGCATGAATCCCAAAAAGTTAGTTTGCAGGTGCAGCAGGTAATCAGGAAGGCGAATGGAATGTTGGCCTTCATTGCGAGAGGGATGGAGTACAAAAGCAGGGAGGTCCTGCTGCAACTGTAGAGGGTATTGGTGAGGCCGCACCTGGAGTACTGCGTGCAGTTTTGTTCACCTTACTTAAGGAAGGATATACGAGCCTTGGAGCGGGTACAGAGACGATTCACTCGGCTGATTCCAGAGATGAGGGGGTTACCTTATGGTGATAGATTGAGTAGACTGGGTCTTTACTCGTTGGAGTTCAGAAGGATGAGGGGTGATCTTATAGAAACATTTAAAATAATGAAAGGGATAGACAAGATAGAGGCAGAGAGGTTGTTTCCATTGGTCGGGGAGACTAGAACTAGGGGCCACAGCCTCAAAATATGGGGGAGCCAATTTAAAACCGAGTTGAGAAGGAATTTCTTCTCCCAGAGGGTTGTGAATCTGTGGAATTCTCTGCCCAAGGAAGCAGTTGAGGCTAGCTCATTGAATATGTTCAAGTCACCGATAGATAAATTTTTAACCAATAAGGGAATTAAGGGTTACGGGGAGCGGGCAGGTAAGTGGAGCTGAGTCCATGGCCAGATCAGCCATGATCTTTTGAATGGCGGAGCAGGCTTGAGGGGCTAGATGGCCTACTCCTGTTCCTAATTCTTATGTTATGTTCTTACGTTTTAAGAGGCTGCAGGGTGAGTGGGCAAAGGCATGGCAGATGCAACATAATGTGGATAAATGTGGGGTTATCCACTTTACTGGCAAAAGCACGAAGGCAGAATGGCGGAATATTAGGAAAAGGGGAGGTGCAACGAGACCTGGGTGTCATGTTACATCAGTCATTGAAATTTGGCATACAGGTACAGCATGTGGTGAAGAAGGCAAATGGTATGTTGGCCTTCATAGCTAGGGGATTTGTGTATTGGGGCAGGAAGGTCTTACTGCAGTTGTACAGGGCCTTGGTGAGGCCTCACCTGGAATATTGTGTTCAGTTTTGGTCTCCTAATCTGAGGAAGGACGTTCTTGCTATTGAGAGAGTGCAGCGAAGGTTGACCAGACTGATTCCCAGGATGGCTGGACTGACATATGAGGAGAGACTGGATCCACTGGGCCTGTATTCACTGGAGTTTAGAAGGATGAGAGAGGATCTCATAGAAACATATAAAATTCTGATGGGACTGGACAGGTTAGATGCAGGAAAATGTTCCCGATTTGGGGAAGCCCAGAACCAGGGGACACAGTCTAAGGATAAGGGGTAAGCCATTTAGGACTGAGATGAGAAGAAACTTCTTCACTCGGAGAGTTGTTAACCTGTGGAATTCTCTACCGCAGGGAGTTGTTGATGCCAGTTCATTGGATATATTCAAAAGGGAGTTAGATGTGGCCCTTACGGCTGAAGGGATCAAGGGGTACGGAGTGAAAGCAAGAAAGGGGTACTGAGGTGAATGATCAGCCATGATCTTATTGAATGGTGGTGCAGGCTCGAAGGGCCGCATGGCCTACTGCTGCATCTATTTTCTATATTTCTATGTTTTTATGGCTGAAAGAGGGGCAGGTTTGTCAAATCAACATTCCTGGCTACAGGAATTTTAGATACGATTGAGAGGGGGGTAAAAAGGGAGGGGTGGGGTTTGCGGTACTGATTTAAGAAAATATTACAGCAGTGAGGAGGGATGATATGTTTGAGGGATCATCAAATGAGGCCATATGGGTTGAATTGAAAAATAAAAACGGGGCGATCACACTGCTGTATTATAGACCCCCAAACAGTGAGAGGGAGAGAGAGGAGCAAATATGTAGGCAAATTGCTGTGAAGTCCAAACACCATAGCGCATTAATAGTTGGGGATTTTAAATATCCAAATATTGTTTGGGACAAATTTAGTGTGACGGGTATAGAGGGTACGGAATTCTTGAAATGCATTTAAGAAAACTTTTTTAGTCAGTATATAACAAGCCCAACACGAGATGGGGCAGTCTCAGATTTAGTTTTGGGAAATGAAGCTGGGCAGGTTGAAGGGGTTTTAGTCGGGGAGCACTTGTGTGCCAGTGACCATAATTCAGTCAGATTCAAGTTGGTTATGGATAAGGACAAGAATCGGCCTGGAATAAAAGTTCCGAATTGGGGAAAAGCTAATTTTGCTAAGTTAAGGAGTGATTTAGCCATAGTGGACTGGAAACAGCTACTTGTGGGTAAATCAGTGTCGGAACAGTGGGAGGCATTCAAGGAGGAGATCCGGAAGGCTCAGACCAAACATGTGCCCTTAAAGAAAAAGACTGGGAATAACAAATCTAGAGCCCCTGGATGTCTAGGGACTTACAGGGGAGGATTATGTCATATACCAATGGCTAAATACTTTAGATTCTTTAGAGGAATATAGAAAGTTAAGAGGCAAAATTAAAAAGGATATTTAAGAATGCTAAGTGAGAGCATGAGAAATTCTTGGCCAGTAAAATTAAGAAAAACCCTAAGATGTTCGATAAATATATTAAGAGTAAGAGGGTAACTAAAGAAAGGGTAGGGCCTATTAGAGGCCATGAGGGTAATCTTTGTGTGGAGGTGGAAGATGTTGGGAGGGTTCTTAACGAATACTTTGCATCTGTTTTCACAAAGGAAAGGGGTAATGCAGATACTGCTATCGAGGAGGAGTGTGATATTCTGGATGAAATAAATATAGTGAGAGGGGAAGTATTAAGGGGTTTAGCAGCTTTGAAAGTAGATAAGTCCACAGGCCCAAATGAAATGCATCCCAGGCTGTTGAGCGAAATAAAAGAGGAAATAGCAGAGGCCTTGACCACCATTTTCCAGTCCTCTTTGCATCTGCGCATGGTGCCGGAGGATTGGAGGACTGCTCCAATGTAGTACCCGTATTTAAGAAGGGAAAAAGAGATAGGCTGAGTAATTACAGGCCTGTCAGCCTAACCTCAGTGGTGGGAAAATTATTTGAAAAAATCCTGAAAGACAGAATAAATCTGCATTTGGAAAGGGAAGGATTAATTAGGGATAGTCAGCACGGATTTGTTGAGGGGAGATCGTGTTTGACTAACCTGATTGAACTTTTTGAGGAGGTAACTAAGAGGGTCGATGAGGGTAGTGCGTATGATGTAGTACATATGGATTTTAGCAAGGCTTTTGATAAGGTCCCACATGGTAGATTGGTCATGAAGGTTAAAGCCCATGGGATCCAGGGCAAAGTGGCAAGTTGGATCCAAAATTGGCTTGGAGGTAGGAAGCAAAGGGTAATGATTAATGGATGTTTTTGTGACTGGAAGGATGTTTCCAGTGCAATTCCGCAGAGCTCAGTACTGGTACCTTGCTTTTTGTGGTATATATCAATGATTTAGATTTGAATATAGGGAGTATGATTAAGAAGTTTGCAGATGACACTAAAATTGGCTGCGTGGTTGATAATGAAGAGGAAAGTCATGGGCTGCAGCAGGATATCGATCTACTGGTCAGGTGGGCAGAGCAGTGACAAATGGAATTTAATTCAGAGAAGTGTGAGGTGATGCATTTTGGGAGAGCTAATAAGGAAAGGGTGTGCACATTAAGCGGTAGGCCACTTAATAGTGTAAATGAACAAAGGAACTTTGGAGTGCTTGGAGTGCAGGCCAGGTGGATAAGATGGTTAAGAAGGCATACGGAATGTTTGCCTTTATTGACCGGGGCATAGAATACAAGAGCAAGGAGGTTATGCTTAAATTGTATAATACTTGGGTTAGGCCACAGCTTGAGTACTGCATGCAGTTCTGGTCGCCGTATTATAGGCAGGATGTGATTGCATTGGAGAGGGTGCAGAGGAGATTCACTAGGATTCTGCCTGGAATGGAGAATCTTAGTTACGAGGACAGATTGAATAGGCTGGGTTTGTTCTCATTGGAACAGAGGAGGTTGAGAGGAGACCTCATTGAGGTGCACAAAATATTGAAGGGCCTGGACATAGTTGGTAGTAAGGGTCATTTTCATTGGTGGAGGGATCTATTACGAGGGGGCATAGTTTTAAGGTGGTTGGTGGAAGGTTGAGAGGGAATTTGAGGGGGGTGGGGGCTTTATGCAGCTGGTTGTGGGGATTTGGAACTTGCTGCCTGGAAGAGTGGTGGATGCAGAAACCCTCACCCCTTTTAAGAGATGGTTGGATGGGAACTTAAAGTGCAGTAACCTGCAGGGTTACGGATCTAGAGCTGGTAATTGGGATTAGACTGGATGACCTTTTGTTGGATGGCGCTGTTGAGGGGAGAGAGGGAAGGCTTCTTTTCCCACGAGCGGGCCCACTGATATAGAGGGTCGACGCTCGCCCCAGCCCACGTAGCAATTCTCGAAGTTAGCAGACAGAGACGGATGGCAAAGTATAACGATCTTTATTACGAATGTCCGGGAACATCCCTCATCACAGCCGCCTGCGAGTGGAGATGCTCCCCGAACAGCACAATCAAACAACTTTTATACATTTCAAAAGCCCCCTGTTCCCGGACAAGACCTCCCTAGATTTCTAATTGGACTACCTTATCAGTGCTACTTTGGATTGACAGGTCATGAGCTCTGACTGACAGGCCATGATCTCGTGACCATCTTAGACCGTTCCCAGAATGATATCTCTAGGGTGGAATTTGTTATACATTTCCTTTGGTGCCATGAAGTCTATCTCGGGTCTCTTCGCAAGGTCTTATCAATGTCTGTTTAGGTTCGCACATCGTATCCTGTCGGAATATTATTGAATTGATAACTTCTGGAGCCTTGGTACAAGGCTGAAGAGAGGCCTTTTATCTCCTTATGGGTCGGTGCAGTAACCAGCACTTTAACCCTTGTCCCGCTGGTACCCCTAATGCCAAATTTCTCTTACAATTCCCCACGTTTGGCCCTTGGCTATATGCCAAGCTGGCCATATTTCCCGATAACTATCTCCCTGTAGGCGAGTTCCAGATAGGTTCGTTCACTTGGATGGCCATCTCCCAAGCTTCTCGACCTCCTGAAATCTTCCCACAGAGTTATATAAGGTAAGTCCTTCCTGTAGGACTGCTTAAATTTTTATCCCTTATGGCCTTAATCATAGTGCGTGCCCTGACTTATCGTTTGGCCTGTTTAATTCGTCCACATGTTAATCCCATCATAGAAACATAGAAACATAGAAACATAGAAACATAGAAAATAGGTGCAGGAGTAGGCCATTCAGCCCTTCTAGCCTGCACCGCCATTCAATGAGTTCATGGCTGAACATTCAACTTCAGTACCCCATTCCTGCTTTCTCGCCATACCACTTGATCCCTCTAGTAGTAACGACCTCATCTAACTCCTTTTTGAATATATTTAGTGAATTGGCCTCAACAACTTTCTGTGGTAGAGAATTCCACAGGTTCACCACTCTCTGGGTGAAGAAGTTCCTCCGCATCTCGGTCCTAAATGGCTTACCCCTTATCCTTAGACTGTGACCTCTGGTTCTGGACTTCCCCAACATTGGGAACATTCTTCCTGCATCTAACCTGTCTAACCCCGTCAGAATTTTAAACGTTTCTATGAGGTCCCCTCTCATTCTTCTGAACTCCAGTGAATACAAGCCCAGTTGATCCAGTCTTTCTTGATAGGTCAGTCCCGCCATCCCGGGAATCAGTCTGGTGAACCTTCGCTGCACTCCCTCAATAGCAAGAATGTCCTTCCTCAGGTTAGGAGACCAAAACTGTACACAATACTCCAGGCGTGGCCTCACCAATGCCCTGTACAACTGTAGCAACACCTCCCTGCCCCTGTACTCAAATCCCCTTGCTATGAAGGCCAACATGCCATTTGCTTTCTTAACCGCCTGCTGCACCTGCATGCCAACCTTCAATGACTGATGTACCATGACACCCAGGTCTCTTTGCACCTCCCCTTTTCCTAATCTGTCACCATTCAGATAATAGTCTGTCTCTCTGTTTTTACCACCAAAGTGGATAACCTCACATTTATCCACATTATACTTCATCTGCCATGCATTTGCCCACTCACCTAACCTATCCAAGTCGCTCTGCAGCCTCACAGCATCCTCCTCGCAGCTCACACTGCCACCCAACTTAGTGTCATCCGCAAATTTGGAGATACTACATTTAATCCCCTCATCTAAATCATTAATGTACAGTGTAAACAGCTGGGGCCCCAGCACAGAACCTTGCGGTACCCCACTAGTCACTGCCTGCCATTCAGAAAAGTACCCATTTACTCCTACTCTTTGCTTCCTGTCTGACAACCAGTTCTCAATCCATGTCAGTACACTACCCCCAATCCCATGTGCTCTAACTTTGCACATCAATCTCTTGTGTGGGACCTTGTCGAACGCCTTCTGAAAGTCCAAATATACCACATCAACTGGTTCTCCCTTATCCACTCTACTGGAAACATCCTCAAAAAATTCCAGAAGATTTGTCAAGCATGATTTCCCTTTCACAAATCCATGCTGACTTGGACCTATCATGTCACCTCTTTCCAAATGCACTGCTATGACATCCTTAATAATTGATTCCATCATTTTACCCACTACCGATGTCAGGCTGACCGGTCTATAATTCCCTGTTTTCTCTCTCCCTCCTTTTTTAAAAAGTGGGGTTACATTGTCTACCCTCCACTCCATAGGAACTGATCCAGAGTCAATGGAATGTTGGAAAATGACTGTCAACGCATCCACTATTTCCAAGGCCACTTCCTTAAGTACTCTGGGATGCAGTCCATCAGGCCCTGGGGATTTATCGGCCTTCAATCCCATCAATTTCCCCAACACAATTTCCCGGCTAATAAGGATTTCCCTCAGTTCCTCCTCCTTACTAGACCCCCCGACCCCTTTTATAACCGGAAGGTTGTTCGTGTCCTCCTTCGTGAATACCGAACCAAAGTACTTGTTCAATTGGTCCGCCATTTCTTTGTTCCCCGTTATGACTTCCCCTGATTCTGACTGCAGGGGACCTACGTTTGTCTTTACTAACCTTTTTCTCTTTACATATCTATAGAAACTTTTGCAATCCGTCTTAATGTTCCCTGCAAGCTTCTTCTCGTACTCCATTTTCCCTGCCCTAATCAAACCCTTTGTCCTCCTCTGCTGAGTTCTAAATTTCTCCCAGTCCCCAGGTTCGCTGCTATTTCTGGCCAATTTGTATGCCACTTCCTTGGCTTTAATACTATCCCTGATTTCCCTTGATAGCCACGGTTGAGCCACCTTCCCTTTTTTATTTTTATGCCAGACAGGAATGTACAATTGTTGTAGTTCATCCATGCGGTCTCTAAATGTCTGCCATTGCCCATCCACAGTCAACCCCTTAAGTATCATTTGCCAATCCATCCCAGCCAATTCACGCCTCATACCTTCAAAGTTAGCCTTCTTTAAGTTCTGGACCATGGTCTCTGAATTAACTGTTTCATTCTCCATCCCAATGCAGAATTCCACCATATTATGGTCACTCTTCCCCAAGGGGCCTCGCACAACGAGATTGTTAATTAATCCTCTCTCATTACATAACACCCAGTCTAAGATGGCCTCCCCCCTAGTTGGTTCCTCGACATATTGGTCTAAAAAACCATCCCTTATGCACTCCAGAAAATCCTCCTCCACCGTATTGCTTCCAGTTTGGTTAGCCCAATCTATGTGCATATTAAAGTCACCCATTATAACTGCTGCACCTTTATTGCACACACCCCTAATTTCCTGTTTGATGCCCTCCCCAACATCACTACTACTGTTTGGAGGTCTGTACACAACTCCCACTAACGTTTTTTGCCCTTTGGTGTTCTGCAGCTCTACCCATATAGATTCCACATCATCCAAGCTAATGTCCTTCCTAACTATTGCCTTAATCTCCTCCTTAACCAGCAATGCTACCCCACCTCCTTTTCCTTTTATTCTATCCTTCCTGAATGTTGAATACCCCTGGATGTTGAGTTCCCAGCCCTGATCATCCTGGAGCCACGTCTCCGTAATCCCAATCACATCATATTTGTTAACATCTATTTGCACAGTTAATTCATCCACCTTATTGCGGATACTCCTTGCATTAAGACACAAAGCCTTTAGGCTTGTTTTTTTAACACCCTCTGTCCTTTTAGAATTTTGCTGTACAATGGCCCTTTTTGTTCTTTGCCTTGGGTTTCTCTGCCCTCCACTTTTCCTCATCTCCTTTCTGTTTTGTTTTTGCCTCCTTTTTGTTTCCCTCTATCTCCCTGCATTGGTTCCCATCCCCCATGACCATCAGAACCAGGCCCTGTATTAATACAAGTACATGTGATATCATTCTTATCCATGGGTGGATCTGAATATTAAGTCCAATGTTCCACAGCTTTGAGTACTGATCAGCCAGCATTGCGTTAGTGTGTCTCTGTAAGTTGTCTATTTCTTCCATCAGCCGGACATACTGTCGTCTTTGATTCGAGATTCTTTGCACCAAACGTAATTGTTCCTCATTTAGTTCCAGTATCTGTTTGCCTTGCGGTTCCCATACCGCCTCTTCGTACCTTTCTCGGAAGGTATCGTGATTGTTCCGTGGATGATTTCCGTTGTCTCGGGATGTATGTGATATCCGTCTATGTCTATTTCTCCCTTGGGTCTGAAGCAGAAGTTAGGACTAATGAGGACACAGGGGGTGACTCCTCCCCTGGTCTTAATGGTTAAGTTAGCTGCCCCCGTGCTCACGCACCACTTTCCGTTCCCTTGCGGGGCAGCGATGGTCTCAAGATCATGTTCAAGAGGAGTGATACTCAGCATACATCCGTGTATCTGGTGGAATCCACAATCATCATTCGTCCTTCGTGGCGTACCTCGACATAAAACCACTTGGTTATTTTTATAGCAGTCAGTTATGGCAGTGCCTTTGATACTATTGTTAACTTTAATTGCCCATCTGGCAGGCTGATGGTAACGTAACCGAGTTTGGTTTCTCACTTCACCAATATTATCAATCTGGTTTGTTACATCATACTGTGGTATGGACAACATAAATCCGATCATATTCACCCGTCCAGTAATACATCTGAAATTTGGCACCCATGCGTGACTATTCCTTCGTACCTCGCATGTGCTATTCATTTTTAATCTAGAGTCTAATTGTTAAGTATGCTCTTCGGAATCCAATCTGGTATGTCTCCATTCTGGAGCTGCTCCAAATTATGTTGTACCTCACTTAATATCCAGGCCCCATATCCGGAGCAAACTATCTCAGCCTGTAATCGTTTACTTATATCGTTCCCCATTGCGTGGATCAAATTTATTGTCTTGGCATGTTTCTGCAATGTATGGGCCACCTGTAACAGTTCCCCTTCCGCGCTATCTCCCAACCGCACTTGTAGGGCTTGGTTATCCAAGTCCCTCCCCAGTAAACCCCTCAAGACTACGCCATTAAGTTGTTAGCCCGGTCATATATTGCATACATGTCTATGGAATTCATCGTCGTAACCCCTGCCACATAACCCGTGCCTAGTGTTTCCACTATTCCCCTTTTTGTTCGACCTTGCCCTGAACCCTTTCTGACATTAAATCTCAGGGTAGTGGGTTCCGGGCCTTCAAGGATCCGTTGTGTCAGGTTCTGGTATAGACTTATAGTTTCATTCCCACAGAAGCTAGGAAGAATGATATCCATTAGGTTTAGGTTAAGTAGTCGCTGACGCACCCCAATTATGTCCTTTCTTTAGATTCTTTTATTACTAGCCCCCCTTTTTAGGATTTATTCCTACTTGTTTGCGCTGCGCATGATCAATACCGGCTTCTCCATGTTGTAACCGTGTCACGCTTCAGGACATACACCTTATATTCCAGGGACCTCCCTTGGTCTTCATTTTATCCCATTGGCCAGTTTTCCTAAACATCCTGGGGTCCCACCCCCCTTTTGCTCCGTTCTGTTCCCGCCCTTCTGTTTCTCTTGCGGGTGGATTTGGCTGCTCCTGTTCTCGGAATCTACTGCCGCCCATGGCATCGGCAGCCTGCTGCATTACAACCTTACTTAATACACTATACATAGCCATGCGTTAAAATAAGTTTTGTCCTTCCTCCAGTCCTTGGCTGCTGGGATGCATATTTCGGCAGTTAAATTAAACAAAGCAAGTTCATGTAGTTGTGTCTTTCCTGCATGTGCTATATCTCTTGTGGTCCATCTGTATTATCCAGTGCTTGCGTGGGTCTTAAGGCTCCCAGTATCCTGAGACTCCAGGGTCGAAGTAGCCGCTGCAGTCCCATCTTGGTGAGTGTTTTATCTGCAAATTTTAAACAGATAGCCTGGTCGTCACCAGGTGTTAGGTTCTGGTCTACTCATCTTTTATCCATGCATGTCGAGGTCACTCTGTGAAATCGGAGGTAAGGATTAGGTTGGGTTTGTGGACTACACTTACCCACCGTGGGGTACATTGGCTCTATTGCCATAGGTGATGGTGCTATGGCTGCGCACTGCACTATCCGTCTGGTCCGATTTAAAAAAAATCTCTTCCAGCTTATTTATCTTAGCTTTTAACTCTTGAATTTGTTTTGTTGGAGTATCTTTCTTTTATTTGTATCAGGCGAGTATTATTACATAGGCTAGTTCTGTTTTTATTTTTATTCTGACTATCGCACCATTTCCTCTGTCAGGTGAGTCTTTTTTATTCTATTTAGAAATCCAAATTAATAATGTCCTGTATAAAACAGCTGTCAATGGAAAGGGTTAACTCCTTTACAGGTTTGTAAGAAAGCCTGATGTCATTACGTGACTTCGCGTAATCATCCGAAAAATTCTTTTTTAAGTCTTTGTGCCTTCAAAATTTGCTTAGAAATTAGGAATCCATTAAAACAGCAGAAATCATTAGTAAAGCCGTCATAATAAAAGTATTCTCATCAGGAAAGATGGCATTTTAGATTAAACTCCAATTTTTTTTCTTTACTTCTAATTCAAGTACTTGCCAAAGATTTTTTTTTTTAATTGATTTAAAACGAGACCACACATTTTTAATAGCTATTTTGTTTTACATTCCAACATTTCATTTTTTTTTTCCGGTCCTGTTCACTGGGCAAATCTTGTGTTTTATTTCTCTCTCAGCACAAAATCTAAACATCCGTGCCAGTTCCATTTTCTATAAGAATTTAAAAATTCAGTAAGATTCTCTAATTCCCAGTTTTTTTCTTTCTGTGCTGAGTTCGCATAGCTTAGATCTTTTCTTCTCGTTATTTTCAAAACCCTCCTGCTTGTTTAGACTGTTCGGGACTTTTCTTGATAAACAACGTCCATTTTTGAAATCTTTCAAACTGCAGTGAAACTTTCTCGTAATTTAAAATCATTATCAAAGGAGAGTGTCTTTTACCTCTTCAAATTCTTTTCTTTCCAATTAAACCAATATCTTTTTCACAGCCGATATCAACTAGTATTTAGTAAGTTATGTCTTTTTCCATCGCAAACACCCCTTTTTTTCAGCACCTAATTAGTGCGTTACGCCTTTTTTTCAGATCATCTTTCTTCAAATTAGGTTTTGTATTTTACACGGATGGCTCGTGACTCCGTAAATTTGTTAATTTAAAATCATCAGACAATTGAAGACATTTTTTCTTTCAAATTCGTTCAATTTGTTTACTTTCAAAGTGGCATCTTTATCTTTTTCTTTTCTCCATAACTAGAACGGAGTCTAGCGCGTAGGCTTTGAGGGCTGCTTTTCGTTATCTCAAAAGGTTCCAGTTTCAAGGTCGTTACAATATTTTTTTCTAAGCTGCTAAAGCTTGCTGTTTTAACATTTTTTAAAAGTCCCTTTTACACCTTCGCAAATAGTTCACCACCAGCTTTTTTATGGCATTACGTAGTTACGCAAGTTACAATTAATGATTGGTTTTATTCGCCTTTTTAATAGCCGTGTTACCCATCTTCTTCGGGGTTATGAGGGTCTTGGGTACTCCCTTAAATTCGTGTTAGGTATGCAGGACGCTATCTATATGTCTTCCCTTGGCGCCGTACACTCGTACCACTGTCACGCTTTGGGTCAATATATCCCGTCACTGCTGGGACGTTGTCTCTATGTCCTCACTCTCTCATCCCTGCACCGTGCGCTCGTACCACTTCAGGTCAATAGACCTTCCTCGATATCTTCCCTTGCGTCGTACCCTCGCACTGCCGCGCTACCTACACGCGCGCGTTTTTAGGATGCACCTTTTGACTCCCTTTCACCCCGAGATCGTCCTTGTCCTCCATCTCCATCTCTCCGGGACTCACTACAGATGGTTCTTTTGTACAGATATCCTTCCCTTGCGGTTTACAATGCCACAGCTCTAACTTGAAGGTGGTAAATACTCACCCCAACAGCTGGGTCATTGTTCCGTTCGGGAAGTCCGCACCCTGCTCGCAGTGCCAAATGTTGAGGGGAGAGAGGGAAGGCTTCTTTTCCCACGAGCGGGCCCACTGATATAGAGGGTCGACGCTCGCTCCAGCCCACGTAGCAATTCTTGAAGTTAGCAGACAGAGACGGATGGCAAAGTATAACGATCTTTATTACGAACGTCCAGGAACATCCCTCATCACAGCCGCCTGCGAGTGGAGATGCTCCCCGAACAGCACAATCAAACAACTTTTATACATTTCAAAACCCCCCTGTTCCCGGACAAGATCTCCCTAGATTTCTAATTGGACTACCTTATCAGTGCTACTTCTCTAATTGGACTACCTTATCAGTACTACTCCGGATTGACAGGTCATGAGCTCTGACTGACAGGCCATGATCTCGTGACCATCTTAGACTGTTCCCAGAATGGTATCTCTAGGGTGGAATTTGTTATACATTTCCTTTGGTGCCATGAAGTCTATCTCGGGTCTCTTCGCAAGGTCTTATCAATGTTTGTTTCGATTCGCACATCGTATCCTGTCGGAATATTATTGAATTGATAACTTCTGGAGCCTTGGTACAAGGCTGAAGAGAGGCCTTTTACCTCCTTATGGGTCGGTGCAGTAACCAGAACTTTAACCCTTGTCCCGCTGGTACCCCTAATGCCAAATTTCTCTTACAGTGTAGATATAATGGTAAGTACTGCAGGGAATAGAATATGGCCAGGGTGATCTCCTGGACTAGTTTCAATCGTCTGGATGGGCGAAGAGGTATTTTCCCAGATTTTTTCTCCCTAAATTGGCCTGTGGTTTTACCTGCTTTTTGCCTCTCCCAGGAGATCACATGGCTCCGGTTGGGGAGGAGTGTAGAATGTTTCAGTATAAGGGGTGTCGCAGTTGTGTGAGGCGGACTGGTTGGGCTGGGTGCTCTTCGACTTTCCGTCATTGTTCATAGGTTTATAGGTAACCTTTAGGGCTGCTGACCGAGGGTCGTGCGGCTCTTTGTCGGCCAGCGTGGACACGATGGGCCGAAATGGCCACCTTCTGTGCTGTAATTTTCTATGTTTCTATGTTTCTATGTATCTAACACGCTTTAAGGTGATAATTGAGAAGGACATAAGTATGACAAAAACCAAGGTAATAGAGTGGAGAAAATTTGATTTTGAGAGACTGAGAATAAAATAGGCAACAATATTGGCAAAAAACAATGTAGAACAGCATTGGGAAACATTTAAAACGGTGTTCAGCAGGGCACAGGGACAATATATTCCACTAAAAGGAAATAACAAATGAAACACTAATGAGACTCCATGGCCGGGATTTGCGCACCCGCGGTGAGTTGGGTGTGGTTGGCATTGGTGGCATCTGGGAAAGTTGCTCCCGATTCCATCCCGCCCTCTATACCCAATCTTCTGTTGATGGACTTGTTAAACCTGCCCTGCGGGGTTCCCCACCAATTAACAGAAAGCCGGTCTGATGACGTCATCATGTGCCAAAAACCAACCTTTTCAATCTGTCAACTTCTCGCTTGACAGATCCAACATATCTCTGCAGCAAGGACATTCGCACGGCAAAATTGCGCTATTTGCCCATTTCTTGCCCAGCGAATGTCCTTAAAACTCTTGCAGTTGCTAAAAGCAAGCGCATAGCCTACTTTTACCAGCCTAAGAGTTTTAAAACATATTAAAAATATATAAAATGAGTCATTAGGTGGCTGAACAGTCCAATATGAGAGCCACAGTCCCTGTCATAGATGGGGCAGGTAGTTGTTGAGGGAAAGGCTGGATGGGACTGGTTTGCCGCATGCTCTTTCCGTTGCCTGCACTTGATTTCTGCATGCTCTTAGCGAAGAGACTCGAGGTGCTCAGCGCCCTCCCAGATGCACGTCCCCCACTTCGGGTGGTCTTTGGCCAGGGACTCCCAGGTGACAGTGGGGAGGTTGCTCTTTATTAGGGAGGCTTTGAGGGTGTCCTTGTAGCGTTTCCTCTGTCTACCTTTGGCTTGTTTGCCGTGAAGGAGTTCCGAGTAGAGCGCTTGCTTTGGGAGTCTCGTGTCAGGCATGTGAACTATGTGGCCTGCCCAGCATAGCTGATCAAGTGTGGTCAATGCTTCAATGCTGGGGATGTTGGCCTGGTCGAGGACGCTTATGTTGGTTTATCTGTCCTCCCAGGGGATTTTCAGGATCTTGCAGAGACATTGTTGGTGGTATTTCTCCAGCGACTTGAGGTGTCTACTGTACATGGTCCATGTCTCTGAGCCGTACGGGAGGACGGGTATTACTACAGCCTTGTCGACCATGAGCTTGGTGGCAGATTTGAGGGCATGGTCTTCAAACACTCTTTTCCTCAGGCGGCTGAAGGCTGCACTGGTGCATTGGAGGTGGTGTTGAATCTCGTTGTCAATGTCTGCTCTTGTTGATAAGAGGCTCCCGAGGTATGGGAAATGGTCCATGTTGTCCTGTGGATCTTGATGACTGGGGAGCAGTGCTGTGCGGCGGGGACAGGTTGGTGAAGGACCTTTGTCTTACGGATGTTTAGCATATGGCCCATGCTTTCATATGCCTCAGTAAATATGTTGACTATGACTTGGAGTTCAGCCTCTGTATATGTGCAGATGCAGGTGTTGTCCGCGTACTGTAGCTCGACAACAGAGGTTGGGGTGGTCTTGGATCTGGCCTGGAGATGACGA
Organism: Pristiophorus japonicus; assembly: GCF_044704955.1. NCBI lineage: Eukaryota > Metazoa > Chordata > Chondrichthyes > Pristiophoridae > Pristiophorus > Pristiophorus japonicus. The sequence goes on along the minus strand of NC_091978.1, from coordinate 76,929,050 downwards.
AGGTTGAACAGGTTTCCACTGGTTCTGTAGTTTAGTTCCACTCCAGCGGGGAGCTTGTTGACTGTGATAACGGGACACTTAGAAAATATCAATGGGATTAGACAAAGTCAACATGGATTTATGAAAAGAAAATCGTGTTTGACAAACCTACTGGTGTTTTTTGAGGATATAACTGATAGAATAGATAAGGGAGAACCAGTGGATGTAGTGTATTTGGATTTTCAAAGGCATTTGGTAAAGTCCCATATAAGAGGTTAGGGTGCAAAATTAAAGCACATAGGATTGGGGGTAATATACTGGCATGAATGGAAAATTGATTAACTGACAGGAAACAGAGAGTAGGAATTAACGGGTCTTTTTTGGGATGGCAGGCAGTGACTAGTGGGGTACCATCGGGATCAGTGCTTGGGCCCCAGCTATTCACAATATAAATTAATGATTTGGATGAAGGAACCAAATGTAATATTTCCAAGTTTGCTGACAACACAAAACTAGGTGGGATTGTGAGTTGTGAGGACGATGCAAAGATGCTGCATGGCGATTTAGATAGGTTGAGTGAGTGGGCAAACACGTGGCAGATGCAGTATAATGTGTATAAATGTGAAGTTATCTACTTTGGTCGGAAAAACATAAAGACAAAGTATTATTTAAATGGTGATAGCTTGGAAAATGTTGATGTACAAAGGGACCTCGTTGTCCTTGTACACCAGTCATTGAAAGCAAACATGCAGGTGCAGCAAGCAGTTAGGAAGGCAAATGGTATGTTGGCCTTCATTGCAAGAGGATTTGAGTACAGGAGCAAGGATGTCTTACTACAGTTATACAGGGCCTTGGTGAGACCGCACCTGGAGTATTGTGTGCAGTTTTAGTCTCCTTACCTAAGAAAGGATCTACTTGCCATAGAGGGAGTGCAGCGAAGGTTTACTAGACTGATTCCTGGGATGGCAGGACTGTCGTATGAGGAGAGATTGGGTCAACTAGGTCTCCATTCACTAGAGTTTAGAAGGATGAGAGGGGATCTCATTGAAACGCATACAATTCTGATGGAGCTGGACAGACTGGATGTGGGGAGGATGTTTCCCCTGGCTGGGAAGTCTAGAACAAGGGGTCACAGTCTCAGGATACGGGGTAGGAAATTTAGGACTGAGATGAGGAGAAACTTTTTCACTCAGAGGGTGGTGATCCTGTGGAATTCTCTACCACAGAATGCTGTGGAGGCCAAGTCACTGAATATATTTAAGAAGGAGATAGATGGATTTCTAGACACAAAAGGCATCAAGGGGAATATGGTGTTGAGAGAGAGGATCAGCCATGATCATATTGAATGGCTCGAAGGACTGAATGGCCTACTCATGCTTCTATTTTCTAGGTTTCTATATTTCTATAGTTAGATTATATTGCTCTCAACTTCACATACTTCAACTAAGAAGTGTTATGCTTTGATATGTTCTGTTGCAAATGTGGGATTATGTGGATGGAATATGAATAATGTCTCAGCCTTTTGATAATCCAATTTTTGTCTGCAGGAATACATCTACAAATTTTCCACTGTACATGCTCTCCTACCAATCCAAATTAATTAAGGAAGTACTTTTTCAAGGCAACTGGCCAATATTTTATCAGAAGTTTGCAATCTCTTAACCAGCAAGGTGGGTATACAATTCTCACTTTCCTGGGAATTGCGTGATCATTATTTTTGGACCATATTCACTAAATTAATAATTGTGTTTGTTATTTTAATGAGCCGGCCCAGTAGTATATATGGCTCATTGAGTTTTGCTGGCTGTTAACAATCCGCATGACAATATTATCAAAACCTTTGAAGGATCTATTATTCTGAAAGATGATCATTTGACATGAAGCATGTATATCCTACTAAACTGGGTCAACCTAGATCTGGGGAGGGTACTCGGGGGGGATACTGTTGGTGTTCAGTTTCTGGTCTAACCACATTTGGGCACATAATAGAAAAATGCATTTAAATAGCGTCTTTCAATGACCCTAAGATATCCCAAAGTGCTTTACAGCCAAGAAGTACTTTTGAACTGTAGTCACAATTGTATGAAATGTAACAGTTAATTTGTGAACAGCAAGCTCCACAAATAGCAATGTGATAATGACCAGATAATTTGTTTTAATGATGCTGATTGATGGATAAACATTGGTCAGGACACCGAGGAGAACAATGCTGCTTTCTTCAAATAGTGCCAATGGATCTTTTGCATGGATAGTGCAGCAATCTCTCAGCCTAAATTTTGGTTGCGATTTTTCCTACCTCGGTGGGTTCGGTGCTACCGGTGTTAGTGGCGGATCCCGAACTTGTTGCTGGCTCCAGCCCAAAGCAGAAATGATTTTCCATTGATTGGGCTTGTTAAACCCGCTGAAAGCGTTTGCCGACAAATTGAAGAAAGTGGGTCTGTTGATGTAATTTGATGACATGGCATCAACTGGTTTCCTTAAAAGAACCATGTCCAAATTTATTATGACGGTTGTGCTGTCAGTGTTCTACAGCATTGAGGTGCTGAAAACTGACAAGCACTGCACAAAGGTGCACGACTGCACCCAGGCTCTCCCATGATTCCTTCCATATGCTTATGGAGGGAGTCAAAGCATGCGGGGAGGTTCTCTTCCCTTCCAATAGGTGGAAGAGACCTCCCCAGGAGACCCACGCAGCCTTGTTGCACATTGCATAGGAGGGCACAAGTAGGGATATCGTCAGGAGGACCAGGCTGCAGTGGCGTAAATATTTCAATGTTCTCAGTGGATCACAAAATGTTACTGCAAAGCCACACTCAACCTCATCCTGCTGTGCTACTCATCACATCCTCATCACTCTGCCTTCCCTACCCTCTACTCTTGCACATCCTTACTCACACCAACTTATCTTGCACCTCAACCCATCCCTCTAAATGTACATTATCACATCCCCATCTCACGAGCCACACCTCACACTCACCCTCATTCTAGTCCAATCATACCAACTAACAACACGCAAGGGTAGGCACTTGGCTGTTTTAGCCAATGTTCATGTAAATTTTCTGTTAATGTGCTGTCAAACATTGAAACCTTTATTTTCAACACAATGCGTTCTTAGATAGATTTGTTTTGCATCTTTGTTGTGGGGTGATGCCAACTTGGCACTTCATGTGGCAGCCAGGGTGTACAGCGCCAATTGAAGTAAATCTGGCCATGGTGAGGCCATCCTGAGCAGCAATGTGGTCGGGCGCTGATGCCCTGTGCCCTGTGCAGCATCAGATGATTGCGGAGAAGATTGGTGTTGTTGTTGGTGCTGCTGGTGTGCCCGGTGCTTCTGATTTTGGGGATGATTGTGGTGAGATTCTGAGGACCAAGGTGAAATAGTTTCACCGATGCTAATGTAATAGATGGCAGGTGAACTTGAGATGACAGAAGCGATCTGTCAATGGTGGGAGAGGTTGTCCCAATGAGATGACACTGGATAGAGAGATTGTTTCAAAGACCTACAACCTGCATAAAGCTCAATAGTGCTTTCCAAATGCAGTAAGCAAATATTTTTGATCTTGGAAATTGAACAGCTGTGAGTTGGCAGCTTTTAATAGCACATTGACAGTCATCAGACAAAGAAATTAATTCATGGTCACACAACTCCTGATATCCTTAACTGACGTGATCCCAGAGCAGCGTAAACCTCATGGAAAACCCAGTAAAATGGTAAGTTCAACTCAAACTTCTTTTTAATATGATCTTAAGGTCATAATGACCGAAATTGCCTCCCCGCCACTGTGTGTTGGGTCTGTTCAGCATTGACAGAACCGACATCTGGGAATGTAGCGTGGTGGCGGATTGACAGCAGGGTCCTGACCCGCTATTAATCATTTTAAATTGAACAGCTGACCCGCCATCTATCCCGTCCTCTGAGCTCCAGCAAAATTGTGGCCTTAGTGTTGGGGGTGGGATTTGAATTTTATTGATGTTTTACTAATCTCACATCGCTATAAGCAGCACATAATCTGATAACTGTAGATCCACCAGCATAGTAAGCCAAGAAAAAAACTAATTGGAAACAGTAGTGGTGGGAGATGGAGAGCATGGTGCATGTTCATTTAGAAACTTTGAGAACCTCATCACAGGTTTCAATTGTATCCTTCCTTAAATACGGAGACCAAAATTAGACACAGTACTCCAGGTGTGGCCTCACCAATGCCCTGTAGAGTTGTAGCAGGACTTCACCGCTTTTATACTCTATCCCCCTTGCAATAAAGGCCAACATTACATTTGCTTTCCTGATTACTTGTTGTACCTGCATACTAACTTTTTGTGTTTCATGCACCAGGGCCCTTAGGTCTCTCTGTACTGCAGCACTTTTGCAATTTTTCTCCATTGAAATTATAATTTGCTTTTCTATTATTTCTGCCAAAGTGGATAACCTCACATTTTCCCACATTATACTCCATCTGCCAAATTTTTGCCCACTCACTTATCCTGTCTATATTCCTTTGCAGATTTTTTGTGTCCTCCTCACAATTTTCCATCCCACCCATCTTTGTATCAGCAAACTTGGCTACATTACACTCGGTCCCTTCATCCAAGTCATTAATATCAATTGTAGTTGAAGCCCCAGCACTGATCCCTGTGGCATCTCACTAGTCACAGTTTTCCAACCTGAAAATTACCCATTTATCCCAACTTTCTGTTTTCTGTTAGTTAGCCAATCCTCTATCCATGCTAATATATTACACCCTACCCCATGAGCTCTTCTGCAGTAACCTTTTAGGTGGCACCTTATCAAAAGCTTTCTGGAATTCCAAATACATGACAACTACTGGTTTCCCTTTATCCACCCTGCTCATTGCATCCTCAAAGAACTCCAGCAAATTTGTCAAACATGATTTCCCTTTCATAAAACCATGCTGACTCTGCTTGACTATATTATGATTTTCTAAATGTCCTGCTACTACTTCCTTAATAATGGACTTCAGCAGTTTCCCAATGACAGATGTTAGGCTAACTGGTCTATAGGTTCCTGATTTCTGTCTCCCTCCTTTCTTAAATAGGGGTGTTATATTTGTGGTTTTCCAATCCGCTGGGAGCCCTCCATAATCCAGGGAATTTTGGTAGATTACAACCAATGCATCCATTATCTCTGCAGCCACTTCTTTTAGGACCCTAGGATGCAGGCCATTAGTTCCAGGGGATTTGTCCACTTTTAGTCCCCTTAGTTTGCCTCGTACTTTTTCTCTAGTGGTAGTGATTGTTTTAAGTTTCCTCCTCCCAATAGCCCCTTGGTTATCAATTATTGGAATGCTTTTAATGTCTTCTACCATGAAGTCCGATACAATATATTTGTTCAAAGTCTCTGCCATTTCCCTGTTACCCATTATTAATTCCCCAGTCTCATCCTCTAGGAGACCAACATTTACTTTAGCTACTCGCTTCCTTTTTAAATATTGTAGCAGCTCTTACTGTCTGTTTCTATATTTCTTGCTAGTTTACTCTCATAAACTATCTTCTCTTCATTATTTTTTTAATCGTCCTTTGCTGGTTTCTGAAAATTTCCCAATCCTCTGGCCTTACACTATTCTTCGCAACATTGTATGCCTTTGTTTTCAATTTGATACCATCCTTTACTTCCTTAGTTAGCCATGAATGATTCATCCTTCTCTTAGTCTTTCTTTCTCCATGGATTATATCTTTGCTGAGAGTTATTAAATATCTCCTCAAATGTTTGCCACTGCTCATCCCTTTACCCTTTCTTACCCTTTAGTCTATCTATAAATCATTCCTAGCAGAGCAGGTAATAAATGAGGCTATTTCTGTTCATGCCTCTGCTCTTTATTGACAGGATTATGGTGCAGCTCAAAGTCAATATGTGCTCACAATCCAAGGAAGGGATAGCAAGAAATTGGGACAGACTTTTTCAAGAAAACTTAATGTCAAATCTTTCAAATACAACAGATTGCAAATGCACAAGGATATCATGGCATTACGGGTATGTGACATAGTGGTATGTTACTGGCCTGAAGCAATAATCCTGAGATGGGAGGTCAAATCCCACCATAGCAGTTGGGGAATTTTAATTCAGTTGATTAAATAAATCTGAAATAGAATAGTGTCAATAATCACCACAAAACTACCAGATTTTTGTAAATAGACATCCCGTTCACTGATGTCCTTTTGGGAAGGAAACCTGCCAGTCTGGCCGATATGTAACTCTGGACCGCAGCAATGTAATTGACTCTTAACTGCCCTCTGAAATGGCCTAGCAAGCCACTCAGTTGTATCAAACCTCTATGAAAAAGCATAATTGATTAAAATCGAACGGACCACCCAGCATCGACTGAGGCATTGGATTTGGACTAGACAAAGGCACCCTCAGCCCCCCACTGACATATGGGGATGTGCTAAAATTGGGGGAGCTGTTCCACAGACTAGTCACGCAACAGCCTGGCATTGTGATACTCACAGAATCATACCTTTCAGCCATCATCCCAGACTCCATCGTCATGCTTGATATGTCCTGTTCCACCAGCAGGACAGATCTACCAGAGGTGGGGGAACAGTGGTATATACTGGTATACACAGAGTTGTCCTCGGAGTCTTCAACATTGACTCTGGACCCCATGAAATTTCATTGTAACAGGTCAAACATGGGCAAGGATACCTCCTGCTGATTACCACCTACTGCCCTCACTCAGCTGATGTTTCCCCTAGCTGGGGAGTCAAGAACCAGGGGGTCACAGTCTCAGAATAAGGGATTTGTCATTTAGGACTGAAATGAGGAGACATTTCTTCACTCAGAGGTTGCTAAATCTTTGGAATTCTCTACCCCAGAGGGCTGTGGAGGCTCAGTCATTGAGTATATTGAACACAGAGATCGCTAGATTTTAGGATATTAAGGGAATCAAGCGATATGGGGATAGTGCAGGAAAGTGGAGTTGAGGTCGAAGACCAGCCATAATCTTATTGAATGGCAGAGCAGATTTGAAGGACCGAATGGCCTACTCCTGCTCCTCATTCTTATGTTCTTATAAAGGTTTATCATAACTTTATTGCTCCTGTACTCTTTGAGGGAGAAATTTGGTGGGCGCTAACTTTTTAAATTTTGAAAATTTAATGCCAGGCTCAAAGGATTCTGAAGTTCTTCTAAATTGGGCTTTAGCGCCCCAGGAAGGAAGGGTGGGGGGGGGGGGGGGGGACGGGGTGGCAGTACATCAAGCACTAATGACCTCGGTGGGGTACTATAGAGGAGCTACCACAAGAGCGCTACTGAATTTCAGGTGACTTGCATTCAGCAATCATCCTTCAATCCTTTACACTGGCTCATTCCAGCTCTTAAAAAAGAGGTCGTATCAATGTGCAGCTGCTCATTTTCATAATTCCTGGAACTGAAGTCGACTTGAGAGCAAGTGAAACACATCATGGCTTTGGCTGCTCCGAATCCAAATCCCAGGGAAAGAGCTCGCGGTTCACTGACGTTGCATTGGAAGCATTAGTGGCGGCAGTGCAGCAAAGAAGGGAAGCGTTGTTCCTGGCCAGTGGAAGGAGGCCATTGCCCCAGATCTTCAGGGCAATGTGGAGATAAGTGGCAGAGGAGGTTTCAGTCAGTACTGTTATGGAACGTAGCCGGACATAGTGCCATAAAAAATTCAACGACCTCAGTTGGGTGGTCAAGGTGAGTACATGCTTCAACAGGTCCTAGATACCAGCATCTGAACCTCTGTCTGTACACACTGTGTAAAGCACCTCTCCCCCACCACTGACACACCAAACATCTGCACCTACTCAAACTCACATCCTCATTTCAAACCTTGCCTATATTCACAGTTATTCAGTGATGGCAAGCATATCTCCCAGACACATAGCTGGACTCTGACTCACACACATTCATTTCTTTTGCAGGTCAAGATGGCACACAATAGAGGGGAGCAGCAGAGGACAGGCAGGGGTGAACCTCAGCTCCAGCAGTTCTTAGACCTCGAGGAGCAAGTGGTGCAACTCATTGGTGGTGGGCGCCATGGCCGTTGACGACGTTGACTCCATTGAGGCAACAAGGGTATCTTCATACCCTCTCCTTCTCTCAGCCCACCTTCCCCCTCACACCAGAAGGCTTTATCACTTTCCAGCTCCTCATACTGTCTGCATTCCTTGCTCCATTCTTGCTCCCTGCCTCACCTTAATGCGAGTTTTGTGCCATTATGCTTTGAGATAATCAGCCAGCAGATGACCAGTCTGTCCCTGAGAGTGGCGAAGGAGAAGAGGAGGAGGACTCGAGCACTGCACCACTGCATCTCTTGCTCACAGGCACCACCTCAGAGATTGGCACTACGTGATCATTAGAAGCAAGTTTAGTAAAGTGGTCTGCACTTTGTGATGCACTGGGGACAGGCAGGCTACAGCAAGGCCAAGAGGAAAGGGTAGCTCGGGAGCCAGCTCCCCAAAGGGAGAGTTCGCGCGTGAGTTCTGCTGCACAGGACTCAGATGAGGACCTCAATAGGGAGGCATTCACAACAAGGATGATGCCTGATGACCATGCACACTGAGATGATAGGTGCAATGGCAAGGGTGCCCGAGAGCCTCTCAGCAATGGTGAGGAGCATGGAGGAGTGCACAGCCAACATTGCACAGAGCTCTGCGCACACTATGGAGCGCATCATTTCAGTCTGCAGATGATGGTCGACTTCCAGTGAGACCAAGGGGACCCAAACCTTAAGACATGTGTCATGGACGACATGGCAGCTTCCATTGCAGCACAGGTGGAGGCAACGTCTTAGGTGTAATGCAGAGAATGGTTGCTGGCATCGAGTCTCAGACTGCTCTCATGCAGTCTCAGATGGCTGCCACACAAGCTCTGACTGCTGCCATCATCGCTGGGTCCACCACAGTCGACTGGGGATCTCACAGTTTCGCAGCAGGCCACCAATCTGTGCTCCTGCAGATTGGTAGGGATGCTGAGGTGCCGCCCCGGGGGAGTGGCAGTGGGTCAGTGCAGCAGGAACCTGCTGTCCTCTCTCAGGATGACAGCATTCCTGAGCCCATCACTGCCACTTCACCATTGCACTTGTCGCTGCCTGTCAACCAGTCAGCCCAGACAGTCGCCGCCCAGCCTGAGGTGGTGCAGTTTACAGGCCCAGAGCTGGTCGAGGGCATCCTGCAAGGCCATCTGTAGTCTCTGACACTGACACTCAGCAGCCTTCCAGTAGTCGTGCTTCAGCCACTGGGGAGACACTACATAGGAGAAGTAGAATAGGTAAAGGTAGTGTTAATAGTGGATCTAAGGTTTTGCACAATGGTGAATAGTAAATTTAATAGTTGTTTATATATGTGGTTAATGTTTTGGGATAAACATTTAATTGGAATGTTGCATATTTGGTGCTATATCTCATTTCAGTTTTGGGGCTGTGGTATGGAATGAGAAATTGATGTAATGTGGGGACATGTCGAGCAACTGGGAAGTGGCTTTGAATTCATTGGAACCGAAGTCTGATGAGGCGGTCGCGGACCGCCCTTGCAGAAGGCCGATTGAGTGCCTGCCTCCTCCATTGCTGCTGCTGCTGTTCCTTTTCCTCCTCCTCCTCATCCTCCTTCTTGTCCTCAACTTCCTCCTCCTCCTGAGGTGGTGGAGCTATGCCTGGTGGTAATGGCTGTGCCCTCATAATGGCCAAGTTGTGCAGCATGCAGCAGACGATGACAAAAATTATATCCACTCAGCTGAGTACTGGAGGGCTCCTCCCGAGTGGTCAAGGCAGCGGAACCGTTGCTTGAGCACTCCGATAGTTGGCTCAATGATGTTCCTGGTGGTGGCATGGCTCTCATTGTATGAGATCTGGGTAGGAATGCTGGAGATGCGGAGGGGAGTCATGAGCCAGGTAAAGATAGCCCTTGTCTCCGAGCAACCAGCCATGAACTTCATGTGGTGGCTAGAAGAGTGCTGGCACACCGGTCTGGTGCAGGATGAATGCATTGTGGCTGCTGCCAGGATAGTGGGCATTGACGGTGAGAATTCGGTATGTGTGGTTGCATGTGTGGTTGCATACCAACCGTACATCAAGTGAGTGGTAGCCTTTGCGGTTACGGAATACCTCAGGATTGTTATGCAGTGCCCACAAAGCAACGTGGGTGCAGTCAATGGCGCCCTGCACCATGGGGAAGTCAGCTATACTGGCAAAGCCACATGCACGCTTGTGCTGCATCTGTCTGGTGATGGGGCAGGAAATGTAGCTCCTCCTCCTTCTGTAGAGAGCATCTGTGACCTTACAGATGTAGCAATGGACGGAAAACTGGGAGATATTGAACATGTCTCCTGTTGCATACTGAAAGGATCCGCTGGCGTAGAAATTGAGTGTGTTGGTGACCTTGACTGCCACTGAGAGAACCGTCTTCACCTTGGTCTGAGGCTCAAGGTCTGGTTGCAGGAGGTTGCAGAGCTCTGTGACCACGTCCTTGCTGAAGCGCAGCCTTTGAACACACTTTTCCTCAGTGAAATAGTTGTAAGAGAACTGCTGCTAAATACCCTGGGAGGGTAAGGCCTCCTGTTGAGAGCCTTGTGGGCCTCCAACCTCTGGCCACATTTTGCAGTGTTTCGCTGTGCCTCATTTGCCTCCAACAGTGACTCTGGAGCATGAGGTCCAGTGCCAGCATAGCCCCCATTAAACAATGTAAATGTTGTACTTTCAAATCTGCCCTCAATGAAAGTCATGAATCTTTATGAGCCACAAAACGCCGTCAGCTGCAAATCGCTCAAATCGCCCAAAATGGCTGTCTGTCTTTGTGTAACTAAGAAGGGAACATTATTGGCCGACTAAAGGTAAACTGGAGGCTGGCATCTTTAAATAAAGCTCCTCCAGCCGACATCTGACTGAAACCCGACTGCTGTAGCTGTCGTCGTTAGCGCCCGCCACAAAACCAGCGGCCAAGGGTTAATTTTTGTTGTGGGGCGCTCCCGGGGCGCAGGATGATGATGTCAGAATTGTCGGGTGCAGCAGAGCAGGCGCTACGTGTTACCACTGCCGTAAAACCTCCGCCAAATTTAACCCGAGGCCCTATTCTCTGGGGGCATGAATGGGAGGTGCAAAGTTACCCAATTTCTGCACCCCAGGACCCCGTATGCTTTTTTAACTGCTTTCTCAACCTGCCCTGCCACAGTCAATAATTTGTGCACATATACCTCCATGTCTCCCTGTTCATGCACCTCCTTTAGAATTGTACCCATTAGTTTATATTACCTCTCCTCATTCTTCCTATCAAAATGTATCACTTTGCACTTTTCTGCATTAAATTTTATCTGGCACGTGTCCATCCATTTTACGAGACTATCTATGTCCTTTTGAAATCTATCACTATCCTTCTCACTGTTCACTATACTTCTAAGTTTTGTGTCATCTGTAAATTTTGAAATTGTGCCCTGTACACCCATGTCCAAGTTGGGCTTACTTTTCCCCAATTTTCTGTGCCGTTTTTTTGGCATGCACAGTTTATTTTGGAGTAACTTAAAATCTCCACGTTTCCCCAAAAGTTCTGCGCTAGTGAAATTCACATAGGTAGGATTTGTTTAGGCTACGATTTTTTTTTACCTCATTGGGGGCGTAACCTACCACCCACGCCAATTCTGGCCATTTAAGCAAGTTTGGCCAGCTCCGATTTATTCCAATTTTTCTAAGGACGGCACATGTGACCACTCTGGAAAAACCTTCTGGGCAGTTAACAAAATTGGCGCAGGTAAGAGAATGAGCGTAGCAGATCCAGTTCCATGGCCTGGACAGCAGCAGCAGAGAGGACGAGAGAGTGGGAGAGGAGAGAGGGGGGAGGGAGAGAGGAGAGGGGGGCAGGCCTTTCGGCCAGGGCTAGCAGCGGCAACCGGCACCGGGAGGATAGAGGCCTATCGGCCAAGGTTAGGAGCAGCACCTGGCACCGGGAACGGGGTGGGGGGGGGGCGGTGGTGCAAAGGGGGGATAAACTTTTGGCATAAACACTTTAATAATTTAATGCTGGAATGCTGCTGCACTGTGCAAGGTGCTTGTGCAGGTTGCTGTGAGCCGACCAGCCTCAGCCCGCAGTGTGTCCTTCGTTACCCTGGCAACCCGATCTTTTTGACGCAGATCGTAGGCTCCACCCCAAAGCTAAAGGACAGGCTATGCGGTGCCAAAATCAACAATTCAAACGGAGGAATTTGGATGATTTTATTTTGGTGTAGTTGGGCCCCCAAAAAATGGGTGTAATTCTTCAAGTATGGCACAAAATGGCTTTGGGGAAAATTGAGCCCATTAATATATATCAAGAAAAGCAGTGGTCCGAGTACAGCTCTTGTGGAACAGCATTGTATAAATTCCTCCAGTTCGAAAAACACCCGTTCACCACTACTCCCTGTTTCCTGTCACTTAGCCAATTTTGTATCCATTCTGCCACTGTCCCTTTTATTCCATGGGCTTCAATTTTGCTAGCAAGCCTATTATGTGGTACTATATCAAACGCCTTTTAGAAATCCATGAACACCACATCAACCGCATTGTCCTCATCAACCCTCTTTGTTAGCTCATCAAAAAACTTGATCAAATTAGTTAAATACAATTTGCCTTTAACAAATCTGTGCTGGCTTTCCTTAATTAATTCACACATGTCCAAGTGACTGTTAAATTTGTTCCTAATTATCATTTCTAATAGCTTCGCCACTACCGCGGTTAAGCTAACTGACCTCTAGTTTCTGGGTTTATTCTTACACCCTTTATTTGAACAAGGGTGTAATATTTGCAATTCTCCAGTTCGATGGCAGCACCCCCATATCTAAGGAGGATTGGAAGAGGCTGTTTCTTTGCGATTTCCACCTTAACATCTCTCAGCATCCTAGGATGCATCCCATCCGGTCCTGGTGACTTATCAACTTTAAGTGCAGACAACCTTTCTCGTACGTCCTCTTTATCAATTTTTATCCCATCCAGTATCTCAACTACCTCCTCTTTCACTATGACTTTGGTAGCATCTTCTGTGAAGACAGATGCAAAGTACTAATTTAGTACCTCAACCATGCTCTCTCTCCATGCGTAAGCCACCTTTTTGGTCCCTAAACAGCCCCATCCCTCCTGTTATTTCCCGTTTACTATTTACATACATATGGAAGACTTTGGAATTCCATTCATGTTAGCTGCCAATCTAGTCTCATACTCTCTCTGTGCCCCTCTTATTTTTCATTTCCCCTCTGAACTTTCTATATTTTGGATATGGCAAAGTCTATGGGCCCCGACAACATCCCGGCGTTAGTGCTGAAGACGTGCTCCAGAACTAGTACATATCCAACCAAATTGTTCCAATACAAAGTGATGGAAGATGTCATGGACAGTGCTATCAAGCAACACTTACTCAACAATAACCTGCAAACCAGTGCCCAGTTTAGGTACTGCTTCAATCACTCAGCTCCAAACCTCATTACAATCTAGGTCCAAACTGTTGTGTATCTGCAAAGCATGCACTCTCATGTTCCACCACCAGGGAGCGCATCCTCTGATGTCCCAAGGGATCCCAGCATCCCTTGGGAGTACTATATATAAGACGGCCCCTAAGGCCTGTTCCTCACTCTGGAGTGTCGTAATAAAGACTGAGGTCACTGTTACTTTAACCTCCGTGTGTGCAGTCTTATCTGTGTTAGGAACACAATAACTGGCAACGAGTATACGAATCCAACGCAAAGATGCAGCCAACTGTGGGCATCCTGGAGAAGTTCTCAGATGGTGAGGACTGGGAAGCCTATGTCGAATGGCTAGACCAGTACTTTGTAGCCAACGAGCTGGACGGAGAAGGAAGCGCTGCAAAAGGGAGAGCGGTCCTCCTCACGGTCTGCGGGGCACCGACCTACAGCCTCATGAAGAATCTTCTGGCTCCAGTGAAACCCACAGATAAGTCATATGAGGAGCTGTATACACTGATTCGGAAGCATCTTAATCTGAGGGAGAGCGTGCTGATGGCAAGGTATCGATTCTACACGTGCCAGCGATCTGAAGGTCAGGAAGTGGCGAGCTACGTCGCTGAGCTAAAGCGACTTGCAGGACAATGTGAGTTTGATGGCTACCTGGAGCAGATGCTCAGAGACTTTTTTGTTGGCCACGAGACCATCCTACGAAAACTTTTGACTGTAGAGACACCGACCCTCAGTAAGGCCATGGCGATAGCACAGGCGTTTATGTCCACCAGTGATAACACCAAACAAATCTCTCAGCACATAAGTGGTAGCAATGTTCATAAATTAACTGGAACTGTGTTTGTGAGCAGAAATGTACAGGGCAGAAACCACGAGTCTGCAACTGCCAGCAGGCCTCAGCTGACCCAGATGATTCAGAGTCCGCGACAAAGGATGAATGCAAGGCAATTCACACCTTGTTGGTGTTGTGGAGGCTTCCATTCAGCCTATTCATGCCACTTCAAAAGGTATGTTTGCAAGAGCTGTGGAACAATGGGGCACCTCCAATGAGCTTGCAGATGAGCTGCAAGCTCTGCAAAACCTGCTAACCACCACATGGCAGAAGAAGATCGCTCCATGGTGGATCAAAGCAATTTTGAACCTCAGAGAGAGGAGGCAGATGCTGAAGTACACGGGGTGCACACATTTTCGACGAAATGTCCACCTAAAATGCTAAATGTAAAAATGAATGGCTTACCCGTAGCCATGGAACTGGACACTGGCGCTAGCCAATCCATCATGAGTAAAAAGATGTTTGAGAGACTGTGGTGCAACAAGGCACTCATAGCAGCCCTGAGCCTCATCCACACGAAACTGAGAACGTACACCAAAGAGCTCATCACTGTCCTGGGCAGCGCCATGGTCGAGGTCACCTACGAGAGCACAGTGCACGAACTGCCACTCTGGATTGTCCTGGGCGATGGCCCCACACTGCTTGGAAGGAGCTGGCTGGGCAAAATCCGCTGGAACTGGGATGACATCCGATCGCTATCACATGTCGATGAGGCCTCATGTACCCAGATTCCTAACAAATTTCCTTCATTTTGGACCAGGCATTGGAAACTTTTCCAGGGCGAAGGTGCGGATCCACTTGGTCCCAGATGCACGACCCATTCACCACAAGGCGCGAGCGGTACCTCACATGATGAGGGAGAGAGTGGAAATCGAACTGGACAGGCTGCAATGCGAGGGCATCATCTCCCCAGTGGAATTCAGCCCAATTATTCCAGTACTCAAAAATGATGGCACGGTCAGGATTTGTGGCGATTATAAAGTAACTATTAATCATTTCTCGCTACAGGGTCAATACCCGCTACCTAAGGCAGATGACCTATTTGCGACACTGGCAGGAGGCAAGACGTTCACCAAGCTTGACCTGACTTCGGCCTACATGACACAGGAGCTGGAGGAGTCTTCGAAGGGACTCACCTGCATCAACACACACAAGGGACTGTTCATCGACAACAGATACCCGTTTGGAATTTCGTCGGCTGCAGCGATCTTCCAGAGAAACATGGAGAGCCTACTGAAGTCGGTACCACACACAATGGTTTTGCAGGACGACATATTGGTCATGGGTCTGGACACCGTCGAGCACCTACAAAACCTGGAGGAGTTCCTCCAGTGACTGGATCGCGTAGGGCTGCTGCTGAAGAGGTCGAAATGCATCTTCATGGCAACAGAAGTGGAGTTTTTGGGGCGAAAGATCGCGATGGACGGTATTCGGCCCACAGACGCCAAGACAGAGGCAATCAGGAACGCGCCCAGGCCACAGAACATCACGAAGCTGCGGTCGTTCCTGGGACTCCTCAACTATTTTGGTAACTTCCTACTGGGGTTAAGCACCCTCTTAGAGCCCCTACATGTGTTATTGCATATAGGTGAGAACAGGGTATGGGGTAAAAAACAAGTAATTGCTTTTGAGAAAGCCAGAAACATTTTATGCTGCAACGGGTTATGCTTGTATTGTATAACCCGTGTAAAAGACTTATGCTAGCATGTGATGCGTCGTCGTATGGAGTTGGGTGTGTATTACAACAAGCTAACATTACGGGGAAGTTGCAACCTGTCGCCTATGCCTCCAGGAGCTTATCTAAGGCCGAGAGGGCCTACAGCATGATTGAGCAAGAGACATTAGCGTGTGTGTTCAGGGTAAAGAAAATGCATCAGTACCTGTTTGGCCTCAAATTTGAGCTGGAAACCGATCACAAGCCCCTCATATCCCTGTTCGCTGAAATCAAGGGGATAAATACTAATGCCTCAGCCCACAGACAAAGGTGGGCACTCGCGTATAACTATACCATCCGCCACAGGCCAGGCACTGAGAACTGTGCAGATACTCTCAGTCGGCTACCATTGCCCACCACGGGGGTGGAAATGGCGCAGTCTGCAAACTTGTTGATGGTGGCGCAGCCTGCAGACTTGCTGATGGTCATGGAAACGTTTGAAAATGATAAATCACCTGTCACGGCCCGGCAGATTAGGACTTGGACCAGCCAAGATCCTCTGCTGTCCCTAGTAAAAAACTGTGTACTGCATGGGAGCTGGGCCAGCATCCCCCTTGAAATGCAAGAGCTAATCAAGCCATTCCAGCGGCGAAAGGATGAGCTGTCCATTCAGGCAGACTGCCTGTTGTGGTGTAACTGCATAGTGCTACCCAAAAAAGGTAGGGAGACGTTCATCTTGGATCTCCACAGCACACACCCGTGTACAGTAATGATGAAAACAATAGCCAGATCCCACATGTGGTGGCCCGGTATCGACTCTGACTGTGTATGGCAATGCAGCGTGTGTGCTCAGTTGAGCAACGCGCCCAGAGAGGCACCACTAAGTTTATGGTCCTGGCCCTCCAGACCATGGTCGAGGATCCATGTCGACTATGCGGGCCCGTTTCTTGGTAAAATGTTCCTGGTGGTGGTGGATGCTTTTTCAAAATGGATTGAATGTGAAATAACGTCGGGAAGCACCGCCACCGCCACCATTGAAAGCCTGGGGGCCATGTTTGCCATCCACGGCCTGCCTGACA
Organism: Pristiophorus japonicus; assembly: GCF_044704955.1. Classification (NCBI taxonomy): domain Eukaryota; kingdom Metazoa; phylum Chordata; class Chondrichthyes; family Pristiophoridae; genus Pristiophorus; species Pristiophorus japonicus. The sequence continues at coordinate 76,912,101 of NC_091978.1, read as the reverse complement.
TACTGATCAGTGACAATGGGCCATGTTTCATCAGTGCCGAATTTAAAGAATTCATGACCCGCAATGGGATCAAACATGTCACCTAAGCCCCGTTTAAGCCAACCTCCAATAGACAGGCAGAGCAGGCAGTACAAACAATCAAACAGAGCCGCGAATGAGTCACAGAACGCTCACTCCAAACCCGCCTTCCCGAGTACTGCTCAGCTACCCCACGAGACCCCACTCGCTCACAGGTGCCCTCGGCTGAGCTACTCATGAAAAGGACACTTAAAACCAGACTCTCGCTGGTTCACCCGAAGCTGCATGATCAGGTAGAGAGCAGACGGCAGCAACAAAATGTAAATGATGGTCGCGCCACTGTGTCACGGGAAATTGATCTGAATGACCCTGTGTATCTGCTAAACTATGGACATGGTCCCAAGTGGATCGCTGGCACGGTGATAGCTAAAGAAGTGATTAGGGTGTTTGTAGTCAAACTAGACAATGGACAAATTTGCAGAAAGCACCTGGACCAAACGAGGCTGCGGTTCACAGACTGCCCTGAACAACCCACAGCAGACACCACCTTTTTCGAGCCCACAACACACACCCAATGTATCAATGACACCACCCCGGACCAGGAAATTGAACCCATCACGCCCAACAGCCCAGCAAGGCCAGGCTCATCCAGCAGCCCTGCAGGGGCAACAACACGCCAGCCCAGCGAGGGCACAGCCAACACACCAGAACAGACATTTGTACCGAGGAGGTCCACCAGGGAAAGAAAGGCTCCCGACCGCCTCACCTTGTAAATAGTTTTCACTTTGACTTTGCGGGGGAGTGATGTTGTGTATCTGTAAATCATGCACTCCCATGTTCTGTCACCAGGAGCACATCCCTTGAAGTCCCAAGGGATCCCAGCAAACATGGATAAAAGAGCTGAATTCCAGAGTTGAGGAGTGAGTGACTGAGCTTGACATCAAGCCAGCATTTGACCCAGTTTGGCATCATGGAGCCCTAGTAAAATTCACTGGCTGGAGTCATACTGAGCAGAAAAGAAGATGGTTGTAGTTATTGGAGGCCAATCATCTCAGCCCCAGGACGTTGCTGCAGGAGTTCCTCAGGGCAGTGTTATATGTCCAACCATTTTCAGCTGCATTATCAATGACCTTCCCTTCATCTGAACGTCAGAAGTTGGGATGTTTGCTCACGATTGCACAGGATTCAGTACCATTCACAATTGCTCAGATAATGAATCAGTCCATACCCACATGCAGCATCCAGGCTCCGGTTGATAACTGGCAAGTAACATTCGCGCCAGATTTCCAATAAGCGACAGTCTAGCCACCTCCTCTTGAAATTCAATGACGTTGCTGTTATGTATGCATGCTTGTATTGTTATATGATGTCTGTGACACTGAATGGACCTTACACTGTACTCACCTTACCTGTACACCAGAGGGTGCTGCGGCAGGAAACCTAAGGGTTACCTGCACACTGCATGTAACCCAGTATAAAAGGGAGCTCACAGCTTGGTGCCCTCACTCGAGGAGCTGCAAATAAAGGACGACAGTCTACACAGTTTAATTACCATACCCTGCCTCGTGGAGTCATTACTAAACGTGCCTACATACACAATAACTGGCGACGAGGTCACAAACTACACACTCACCATATCGAATCTCAGCAACTTACTGATGAGGAAGATTGGGACGCTTTTGTAGAAAGGTTGGAACATTTCTTCATAGCCAACGACCTGGATGGGGAGACACTGGCTACACGACCGAAAAAGCGCATCCTGTTTAGCAGTTGTGAGCCCACCATCCATTGTTTCATCAGGGACTTGCTAGCCCCGGAGAAGACAACCATCAAGAGCTATGAGGAACTTGTAACACTAATACAGGAGCAACTAAAACCAAAAGAAAGCATCCTCACAGCCAGGCACCTGTTCTACACTTATCGGCGACCCGAAGGCCAAGAAATTACTAAGTATGCTGCACATTTAAGAAGACTAGCTGCACCGTGTGATTTTGGCGACCACTTTAATGAAGCATTAAAAGATATATTTGTCATCGGAATCGGCCACGAGGGCCTCCTACACAAATTGCTCTCTGCGGACATCACAGTCACCCTGCAGAAAGCAATTCAAGTGAGCCAGGCCTACATGGTTTCAGCCGGCGACTCCAGGTGAATACTGACCCAGGACTCTAAACCGGCAAGCGCAGTGCACCGCATGGATACTTCTAAAGGCAGAAATGCTGCCCCGAGTCCCGCAACCCTGAGTCCGCCACATGGGGCAAACCGGATGGCCCCATGCTGGCGCTGTGGAGGAAACCACAGGGTCCACCAGTGCCGCTACAAAGATTATACATGCAAAGGCTGCAAAGAAAAAGGGCACCTTCAGAGAATGTGCAGATAAAGCTGTACTCACCGCGTCACCGAAGAGTTGGCTGATCACCGGGGCTCCGACACAGATGAAGATGAAGTTGCTCAACCCCTGGAAGAAGATTATGGAATTTATATCTGCTCCACCAAAAGTTCTCCGTGGATGATGGAAGTAGACATCGACGGGGTACCAGTTTCCATGGAGATCGACACAGGAGCGAGCCAGTCCGTGATGAGCCAAACGACCTTTGGAAAAATTTGGATGAATCCCGCCACTCGACCATTTTCAGCAGCATTATCAATGACCTTCCCTTCATCTGAACGTCAGAAGTTGGGATGTTTGCTCACGATTGCACAGGATTCAGTACCATTCACAATTGCTCAGATAATGAATCAGTCCATACCCACATGCAGCAAGACCTGGACAGCATCCAGGCTCCGGTTGATAACTGGCAAGTAACATTCGCGCCAGATTTCCAATAAGCGACAGTCTAGCCACTTCCTCTTGAAATTCAATGACGTTACTGTTCTGTATGCATGCTTGTATTGTTATATGATGTCTGTGACACTGAATGGACCTTACACTGCTCACACCTTACCTGTACACCAGAAGGTGCTGCTGCTGGAGACCTAAGGGTTCCCTGCACATTGCAGGTAACCCAGTATAAAAGGGAGCTCACAGCTTGGTGTCCTCACTCGAGGAGCTGCAAATAAAGGACTACAGTCTACACAGATAAAGTGCCATACCGTGCCTCATGGAGTCATTACCAAAGGTGCCTACATACACAATTCTGGGGATAACCAGAATCTTAACTGTACGAGCCACATAAATATTGTGGCTACAAGAGCAGGTCAGAGGCTGGGTATTCAGCAGAGAGCAAATCACATCTTGTCGACCCAAAGCCTTTCCACCATCTACAAGGCACAAGTCAGGAGTGTGATGGAATATTCTCTACTTGCCTGGATGAGTAAAGCTCCAACAACACTCAAGAAGCTCAACACCATCTACGATAAAGCAGCCTGCTTGATTCGCAGCCCATCCACCACCTTAAACATTCACTCCCTCCACCACCAGTGCATCATGGCTGCAGTGTGTACCATCTACAAGGCCAAGTCTTCTTCGACAGCATCTCCCAGACCCACGACCTCTACCACATAGAAGGACAAGGGCAGCAGGGGCATGGGAGCACCAGCACCTGCAAGTTCCCCTCCAAGGCACACAATCCTGACTTGGAAATATATCGCCGTTCCTTCATCGTTGCTGGGTCAAATTCCTAGAACTCCCTAACAGCACTGTGGGAGTGCCTTCAGCACACAGACTGCAGCGGTTCAAGAAAGTGACTCACCATCAATAAATATTGGGATGGGCAATAAATACCGGGCTTGCCAGTGATGCTGACATCCTGTGACTGAATAAAAACAATGGCTTGCAGTTTTCTTATTAATATTTAAATGTCAGATCTAGTGGCATCATTTGGATTTGAATGACATTGTAACTTGGGATTATGGCCAGAAGAGGCTCAAGTACGTTGCCTTTCATAATTTTTTTTTAAAGGTTTCCCTGTCGACTGTGCAGGATTGCTGCAGGATTGTTCCTCCAGGCCCCACTGTAAAATGTTGGAACTTGCCTGCCCCGGGCTTCCCTCCCGCAACCCCGACTGTATCACCTTGGTATGTCCCCTCCTTGAACACTTACTTACCTTATGCAGGGAATCATTTTTCCTGCTGCCCAAGATCCCACTTCTGGCCAGTTAGCAATTCCTGTCAGGTTCAGGTGGGAGTCCGGCCCCCAAAATGGAAATGAGGCCTGGAAGCTTCCTACCGTTGATATCCTAGGGGCTTCCCTCCTGCACTGATCTCCACATGTCACACTCCCACCCCTGGAGTATAGTTTATTGAGATGGAATGCAAAAGACTGAAGAAAATTAGAAATTAACCTAATACCATGTTTTCCCATGTCTAATAAATGACTGAAACTACAAGAAGCAACACAACGCTTGAAAGCATGAGCTCACAAAGAACAGTACATGACAGGAGAATCCTAAATTATTGTTGTTATCATAAATACATCAGAGTGCAAGGTGATTTATTGTACAAGAAAAATGATTTGATTATGCCAGCTTGTGAGAGAAATTATAATATTAAAATCATCAATCAATGTCATGGCAAGGTGCATTACAAGAGCGAGAGAAATTCTATTTTGGCCACAAATGTCAACCGAGCGAAATGCACAACATGTAAAACAAGCAGAATGTCAAACTCCAAGGCAAACCTTGTAAGATTAAGTATTGGGTACACTGCCAGAATGCTGGATCGAGTTTCATTGACAATTAATGACTAACAATAGAACATTTCTAAAAATGTTTTGAAGTATCCAAATTGACAAGTACAAAAAGCATATCTCTCATAATATAGATGAAGGCTCCGTTTCCTATTGAGATAATATCTGATGATGGACCTCAATTGAACAGTAATTGGGGTAAGAAATCTTCTTGGGTGGTGATGCAAAAATTAGAAAGCAAAAATAAAGAAAGTGAGTTTGAAGGAGAGAGGAAACAAGCAGGAAAAAAGTGTAAAAAACAAATTTAAAGGCTCTTTGTCTAAATGCACGTAGCATTCATAACAAAATAGATGAGTTGACGGCACAAATAGATACAAATGGATATGATCTGATAGCGATTACAGAGACGTTGTTGCAAAGTGACCAGGGCTGGGAACTAAATAGTCAGGGGTACCTGACAATCTGGAAAGATAGACGGAAAGGAAAAGGAGGTGGAGTAGCTTTGTTGATAAAGGATGGAATAACTGCTGTCATGTTCGAAACTACAATGTAACACCACTGTATTACTGTATACACTCAACACAAATGCACACCTTGACCACAGAGGGTGAACGTGTGGGAGACACTCCTTACCTGATCACTCAGGTATATAAAGGGAGGTCCCACGCAGGGTCATCACTTCTGGAGTGCTGTAATAAAGAGTTAAGGTCACTGAGTGGCCTTGTCCCTGGAATGTGCTTTGTGTGGTTTCATGCTGTAGAGTAAGGACTTTACATTGGCGACGAGAAACGGGAATTCATGATCCATGAGAATGGCCATCGATAGCACAGATGAATGGTACTATGTTGGGGAAGACTGGGACGATTTTGTTGAGAGGCTTCAGCAGAGCTTTGTCATGAAAGACTGGCTGGGGGATGCAGCGGCCGACAAGCGTTGGGCTCATCTTTTGACCAGCTGTGGGCCAAAGACTTATGCGGTCATGAAGGACTTACTGGCACCCGAAAAGCCATCGGACAAAACCTTTGAAGAGCTTCGCAAGTTGATTGGAGAGCATCTCAAGCCAGCGAACAGCATACACATGGCTCGACACAGATTCTACACCCACCGATGTCGTGAAGGACAGAGCATACTGGACTTTGTAGTGGACCTCAGGCGCTTGGCCAGCCTCTGTAAGTTCACAGATGCCTGCAGGGGGGAGATGCTAAGGGACTTCTTTATCGAGGGTATCGGTCATGCAGGAATTTTTCGCAAGTTAATTGAGACCAAGGACTTGACCTTGGAAGTTGGCTCAGACTTTCATGGCGGGGGAGGAAGAAACAAAAATGATTTACGCGCACAATTCTGCCTCCAATGCAGCAATGGATCAGGGAGTCAATGTCCTTAATGCTACTCCGAGCCCCGCGGGCAGGCAGGGGCAGTCTGACATTCATCAGGCGGCAATAGACCCCAGAGTAGGACCTCAACAGAGATAATGGCAGGCTGAATGGACGTTCATGCCATCACAGTGGACAATGCGGCCCGGGATGGGGCCATTGACACCTACTAATAGGGTACTTAAGAGCAGTCAGAGGGACAGTCAGCGCGGAATTCCTGGCCACAGCCCTTTTGTCCCCAACAATTAAAACTTTAACTCGTGCTGGAGGTGTGGGGGAAAACACTTAGCCATATCTTGCAGATTCCAACAGTTTGTCTGCAGGAACTGCAACCTCAGTGGCCATTTAGCTCGTATGTGCAGAAAGCCTGCAACCAGACTGATATATGAGGCAGATGGACCAGAAGAGGGTTCTGTGAGGCAGGATGACTTTTCGGGCAAATCGATGGACGTCGAGGTTCAGTGGGTCCATGTGGCGTATATTCACAGTTCATACACCAAAACGCCACCAATGATGATGAGGGTTTTGTTGAGTGGTATCCCAGTACACATGGAGCTGGACACGGGGGCCAGCCAGTCACTCATGGGCGTTCAACAATTTGAGAAGCTATGGCCACACAAAGCCAGTAGACCCAAATTAGAACGTATCGAGACACAATTAAGGACTTACACCAAGAAATAATTCCGGTGCTAGGCAGTGCAATGTTGGCTGTCATGCACGATGGCTTAGTGAACCGGCTGCCGCTCTGGATTGTCCTGTACAATGGTCCCGAGTTATTGTGGAGGAGCTGGTTAGCTGAGATGAACTGGAAATGGGGGGATGTTCATGCAATGTCCTCAGTGGAGCGAAGTTCGTGCTCACAAGTCCTACAACAATTCGAGTCACTTGTAGACGTGTACTCCAAGTGGATTGAATGTGAGGTAATGTCGGCTAGCACGTCCGCTGCCACTACTGAAAGCCTGCGGGCCATGTTTGCCACTCACGGCTTACCCAATGGCCTGGTGAGCGACAACGGGCCATGTTTTACAGTGCTGAGTTCAAAGAATTCATGACCCGTAACGGGATCAAACATGTCACATCTACCCCGTTTAAACTAGCATCCAATGGTCAGGCAGAGAGAACAGTGCAAGCCATCAAGCATGGCTTGAAGAGGGTAACTGAAGGCTCACTGCAGACTCGCCTATCCCGAGTCCTACTTAGCTACCGCCTGAGACCCCACTCACTCATTGGGATCCCACTTGCTGAACTGCTCATGAAAAGAGCACTTAAGACAAGGCTCTCTTAGTTCACCCTGATCTACGTGAACAGGTAGAGAGCAGGCGGCTTCAACAAAGTACATACCATGATAGCGCAAATGTATCACACAAGATTGAAATCAATGATCCTGTAGTTGTATTGAATTATGGACAAGATCCCAAGTGGCTTCCCGGCACTGTCGTAGCCAAAGAGGGGAGCAGGGTGTTTCGGGTCAAACTTTCAAATGGACTCATTCACCAGAAACACTTGGACCAAATCAAACTAGATTTATGGACTATCCTGAGCAACCCACCTTGGATCCTATCTTTTTTGATCCCCCAACACACACCAGTGGCAACCGGAACCACGGTTGACCACGAAGCAGAACCCATCATCCACAGCAGCCCAGCAGGACCCAACACACTAGACAGCCCAGCAAGGCCAGCTGCACAGCAGCCCAGCGAGGGCCCAACAAATGATTCAACAATACCAGCTTTCACACCGAGACGATCAACCAGGGCAAGAAGGTCCCCAGATCAACTCACATTGTAAATAGTTACACTATTGACTTTGCGGGGGAGTGTTGTTATATAAGTGGACTTGTATTTACTCTGTACAGCCACCAGAGTGCTCATGCCCTGGAGTCCCAAGCGATCCCACAATCCCTTGGGAGCATAGGTATTTAAGGAGGCCTCACAGGTTGGAGAGGCACTCTGGAGACCTGCAATAAAAGTCGAAGGTCACACTTTACTTTGAGCTCACAGTGTTCAGGGTGACTCTTTCTCCATACATAACAGGCTTGACAAGGTGGATGCAGAGTGGATGTTTCTACAGAGAGGGGAGACTAGAACTAGTGGCCATAATCTTAGAATAAGTTGCTGCCCATTTAAAACTGAGATGAGGAGGAATTTCTTCTCTCAGAGCGTTGTAAATCTGTGGAATTCTCTGCCTCGGAGAACTGTGGAAGATGGGTCATTAAATAAATTTAAAACAGAGATAGTTTCTGATCCGATAAGGGGATAAGGGGTTACATGGAGCGGGTGATGAAGTGGACCTGAGTCCATGATCGGATCATCCATGATCATACTAAATGGCGGAGCAGGCTTGAGGGGCCGTATGGCCTACTCCTGCTCTTATTTCTTGTGTTCTTATGGAAAACTAACAATATTGCATCGGTCGCTTGTTATGCGCCCCGGACGATATTTAGTTCAATTAGCACCCAAGATAAATTTATGGAATCATAGCATGATACAGCACAGAAGGAGGCCATCTTGACCATCTTGCCTGTGTCAGCTCTTTAAAAGATCGATCCAATTTATAACACATTCATTTTAGAACTCTGCTATAGAACAGCAATTACTGCACAGTATTTCAACCCAGAGATTTTCTCAACTGAATGAAATATCTGAAAAGACTGTGGGATAGATTCTTGTCTGCCTGCAGATGCATTTTCCAATATGAATGGGGTCATAGCAGTGGAAATTTTTTAAAATTCCATCATGATCCTAAACACATATTATAGGACCCCAATTGGTATATTTTAAGTAGTCTCCTGCCTGTTTTGGGTGGGAATGGAAGGTCGATCGAAAATTGTGCAAAGTGAGCCTTGGCCTTGGAAGTGAGAACGGCACAAAGTTTTTAACAATATTTTCGATCCTTTACTTCCTCATTCAAACTGAAAAATATGGCAGATGAAAATCACCCCCAGTGTAAATAGCTGAAAGACTTCTGAAAAAGCCAAAGATGATAAAAAGGAATCCATATTTATATCCATTTGACTTGCAATATAGCCTTTGACCGCGTGGGATGATCAGCTTAACTTCAAATGGGCAATTAAAAAAAAAATTGTTCCTGGGATGTGGGCTTTTCTGGCAAGGCCAGCATTTATTGCCCATTCCTAATTGCCCTTCAGATCATCATCATCATCATAAGCAGTCCCTCGGAATCGAGGAAGACTTGCCTCCACTATTAGAATAATCCATAGGTGGCCGAACAATCCAATACGAGAGCCACAGTCCCTGCCACAGGTGGGACAGACAGCCGTTGAGGGTAAGGGATGGTGAGACAGGTTTGCCGCACGTTCTTTCCACTGCCTGCGCTTGTCTTCTGCATGCAGTCGGCGATGAGACTCGAGGCGCTCAGCACCCTGCCGGATGCACTTCCTCCACTTAGGGTGGTCTTTGGCCAGGTACTCCCAGATGTCGGTGGGGATGTTGCACTTTATCAGGGAAGCTTTGAGGGTGTCCTTGTAACATTTCCTTTGTCCACCTTTGGCTCGTTTGCCGAGTAGAGCATTTGCTTTCGGAGTCTCGTGTCTGGCATGCGAACAATATGGCCTGCCCAGCGGAGCTGATCAAGTGTGGTCAGTGCTTCAATGCTGGGGATGTTGGCCTGTTCGAGGACACTAATGTTGGTGTGTCTGTCCTCCCAGGGGATTTGTAGGATCTGGCGGAGGCATCGTTGGTGGTATTTCTCCAGCGACTTGAGGTGTCTACTGTACATGGTCCATGTCTCTGAGCCATACAGGAGGGTGGGTATTACTACAGCCTTGTAGACTATGAGCTTGGTGGTAGATTTGAGAGCCTGGTCTTCGAACACTCTTTTCCTCAGGCGGCCAAAGACTGCGCTGGTGCACTGGAGGCGGTGTTGAATCTCCTCATCAATGTCTGCTTTTGTTGATGAAAGGCTCCCAATGTATGGGAAATGGTCCGTGATGTCCAGGGCCGCGCGGTGGATCTTGATGACTGGGAGCCAGTGCTGTGCGGCGAGGACAGGCTTGTGGAGGAACTTTGTCTTATGGATATTTAGTGTAAGGCCCATGCTTTTGTATGCCTCAGTAAATACGTCGACTCTGTCCTGGAGTTCAGCCTCTGAATGTGCGCATAACGCAGGCATTTTCCGTGTATTGTAACTCGATGACAGAGGTTGGGGTGGTCTCGGATCTGGCCCGGAGGTGGCGAAGGTTGAACAGCTTCCCACTCGTTCTGTAGTTTAGCTCCACTCCAGCCGGGAGCTTGTTGACTGTGAGGTGGAGCATGGCAGCGAGGAAGATTGAGAAGATGGTTGGGGCAATGACACAGCCCTGTTTGACCCCGGTCTGGATCTGGAATGGGTCTGCAATGGATCCATTGGTAAGGATCACGGCCTGCATGTCGTCGTGGAGTAGGCGGAGGATGTTGATGAACTTTTGGGGGCGTCCGAAACGGTGGAGGATGCTCCATAGACCCTCGCGGTTGACAGTGTCAAAGGCCTTTGTAAGGTCGAAGAAGGCCATCTATAAGGACTGGTGCTGTTCCCTGCAATTTTCCAGCAGCTGTCACGCTGCAAAGATCATGTTCGTAGGGGACGAAATCCGCACTGTGACTCTGGAAGGAGCTCCTCGGCAAAGGGAGAAGATGGTTGAGGAGGACTCTAGCAATAACTTTCCCAATGGCTGATAGCAGGGAGATTCCTCTGTAGTTGTCCCCTTTTTAAAAAATGGTCATGATCACTGCATCTCTGAGATATCCTCCAAAGGGCAGAAAACGCTAGTGGGAGTTGTGTACACCACATCCACTGGTTCTCCTTTGTCCACTCTCTAGTTACATCCTAACAAAATTCCAAAAGATTTGTCAAGCTTGATTTCCCTTGCATAAATCCACATTGACTTGGACCGATCCTATCACTGCTTTTCAAATGGGCTGCAGTTTCATCTTTAATAATTAATTCCAACATTTTCCCCACTACTGATGTCAAGCTAACTGGCCTATAATTACTCGTTTTCTCTCTCCCGCCTTTTTGAAAAAGTAGGCTTACATTAGTTACCCTCCAATCCATAGGAACTGATCCAGAGTTGATAGACTGTTGGAAAACGATCACCAATGCATCCATTATTTTTAGGGTCACTTCCTTAAGTACTCTGGGATGCAGACTATCAGGCCCCGGGGATTTATTGGTCTTCAGTCCCATCAATTTCCCTAACACAATTTCCCACCTAATAAGGATTTCCTTCAGTTCCTCCTTCTCATTAGACCCTCGGTCCCCTAGTTATTTGTGTCTTCCTTCGTGAAGACAGAACCAAAGGATTTGTTCAACTCGTCTGCCATTTCTTTGTTCCCCATTATAAATTTACCTGAATCTGACTGCAAGGACCCTACGTTTGTCTTCACTAATCTTTTTCTCTTCACATATCTATAGAAGCTTTTGCAGTCAGTTTTTATGTTACCGGCAAGCTTCCTCTCATAATCTAACCCTTTGTCCTCCTCTGCTGAATTCTAAATTTCTCACAGTCCTCAGGTTTGTTACTTTTTCTGGCCAATTTATATGCCTCTTCCTTCGATTTAACATTATCTTTATTTTCCCTTGTCAGCCACGGTTGAGCCACCTTCCCCGTTTTATTTTTACTCCAGACAGGGATGTACAATTGTTGAAGTTTATCCATGTGATCTTTAAATGTCTGCAACTGCCTATCCACCGTCAAACCTTTAAGTATCCTTTGCCAGTCAATTCTAGCCAATTCACGTCTCATACCATCTTAGTTACCTTTCCTTAAGTTCAGGACCCTAGTCTCTGAATTAACTGTGTCACTCTCCATCTTAATAAAGAATTCTACCATATTATGGTCACTCTTCCCCAAGGGGCTTCGCACAACAAGGTTGCTAATTAGCCCTTTCTCATTACACATCACCCAGAGAGTTGTGAACCTGTGGAATTCTCTGCCACAGAAATTTGTTGAGGCCAATTCACTAAATATATTCAAAAAGGAGTTAGATGCAGTCCTTACTACTAGGGGGATCAAGGTTATGGCGAGAAGGCAGGAATGGGGTACTGAAGTTGCATGTTCAGCCATGAACTCATTGAATGGCGGTGCAGGCTCGAAGGGCTGAATGGCCTACTCCTGCACCTATTTTCTATGTTTCTATGTTTCTATTCATGGTCCATGTATCTGAGCCATACAGGAGGGTGGGTATTACTACAGCCCTGTAGACCATGAGCTTGGTGGTAGATTTGAGGGCCTGGTCTTCGAACACTTTTTTCCTCAGGCGGTCAAAGGCTGCGCTGGTGCACTGGAGGCGGTGTTGAATCTCCTCATCAATATCTGCTTTTGTTGATAAAAGGCTCCCAAGGTATGGGAAATGGTCCGTGATGTCCAGGGCCGCGCGGTGGATCTTGATGACTGGGAGCCAGTGCTGTGCGGCGAGGACAGGCTTATGGAGGAACTTTGTCTTGTGGATATTTAGCGTAAGGCCCATGCTTTCGTATGCCTCAGTAAATGCGTCGACACTTTCCTGGAGTTCAGCCTCTGAATGTGCGCACAACGCAGGCATCTTCCGCTTATTGTAGCTCGATGACAGAGGTTGGGGTGGTCTCGGATCTGGCCCGGAGGTGGCGAAGGTTGAACAGCTTCCCACTCGTTCTGTAGTTTAGCTCCACTCCAGCGGGGAGCTTGTTGACTGTGAGGTGGAGCATGGCAGCGAGGAAGATTGAGAAGACGGTTGGGGCGATGACACAGCCCTGTTTGACCCCGGTCTGGACGTGGATTGGGTCTGCAATGAATCCGTTGGTAAGGATCACTGCCTGCATGTCGTCGTGGAGTAGGCAAACTTTTAGGGGCATCCGAAACGGTGGAGGACGCTCCATAGACCCTCGCGGTTGACAGTGTCAAAGGTCTTTGTAAGTGTGGTGTCCCTGCACCTTGCTACTGAATCACACAAGGCATGTAATGCAGACACGGTCACTGCGTGACCTTCCTTTATTACCAGGACCAAGAAGTGATGACCTTGCATGGGACCCCCCTTTAAATACCTGAGTGCCCAGGTGAGGAGTATCTCCCACAAGTTCACCCCCTGTGGTCAAGGTGTGTCTTTCCAGGACATATAAACAGTGTATAGTGTGGTTGCATGAAGGTTACAGTTACATGAAGGTTACAGTTGTATAAAGGTTGCATACATGACATCACCTCCCCCCCACGTCTTTTTGTGTCAAAGGTTAAGTCTTTCAGGTGGTCGACGCTCTCTCGTGGAGCGCCGCAGTTGGGGCTCTGGTGGCTGAGCCTTGGCATGCATCTCTGTCACCTGAGGTGATTCCGGCCTGTCCGGGCTGGCCGCAGGGACTGTGCATGTTGGTGAATGTCCTGTTGCTCGTCCACTAGCGGTGACATCTCATGCTCTTCCTCAGGCTCCTCAGTGTCTATTCTGAACCTTTTCTTTACTTGGCCCAAGTGTTTTCGGCATATCTGCCCATTTTTGAGTCTGACCACTATGACCCAATTCCCCTCTTTGCCAATTACGGTGCCCTCAAGCCACTTGGGTCCCAAAGCATGGTTAAGAACAAATACCGGGTCATCAATTTCTATACATCTCCCCCTTGCGTTTCGATCATGGCACTCGGTTTGGGACTGGCGCTTGCCCTCAACAATGTCTGCCAGAGCTGGATGAATGAGGGACAGCCGCGTTTTAAGCGTGCGTTTCATGAGTAGTTCCACTGGCGGGACTCCCGTGAGCGAATACGGGCGGGACCTGTAAGCCGGCAGGAGGCGCGAGAGGCGGTGCTGACTCTCCACTGTGATGGATGTCGTGCACGAGTTTAATATGATGCACTCGATCCATTTCGAGTATGCATCAACAACGATCAGGAACATTTTTCCCATGAACGGGTCCGCGTAGTCTATGAGAATGCATGCCCGTGGCCTGGTGGGCCAGGGCCACGGACTGAGGGGGGCCTCCCTGGGGGCATTGCCCAGCTGGGCACACGTCATGCACCTTGGAACCCAGTGTTCCAGGTCTGAGTCAATTCCCAGCCACCATACATGTGACCGGGCAATGGCCTTTATTAGCACGATGTCAGGGTGCTTGCTGCGGAGTTCCCTGATGAATGCTTTCCTTCCTTTCTGGGGCATGACCATAGCAGGCAGTCGGCTTGGATGGAGAGCTCATCCATCGGTCTGTGAAACGGTCTGACCTCCTCGGGGCATGTCCCGTGTGCGGGTGCCCAATCCCCAGTCAGAACACATTTCTTTATCGTGGACAGGAGGGGGTCTCTGTTAGTCCAGATTTTGATCTGGCGGGCTGTGATGGGAGAGCCTACGGTGTCAAAAGCCTCAACGGCCATGACCATCTCAGCGCTTTGCTTCGACGCCCCCTCAGTGGTGGCCAGTGGGAGCCTGCTGAGCGTGTCAGCGCAATTCTCGGTGCCTGGCCGGTGCCGTATGGTGTAGTCATACGCAGCCTGCGTGAGAGCCCATCGCTGTGTGTGAGCTGACGCATTGGCATTGACAGCCTTGCTGTCGGACAACAGGGATGTTAACGGCTTGTGAACCGCCTACCGAAAAGGTACTGGTGCATCTTTTTCACACCATAAACACAAACAAGTGCTTCCTTTTCAACCATGCTGTATCCACGCTCTGCCAGGGAGAGCGACCTCGAGGCATAAGCCACTGGTTGGAGTCGGCCATCATCATTACTCTGCTGCAACACACACCCAACCCCATAGGATGATGCATCACTCGTTAAAACCAGTTTTTTACAGGGGTCGTACAAGGTCAACAGCTTGTTAGAACAAAGCAGGTTCCGTGCTCTATTGAAAGCTCGTTCTTGACCGTCCCCCCAAAACCATTCACAACCTTTACGCAAGAGCACATGTAACGGCTCCAACAATGTGCTTAAATTCGGCAGAAAGTTCCCGAAATAGTTCAGAAGTCCCAGGAATGATTGCAACTCCGATGTGTTGCCAGGCCTGGCCGCCTGGCGGATCGCCTCCGTTTTAGTTTCGGTGGGACGAATCCCGTCTGCGGCAACTCTCCTGCCCAAAAACTTGACCTCTGGGACCAAAAACACATCCTTGGCCTTTTTCAACCACAAGCCCCCACCCGGTCCAGCCGGCGTAGCACCTCCCCCAGGTTTTGGAGGTGTTCCTCGGTGTCTCAACCCGTTATTAGGATGTCGTCTTGCAATACGCTTGTTCCACGAATGGATTTAAGCAAGCTTTCCATGTTCCTCTGAAAGATAGCGGCCGCCGAACGAATGTTAAACGGACACCTGTTGTAGATAAATAGCCCCTTGTGCGTCGTGATGGTGGTCAGAAGCTTGGATTCTTCAGCCGGTTCCTGAGTCATGTAGGCCGAAGTGAGGTCCAACTTGGTGAACAGCTTGCCACCTGCCAGCATGGCAAAAAGGTCCTCCGCTCTCGGAAGCGGATATTGGTCCTGCAGTGTCACTCGGTTGATGGTAGCCTAGCAGTCGCCACAAATCCTGACCGAGCCATCCGCTTTGAGAACAGGAACGATGGGGCTTGCCCAGTCACTGAATTCAGCTGCTGAGTTTATGCCCTCTCTGGCCTGTCCAATTCACTTTCAATTTTCTCACGCATCACATACGGCACCGCTCTGGCTTTGTGGTGCACTGGTCTGGCATCCAGGGTGATGCGTATCATGACTTTGGTGCCCTTGAAAGTCCTGACACCTGGTTGAAACAGTACCCCGAATTTCTGCAGGACCTGTGAGCATGAGCTTCGCTCAACAGATGAAATGGCATGCACATCTCCCCCTTTCCAGTTCATCTTGGCAAGCCAGCTCCTCCCCAAAAGTGCGCGCCGTTTCCCTGGACAATCCAGAGTGGCAGCCGGTTCTCTGACCCATTATGTGTTTCCAGCAAGTTTGCACTGCCTAGCACTGGGATGATCTCTTTGGTGTACATCCGTAGCTGCGTGTCAATGCGTTCCAGTTTTGGCCTGCTAGCTGTGTGGCCATAGTCTCTCAAATTGTTGGGCGCTCATAAGGGACTGGCTGGCTCCTGTGTCCAGCTCCATGCGCACCGGGATGCCATTCAATAAAACTTTCATCATCATGGGTGGCATTTTAATGTATGAGCTGTGGACGTCAGCCACATGAACCCGCTGAACATTAGCATCCATGGCTTTTCCCCAGGCATCATCCTGCATTGCAGACCCCTCGTCTGGTTCCTCTGTCTCGCAGATTAGCCTCGCTACAGCCTTCTGCACATCCTGGCCAAGTGTCCACTGATGTTACAAATCCTACAGATATATTGCTGAAACCTGCAGCTTTTCACAGTATGTCTACCCCCGCACCTCCAGCATTGGCTGAGGTTGTTGTTAACAAAAGGACTGTTACCAGGCATTCCTCTCTGATTGCCCATTTGGTTGTTTCTAAGCACTCTGATGGTGGGTGTTAATGGTCCCATCACAGGACGCATTATTCCTCGAGTTGGCGTGAATTGCCGATCCCCTTTCCATTGCCCCTATTGCGGGCCCACCCTAGCGTTTGTTGCTGCCTGGCCGGTTTCAAAAAGCCCTTGCCTGCCTGCGGGGTCCTGAGCCGAGTTCACAATGTTAACTCCCTGGTCCATTGCCACGTTGGAACCAGAGCTGCGTGCGTAAATTTGCTTGGACTCCTCTTCCCCTGCCATGAAGGTCTGAGCTATCAACGCTGCCCCTTCTAAAGTCAAGTCCTTGGTCTCTATGAGCTTCCTGAAAATCCCGGCATGACTAATGCCCTCAATGAAGAAATCCCTTAACATCTCCTCCCTGCAGGCGTCTGTGAACTTACAGAAGCTGGCCAAGCGCTGCAGGTCCGCAACGAAGTCCGAGATGTTTTGACCCTCCCGACGCCGATGTGTGTAGAACCGGTGCCGGGCCATATGTATGCTACTCGCCGGGTTGAGATGCTCACTGATCAGCTGGCTGAGCTCTTCGAAGGACTTGTCTGCCGGCTTCTCGGGTGCGAGCAGGTCTTTCATCAGCGCATACGTCTGTGGTCCGCAGCTGGTCAGTAGATGCGCCCTCCGCTTGCCGCTCCCAGCCAGTCCTTCATGACGAAACTCTGCTGGAGTCTTTCAATGAAGTCGGCCCAGACCTCACCCACACAGTAATGTTCCTCTGTGCTACCGGTGGCCATCCTCGTGGTTCGGTGATTCCCGTTTCTCGTCGCCAAATGTAGTGTCCCTGCACCTTGCTACTGAATCACACGAGGCATGTACTGCAGACATGGTCACTGCGTGACCTTCCTTTATTCTCAGGACCAAGAAGTGATGACCCTGCGTGGGACCTCCCTTTAAATATCTGAGTGCCCAGGTGAGGAGTGTCTCCCACAAGTTCACCCCCTGTGGTCAAGGTGTGCATTTCTAGGACATATATACAGTGTACATGTGTGGTTGCATGAAGGTTACAGTTGTATGAAGGTTGCATACATGACAGTAAGGTTGAAGAAGGCCATGTATAAGGACTGGTGCTGCTCTCTGCAATTTTACTGCAGCTGTCGCGCTGCACAGATCATGTCCGTTGTGCCCCGTAGGGGACGAAATCCGCACTGTGATTCTGGGAGGAGCTCCTCGGCAAAGGGAGAAGATGGTTGAGGAGGACTCTAGCGATAACTTTCCCAATGGCTGATAGCAGGGAGATTCTTCTGTAGTTCTCCCCTTTTTAAAAAATGATCACGATCACTGCATCTCTGAGATATCCAGGCATGCTCTCCTCCAAAGGGCAGAAAACGCTAATGGGAGTTGTGTACCCCTTATCCTTAGACTGTGACCCCTGGTTCTGGACTTTCCCAACATTAGGAACATTCTTCCTGCAACAAACCTGTCGAAACCCGTCAGAATTTTAAACGTTTCTATGAGATTCCCTCTCATTCTTCTGAACTCCAGTGAATACAAGCCCAGTTGATCCAGTCTTTCTTGATATGTCAGTCCCGCCATCCCGGGAATCAGTCTGGTGAACCTTCGCTGCACTCCCTCAATAACAAGAATGTCCTTCCTCAAGTTAGGAGACGAAAACTATGCACAATACTCCAGGTGTGGCCTCACCAAGGCACTGTACAACTGCAGTAACACCACCCTGCCCCTGCAAATGGCAAATGGCATGTTGGCCCTCGCTATGAAGGCCAACATGTCATTTGCTTTCTTAACCGCCTGCTGTACCTGCATGCCAACCTTCAACAACTGATGTATCATGACACCCAGGTCTCATTGCACCTCCCCTTTTCCTAATCTGTCACCATTCAGATAATAGTCTGTCTCTCTGTTTTTACCACCAAAGTGGATAACCTCACATTTATCCACATTATATTTCATCTGCCATGTATTTGCCCACTCACCTAACCTATCCAAGTCACTCTGCAGCCTCATAGCATCCTCCTCGCAGCTCACACTGCCACCCAACTTAGTGTCATCCGCAAATTTGGAGATACTACATTTAATCCCCTCGTCTAAATCATTAATGTACAATGTAAACAGCTGGGGCCCCAGCACAGAACCTTGCGGTACCCCACTAGTCACTGCCTGCCATTCTGAAAAGTCCCCATTTACTCCTACTCTTTGCTTCCTGTCTGCCAACCATTTCTCAATCCACGTCAGCACACTACCCCCAATCCCATGTGCTTTAACTTTGCACATTAATCTCTTGTGTGGGACCTTGTCGAAAGCCTTCTGAAAGTCCAAATACACCACATCAACTGGTTCTCCCCTGTCCACTCGACTGGAAACATCCTCAAAAAATTCCAGAAGATTTGTCAAGCTTGATTTCCCTTTCACAAATCCATGCTGACTTGGACCTATCATGTCACCTCTTTCCAAATGCGCTGCTATGACATCCTTAATAAATTTATTCCATCATTTTACCCACTACCGATGTCAGGCTGACCGGTCTATAATTCCCTGTTTTCTCTCTCCCTCCTTTTTTAAAATGTGGGGTTACATTGGCTACCCTCCACTTCATAGGAACTGATCCAGAGTCTATGGAATGTTGGAAAATGACTGTCAATGCATCCACTATTTCCAAGGCCACCTCCTTAAGTACTCAGGGATGCAGACCATCAGACCCTGGGGATTTATTGGCCTTCAATCCCATCAATTTCCCCAATACAAGTTCCTGACTAATAAGGATGTCTCTCAGTTCCTCCTTCCTACTAGACCCTCTGACCCCTTTTATATCCGGAAGGTTGTTTGTGTCCTCCTTAGTGAATACCGAACCAAAGTACTTGTTCAATTGGTCTGCCATTTCTTTGTTCCCCGTTATGACTTCTCCTGATTCTGACTGCAGGGGACCTACATTTGTCTTTACTAACCTTTTCCTCTTTACATATCTATTGAAGCTTTTGCAGTCCATTTTAATGTTCCCTGCAAGCTTCCTCTCGTACTCTATTTTCCCTGCCCTAATCAAACCCTTTGTCCTCCTCTGCTGAGTTCTAAATTTCTCCCAGTCCCCAGGTTCGCTGCTATTTCTGGCCAATTTGTATGCCACTTCCTTGGCTTTAATATTATCCCTGATTTCCCTTGATAGCCACGGTTGAGCCACCTTCCCTTTTTTATTTTTATAGTAGACACCTCAAGTCGCTGGAGAAATACCACCAACGATGCCTCCGCCAGATCCTACAAATCCCCTGGGAGGACAGACGCACCAACATTAGTGTCCTTGTCCAGGTCAACATCCCCAGCATTGAAGCACTGACCACACTTGATCAGCTCCGCTGGGCAGGCCACATTGTTCGCATGCCAGACACGAGACTCCCAAAGCAAGTGCTCTACTCGGAACTCCTTCATGGCAAACAAGCCAAAGGTGGACAAAGGAAATATTACAAGGATACCCTCAAAGCTTCCCTGATAAAGTGCAACATCCCGACCGACACCTGGGAGTACCTGGTCAAAGATGACCCTAAGTGGAGGAAGTGCATCCGGCAGGGTGCTGAGCGCCTCGAGTCTCATCGCCGACTGCATGCAGAAGACAAGCGCAGGCAGTGGAAAGAACGTGCGGCAAACCTGTCTCACCATCCCTTACCCTCAACGGCTGTCTGTCCCACCTGTGGCAGGGACTGTGGCTCTCGTATTGGATTGTTCGGCCACCTATAGATTCATTCCAAGAGTGGAGGCAAGTCTTCCTCGATTCCGAGGGACAGCCTATGATGATGATGATGATCTGAAGGGCAATTAGGAATGGGCAATAAATGCTGGTCTTGCCAGCAAAGCCCACATTCCAGGAACAATTTTTTTTTTAATTGCCCATTTGAAGTTAAGCTGATCATCCCACGCGGTCAAAGGCTATATTGCAAGTCAAATGGATATAAATATGGATTCCTTTTTATCATCTTTGGCTTTTTCAGAAGTCTTTCAGCTATTTACACTGGGGGTGATTTTCATCTGCCATATTTTTCAGTTTGAATGAGGAAGTAAAGGATCGAAAATATTGTTAAAAACTTTGTGCCGTTCTCACTTCCAAGGCCAAGGCTCACTTTGCACAATTTTCGATCGACCTTCCATTCCCACCCAAAACAGGCAGGAGACTACTTAAAATATACCAATTGGGGTCCTATAATATGTGTTTAGGACCAAGATGGAATAAAACAAAAATTTCCACTGCTATGACCCCATTTATATTGGAAAATGCATCTGCAGGCAGACAAGAATCTATCCCACAGTCTTTTCAGATATTTCATTCAGTTGAGAAAATCTCTGGGTTGAAATACTGTGCAGTAATTGCTGTTCTATAGCAGAGTTCTAAAATGAATATGTTATAAATTGGATCGATCTTTTAAAGAGCTGACACAGGCACGATGGTCCATAATTCAATACAAATACAAGATCATTGATTTCAATCTTGCATGACACATTTGCGCTATCATGGTATGTACTTTGTTAAAGCCACCTGCTCTCTACCTGTTCATGTAGATCAGGGTGAACTAACGAGTGCCTTGACTTAAGTGCTCTTTTCATGAGCAGTTCAGCAGGTGAGATCCCAGTGAGTGAGTGGGGTCTCGTGCGGTAGCTAAGTAGGACTCGGGATAGGCGAGCCTGCAGCGAGCCTTCAGTTACCCTCTTCAAGCCTTACTTGATGGTTTGCACTGCTCTCTCTGCCTGACCATTGGACGCTGGTTTAAATGGGCCAGATGTGACATGTTTGGTTCCGTTACTGGTCATGAATTCTTTGAACTCAGCACTGGTAAAACATGGCCCATTGTCGCTCACCAGCATATCGAGTAAGCCATGAGTGGCAAACATGGCCCGCAGGCTTTCAGTAGTGGCAGCGGACGTGCTAGCCAACATTATCTCATATTCAATCCACTTGGAGTATGCGTCTACAACCACAAGGAACATTTTACCCAAGAATGGGCCTGCATAGTCGACGTATACCCTAGACCACGGTTTGGAGGGCTAAGACCATCAACTAAGTGGCGCCTCCCTGAGTACATTGTTAACTGTGAGCATGTATTACATCTGAAAACGTTGGACTCTAAGTCCGCATCGATACCGGGCCACCACATGTGGGATCTGGCTATCGCTTTCATCATTACGATGCCTGGGTGTGTACTGTGGAGGTCATTGATGAAGGTGTATCTGCCCTTCTTGGGGACCACTACTCGATTGCCCCACAGAAGGCAGTCTGCTTGTATAGACATTTCATCTTTGCGCCGCTGGAACAGCTTAATCTCTTCCTGTATTTACACAGGGACACTGGACCAGCTCCCATGAAACACACAGCTTTTGACTAGAGATAATAAGGGGTCGTGGCTTGTCCAGGTTTTGATCTGCTGGGCAGAGATGGGTGATTGCTCACTCTCAAATGCTCGATAGACTGTTGGAAAATGATCACCAATGCATCCACTATTTCTAGGGCTACTTCCTTAAGTCCTATCAGGCCCCGGGGATTTATCGTCCTTCAATCCCATCAATTTCCCTAACACAATTTTCCGTCTAATAAGGACTTCCTTCAGTTCCTCCTTCTCACTAGACCCTCGGTCCCTTCGTATTTCTGAAAGGTTATTTGTGTCTTCCTTCGTGAAGACAGAACCAAAGGATTTGTTTAACTGGTCCGCCATTTCTTTGTTCCCCATTATAAATTCACCTGAATCTGACTGCAAGGGTCCTATGTTTGTCTTCACTAATCTTTTTCTCTTCACATATTTATAAGTGCTTTTGCAGTCAGTTTTTATGTTCCCAGCAAGCTTCCTCTCATACTCTATTTTCCCCCTCCTAATTAAACCCTTTATCCTCCTCTGCTGTATTATAAAATTCTCCCAGTCCTCAGGTTTGCTGCTTTTTCTGGCCAATTAATATGCCTCTTCCTTGTATTTAACACTATCCTTAATTTCCTTTGTTAGCCACGGTTGAGCCACCTTTCCCGTTTTATTTTTACTCCTGACAGGGATGTACAATTGTTGAAGTTCATCCATGTGATCTTTAAATGTTTACCATTGCCTATCCACCGTCAACCCTTTAAGTATCACTCGCCAGTCTATTCTAGCCAATTCACGTCTCATCCCATCGAAGTTACCTTTCCTTAAGTTCAACACACTAGTCTGTGAATTAACTGTGTTCCTCTCCATCTTAATAAAGAATTCCACCATATTATGGTCACTCTTCCCTAAGGGGCCTCACACAACAAGATTGCTAATTAGTCCTTTCTCATTACACATCACCCAGTCTAGGATGGTCAGCCCTCTAGTTGGTTCCTTGACATATTGGTCTAGAAAACCATCCCTAATACAGTTCAGGAAATCCTCCTCCACTACATTGCTACCAGTTTGGTTAGCCCAATCACTATGTAGATTAAAGTCGCCCATGATAACTGCTGTACCTTTATTGCACGCATCCCTAATTTCTTGTTTGATGCTGTCCCCAACCTCACTACTACTGTTTGGTGGTCTGTACACAACTCCTACTAGCGTTTTCTGGTCCTTGCTATTCCGTAGCTCCACCCACACCGATTCACATCATCCAAGCTAATGTCCTTCCTTACAATTGCATTAATTTCGTCTTTAACCAGCAACGCCACCCCACCTCCTTTTCCTTTCTGTCTATCCTTCCTAAATGTTGAATATCCCTGGATGTTGAGTTCCCAGCCTTGGTCACCCTGGAGCCATGTCTCCGTGATGCCAATTACATCATATCCGTTAACTGCTTTCTGCACAGTTAATTCATCCACCTTATTGCGAATACTCCTCGCATTGAGGCACAGAGCCTTCAGGCTTGTCTTTTTAACACCCTTTGCCCTTTTAGAATTTTGCTGTAATGTGGCCTTTTTTGCTTTTTGCCTTGGGTTTCTCTGCCCTACACTTTTACTTTTCTTCTTTCCATCTTTTGCTTCTAACCCCATTCTACTTCCCTCTCTCTCCCTGCATAGGTTCCCATCCCCCTGCCATATTAGTTTAACCCCTCCCCTTCACCAACAACAATCCCCAAAGATTGGAGATGCTGGGTCTGTTTTCTTTGGAACAGAGGAGGCTGAGAGGAGACTTTATTCAGGTGTATAAAGTTATGAGGGGCCTGGATAGAGTGGATAGGAAGGATCCGTTTCCCTTGGAAGAGGGGTCAGCAACCAGGGAGTGTAGATTTAAAATCATTAGGGGAGGTTTAGAGGAGATATGAGGGGAAATTCCAGAGGGTGGTGGGGGTCTGGACTCACTGCCTGAAAGAGTGGTAGAGGCAGAAACCTTCTCCACATTTAAAAAATACTTGGATGTGCACTTAAAGTGCCGTAACCTACAGGGCTACGGACAAAGAGCTGGAAAGTGAGATTAGGATGGATAGCTCTTGGTTGGCCGGCGCGGACATGATGGGCCAAAATGGCTTCCTTCCGTGCTGCAAATTTCTTTGATTTTAAATAGTGTCAGCCATGGCTCAGCTTGCAACAATATCCTCTCTGAGTCAGAAGGTTGTGGGTTCAAGTCCCAATCAAGCAGACTTGAGCACAAAATCTAAGTTGACACTCCAGTGCAATACTGAGGGAGTGCTGTACTGACAAAGGTGCTGTCTTTCGGATGAAATGTTAAACCGACTCACGGTTTAACTTTTCACGACCTCGGGGCATCCCAAAGGGCTTTACAGCTAATTAAGTGTATTAGAAATCTCGTCACTGTTGTATTGAAGTAAACATGGCAGCCAATTTTCACACAACAAGGTTCCACAAACAGCACTATGATAATTACCAGATAATGTGTTTTAGTGATGTTGGTTGTGGAATAAATATTGACCAGGACTTTGGGAGAACTCCCTTGTTCTTCAAAGTAGTGCTATGGGATATTTTACACTCACCCGAGAGGGCAGTCGGGGACTTGGTTTAATGTCTCTTCCTGAGAATAGCACCTCGAACAGTTCTTCATTGGCTGTAAAGTTCTTTGGGATGTCCTAAGGTTGTGAAAAGCATTATATAAATGCTTTCTTCTTTTACATACTAGCCTCACTTGTTTGCACATACCAAATGAGCATTTAAAACTGTTTACCCAGAGGCATCTAGGTCACATTAGCCTTTTTGTGTCAGCTTGAATTTATAGTAGCTTGAACTGCAATATTTGTGGTTTTCATTCATGCTTGATATGTTCCTCAACTGTTCAGTTGTGATATGTTGCTGTTTTATGAATACAACATTTGAGTCGATCAGCTGTAAATAAGACACAAAATCTGCATACAGACAAATGTAATGACTGAAATTTAATGAACAAAATATGCAAGATGTATTCTATTTATACAATAGTGGCTATAGACAGTCAGTCAAAAGATGTTTTATAACAACGGGTTATTATGCCATGTGATGTATAGTATATTACTATGAGTACCACTGGCTTATAGTGAGTGAATGAATGCACGTGTGTTTTATTAAATGGTATTCTGGGATTTTTATTGATGTTTTGGGAATTGAATTCTATGCTTTGGAAATAAATGCAAAAATGCTGGAAACACAAAATAAAATCAGCAACTGTAGAGAGAAGAACATGGGCAACTTTTCAAATAAGTCTTTCAGAACAGGAACTGAAAGATCATATAATTCTGCACAGTTTTCAATTAAGAATCTCTGTTCTTGGATTATTGTATATTGGTAGGTTGGTTTGGTTATGAGCTACATTTTTATCTTTTAGCTTTAAAGGAAAAGAAAAATGGGACGTTGGTAGGGAAAATACACCAAGTTGCAAGTACTATCAAGGTTGTAGTATTCCTTGAAGGGAGGGGCGGGGGGCTCCTGGGCATAGATAGCAGTGGGGTATTTATGCATTGGTCTGATGTGAAACTCCATCTACCCAGACAGCCTCCTCTGCCATAGAAGGGGCAGGGACTCCCCACACTAGGAGTTCTTACTTCCCCATTTTCAGTGGAACCCAGCGTAAGTTTGAAGGCCAGTGAGATGAGACATCCGGTCTCCCAAAGTGCTCAAAGTGGCCCCACTCAGGGTGAAGAGTCCAGGCCAGGGGAACGGCCTGGACCCCCAAACACTCTAAGTAATTTTTAATGTATCTGACCAGCATGCGACAGGTGGACGGCCAAGATGTGCCTGTAGTTCTGTGCGCACTGCTGCCCTCTTGCAAATTACTTGCCTTGCTTGATCTTAGGGTTAGTGCTGGAAGGCATCAGAGGGTGCAATCTTGGCATAACTGCTGGGATCACAGTCCCAACATTTCTTTACGTTAATGTCTCTATGAAAACTGCAATTTAGTAGCTTAGGCTTCACTTTACTTCCAACTCTCATTTTTCTTGCCTTGGGATAATCCATTTTCTTCAGAATGATGGTGGAATTGAGCCAGCTGTGTTAGAATAACTGATATTGAAAACTAAATCTCTCTTTAATGTGGTATCTCTTTATGGTGTCTGATATGTAAGGGTAGATTTTACGAAGTTGTGCTCTCAGCACAGTGCTTTGCATGCCGGGAGTGCATTTCAGGAACTCAAGCAGACGTCAGTAGGCCCCACAAGATTTTCTAACCATTGATATTAATGGATAGAAAGTCTTGTGGGGATTGCTGAGCTCTGTACTTAAAAAGCACACGAAGTTCCATGCCAGCAGAACAAATTCATTTCAGCTACCCTCTGCCATCTTGCCCTGTACACTTTATTTGCAGGCTTTGTACACCCTCCAAAGACATCTACAATAGCAACCAATGTGCTAACACTTTTGAAAGAGGTGGATCGAATCTCCCTGGGGTATGGTGGTACCATCTGGCTTAGGTACCACCTAAGCAAGCAGCTGGCACAGTGGTTGCAAACCAACAGTGACTTCTTGCCTGTTTCCAATTAAAGGAAGAAGACTTGTGATTTTCTTTTCCCCTCTGCTTTCAACAATAGGCTTAACAGTAACGTGGTTTTCAAAGACGACATTTTAAACTGTTAATAGGTTAATCAGGAAAGGTCCATTCAGATCTCCTGGAGACGTTGTTTAGTACAACCTGGTAATAGAGATTGCCAGTTCGGCAGGTCATTTTCTGGACTGTTTCGATCCTGCAGTGCTGTGTGGGGGAGAGTCGATGCACCACGGGTGCAGGGGAATTGCAGAATTGGGAGATTGGTCCCGGCACCCATTTCCTGCTGGACGGCAATTCTGTAGTCTGCTGCAGTTCCGTTAGCTAAACTACTTTTACTCATTTCATACTTTAGCTTCACGAAGACCGCAGATTAAATTCAACATTTGTAAATGAACACTGGGGTTCGTATCGTGTTTTCTCTTTTTTCCTTCTGCATCCCATTTGTAAAAGGAGCAAGGGAAGTTCGATGGGTGAAGTCGCTCCTAAAGTGCCATAGATTTTGTATGCCTTTATTGAAATCTGTAAAGTACCTTTTAGTGCAGTGTTCTCTTTATTGGTCATTTTCTTTCCATATTTCTGAAATGTTTATTTATAATTATTTTTGAAAAAGATTTTGGGACCATTTGTTTTACTTCTCAAGGTAAGTGTGTATTTAAAGCTCCTTAAATACAAACCCTGAAAATCTGTGGGCCAGCAATCTCAGTACTTACGCTATGACTGCATTTTATTTTTATTCATTCCTGGGATGTGGGCGTCGCCGGCTATGCCAGCAATTATTGTCTAATCTGAATTGCCCTTGAGAAGGTGGTGGTGAGCCGCCTTCTTAGCCTGCTGTAGTCCATGTGCTGAAGTTACTCCCATAGTGCTGTTAGGTAGGGAGTTCCAGCGAAGATGAAGGAACGGTGATATATTTCGAAGTGAAGTGGGGCTTTTGAGCTCTGCTATAATTAAAGGGTTAAGAATGGATCTTGGAACTAAAACCGAGCTGAAATAGGCTTTTGTAGTGGTCAACTTTACAAGCTGTTGAACCTGAGGACAATTGCAGGAGGCCAAACTGTTGAACCACAGGAGGCCCAGAGGGGCAGTTAAACAGGGCAAAGGGTCAAAAGTGACAAGTTGGAAAAACTTCATTTGGTATGAGACATAGGTGAATGATTTTGTGACGTGAAAGGGAATTAGTCAATCAGCAATTGTGCACATGGGCTTTGGGCCAATTAAATGGCATAGGGGCCATGCATGAAGCTAACATGCATCGTTAAATGTATAAAAGGTTGCTTGAAATTTTGTATCATTGGAGAGGCCTGGCTACAGACAACCAGCAGGCAAGATTCCCATTGGTACAAAATAAAGGCTACTTGAATCTTCAAACCCAGACCTGGTGTTGTGTGTTTATTTTAAATACTCCACTACAATTGGCGTAGTCAGCAGGATCTCAAATGGATGCCAGACGCCGGAAGATGGAAGCCATGTCAAAATTGTGAGTACATTTTAATTACCATGCACAGTTAGGACAAGGGCAAAAATCTGTCTGGTGTCAACTTCCTGAGAGATCCGAATCTGCAGATCTGGCTGAGACTTCAAGTAGTCAGCGGAAGCTCCCAGGTGAACAATTATGATTGGTTATATCATCATCATCATCATCATAGGCAGTCCCTCGGAATCGAGGAAGACTTGCTTCCACTCCTGAAGTGAGTTCCTTGGCAGCTGAACAGTCCAATACGAGAGCCACAGACCCTGTCACAGGCGGTACAGATAATCATTGAGGGAAGGGGTGTGTGGGACTGGGACTCAGTTATATAGAAGTGTGTCTGTATAAAGGTGCGATTGACAATTGATATAGGTTGCAAGTGATGATCTCACTCATGAGGAGTAAGTAAGGGACATACCGTTGACAACCAATGGGTTGCAAGTATTAGTCTCACTCAGAGCGAGTAAGTAAGGGACGTACTGCTGACAACCAATAAAGTTGCAAGTATTAGTCTCACTCGTGAGGAGTAAGTAAGGGACATACCACCGACAACAATAGGTTTCAAGTATTGGTCTCACTCAGGGCGAGTAAGTAAGGAACGCATTGCTGACAACCAATAGCCATAGTGAGAAACTCGAGTGGGGACCAGAGGGGTCTCTGACAAGGTACCTAGCAGACAAAAATCAAAAACTAATTGAAATAATGATTATACACAATTGGAAACCAGACGACCCACCCGCTGAACAAAGATAATGGTGGTAGTCGGAAAAGAAACAAAAGGAGGAGAAAGCCCTCGTTTTAGTCACTCGTGCATATTCTGAATTAAGTAGATGGAATAGACTATTGTCTGAGGAAAGCGACGAAATAAACTGACAGTAGGTGTGATGGCGGCAGCGCCCATCAGGACACATCATTGATAAAGCTAGCCCCATGGTATATACCTAGAAGAATTAAATGGTTTTATATCAACCAGATTAATTTTTTTCAGTTCACCAGCAGGTACCGAGACAATAGAAAATGATTATACAAATGGGAAGCTGGATTCGTCCTCTCCAGGGGGTTGAGGAAGAAAGGGTGCCTAATGGGATACCTCCACCTAATCAGGTACAGTATGATCCAAAGGGAAATGGACAAGACACGAGAGCTGGAAGAATCTCCTCGGTTCCCAGATGTGGAACCACCTCCTGTCCACAGACATGCTTCGCAAACTTCGTCAATCTCACAAAGTAGTAAGAGAAATATCATGAATGGTAGAAGTAGGGACAGCTGAGGGTATAGGATAGGGGTACCAAAGTGGAACTACCTGGGTGGTGCAAGCCTAAAACAGCACGGCTACATGGGAGAATGAGAGGGCCAGTACAACCTGCACTGAATTCAGGGAGAGTGATGGGCTTAATCGTACCTTGACAAGAATGGTGCCGAGACTGTTGGGGAGAATCATAACAGAAGGCGGTGAGGCCTAATTAATATGTTGCAACTGGTTTCATGCTAAAAAGGGGGTAAACCAGATTATAGAAGGGGAATAAATTGTCTTCAATGAAACGGCTCGAAGTAATATATAGATCTTGGTTAGTGGAACAAGCCCAAGGAAACTGCAGCATATTGCAGAGGGAAAGCTCTCTTTCTGGGTAACTGATCGAGACCTAGGGCAATGTCCACTTATCAACTTACTAAGACTCTGTGCCAAGTCAGAAGGTTGGTACAGGTGTCATTTACAGGAACAGAATGACATCACCCTGTTAGAGATAGTAGGGTATTAATCATGCCTGAGAACATTTAGTAGGATACAATGAACAATGGAAATATAACCCGGATGGATAGGATAACATGGAATTGCACCAGGAAGGTAATTGCAGGACAGCATTTTCCCATACGATCTGTATAAAGAGTGAAGGGTGAATACTGTGTCAGCACCATACACCGGGAATACCAGTACGGTACCAATCTGACTTGTCCCATTCCGACAGGAACTTTTGCATTACCCGAGCCCAAACTATGAGACTTGGGGCGCGGGCTTCATTAAGTATTTATTTGCGTAGGCAAGTAAATATCACTGTAAGAAAGGAGTTAAAAGTGTAACTGCCAAAGGGAAGGTAAAGACTTTCGGCATATCATCGGCCACTTATCGCCCATTTAGCGCCCCTATAAGCACTGAGATACAGGCTATTGCCCATATTTGCTAAAAAGTGGAAACTAGCGCCCGATTATTGCTGGCCCAACTTTCAGCACACCTGAATGTGTTGCATCACCCGGCCTAAGTTTTTAAAAAAATGACATCATCCGCATGCAATGCCAAGAATGCCAAAATGGAAACTTGCGTCCGATTATCACCCAGATTATCGTCGACCGCAACTTTCGGCATTTTGCCCACACTTCTCTGAAATTATCGCTGTCCGAAAAAGTTGTTGAAAAAAGCCGCACAACCTGACCTTAAGTTGGCACTACTCGGCAGTACTTGGCACTACGGACGCCATTTTGAAACTTGAAGGATCTGTACTGAAAGGCCGCTTCAAGTGCTTGTGAGGAGAATCAATTTGTGAGTGATTTTAAGGGTCTTTCTGACTCTTGCCAATCATCTATTCACATCTGTATCGGTTGAGGACAAATTAAGGGCATTTACAGCGATTTATAGTGATGGGGCCTGTAATTTCTCAACCAGTATTGGTCACTAATCACATGCTGCAGAATAGAGATGGGAGAAGGTATATTGAAAAGCATTATGTGGCCAATGAAAGAGGTGGCAGACTGCTGCAGATGAGGAGATGCTACACCCAATGCATTTACAGGGATAAGCGATCATACCTGAACTTGTCTGATAACACGCGCGTTAGGAGACTGCGCTTCCGAAAGGAGGTCATCAGTGAGCCAAGCCAGCTAATTAAGGGAGATCTGCAACCTACCAGCACCATCAGAACTGCACTGTCCGTTGAGGTTAAGGTTGCTGCAGCACTTTCCTTCTATGCATCGGGCTCCTTTCAGGCCTCAGTCGACAACATTTGCGGTATGTCTAAGCACGCCACACATTGCTCCATTCGACAGGTGACTGAAGCCCTTTACACACACAGGATGGACGTTGTAACCTTCCCTATGACCAGGGAGGCACAGACTGAGAGGACTTTGGGTTTCTCGCGAATAGCAAACTTCCCCAAGGTGCAGGGAGCAATAGACTGTACGCACATCGTCCTGCGAGCACCTTTACAGGATGCAGAGGTGTTTCGGAACTGAAAAGGATTCCACTCCCTGAATGTGCAGCTCATTGTCGACCACAAGCAAATAATCATGGCAGTAAATGCAAATTTTCCAGGCAGCATCCATGATGCACACATCTTGCGTGAGAGCACTGTCTCTGACTGTAAAGTCCTGTCCCTGCAGTACAGACTCACATGAGGCACATGCTGAAGTCAAGGTCACTCAGGACCTGCACCTTTATTACACAGCTCCCGAATGCCTCACTTGCCTGAGACCTGGCTTTATATACGTGTGTGGAACAGATATGCAGTGTCTCCTGCAAGTGCACCCCTGGTGGTAAGGTATGCTTGTGGTTACAGGTCATATCTAGTTACAGTCATGTATAGCATGGT
The DNA here is from genome assembly GCF_044704955.1 of Pristiophorus japonicus. Taxonomy (NCBI): domain Eukaryota; kingdom Metazoa; phylum Chordata; class Chondrichthyes; family Pristiophoridae; genus Pristiophorus; species Pristiophorus japonicus. The sequence goes on along the minus strand of NC_091978.1, from coordinate 76,880,807 downwards.
AAGATACAGTTATGTACAGTAGTGTGAGATACATGACATCACCCTCCCCCAAGGTCTTATTGTCTTTATAGATTCAGTGTCTCAGGTGGTCTACGCTCTCGCGTGGAGCGTCTTAGTTGTAGTTCAGTTGTTTGCCTTGGTGCCTGTTTTTCTTTCGGTGTGATTGCTGGTATCTCGCCTGGGCTGTCTGTTTCATTCAGTATGATTGTTGGTATCTCGCCTGGGCTGTCTGTTGAGACTGCCCTTTCCTCAGGTTATTCCCTCTGTCTGTCCACCAGGTGTGGTGTGAGTTCCACATTGTTATCTGCCTCTGGTTCAGCAGTGTTGTTGGTGAATCTACTTTTGACTTGGTCTACATGCCTCCGTCAGGTTTGGCCATTGTCCATTTGTACCACCAGTAGCCTGTTTCCTTCCTTGCCTGTTACTGTCCCTGCAAGCCATTTGGGACCCCTGCCATAGTTTAGCACAAACACTTTGTCCCCTATCTCATTCCAACTCTCCCTCGAGCTTCGGTCATGGTACTCAGTTAGCTTACGGTGCTTTGCCTCAACGATTTCATGCATGTCTGGAAGGATTAACGAGAGCCTTGTCTTTAAGGTCTGTTTCATCAATAGTTGCGCGGGGGTAACCCCAGTCAATGAATGCGGACGAGATCTGTATGCCAGCAGCAGTCGCGACAGGCGACCCTGCAGCGTGGGACCTTGGATTTTGAGCATTCCTTGTTTAATGATTTGCACTGCTCGCTCTGCCTGGCCGTTGGAGGCCGGCTTGAACAGTGCCATCTTAATGTGATTTATACCATGGTCAACTATAAAATCTTGGAATTCTGCGCTGGTGAAGCACAGACCGTTATCACGGACCAACATGTCAGGAATTCCGTGTGTTGCAAACAAGTTCCAAGGCTCTCCGCAGTGATGGAGGTGGTGCTCAAGTTTAAAATGTGCATTCAATCCACTTTGAAAATGCATCTACTACTACAAGGAACATTTTGCCCATGAATGGGCCCGCATAGTCTACAAGCACCCGCGACCATGGTTTGGTGGGCCAGGGCCAGGGGCTCAGGGGGGCCTCCCTGGGGGCATTACTAAGTTGGGCACAAACGGTGCACCATCGGACGCAGAGCTCCAAGTCCGCGTCAATACCAGGCCACCAGACATGGGATCTGGCTATGGCCTTCATGAGAACGATCCCCGGGTGCTCGCGGTGGAGCTCCCGGACAAATGCCTCTCTGCCTCGCAGAGGCATAACTACTCGGGTGACCCACATCAGGCAGTCTGCTTGTAGTGATAGCTCTTGCATGCGCCTATGGAAAGGTTTGATCTCCTCGGGGTAGGCATCGCGAGCCTCTGCCCAGTCGCCAGTTGAGACACATCTTTTTACTAAGGATAACGTGGGGTCGCTGGTCGTCCAGGCTCTGATTTGGCGAGCCGTCATGGGCGAACCTGTGGACTCAAAGGCATTGATTGCCATGACTATCTCACAGTCCTGTTCGTCAGACCCTTCCGTGGTCGCCATGGGTAGCCTGCTAAACGCGTCGGCACAGTTGTCTGTGCCTGGCCTGTGCCTTATTGTGTAGTCGTAGGGTGCCAGCATGAGTGCCCACCGTTGAATGCGCGCCGAGGTGTTAGGGTTTATTGCCTTGCTCTCGGATAGCAGAGACGTGAGGGGCTTGTGGTCAGTTTCTAACGCGAACTTGGCCCCGAAAAGCTATTGGTGCATCTTTTTGACACCGTACACGCACGCGAGCGCCTCCTTCTCCACCATACCGTACCCGCGCTCCGCCCGCGAAAGTGACCTGGAGGCATAAGCTATGGGTTGTAATTTCCTGGCACCATTGACATGCTGTAAAACGCATCCGACCCGTATGCTGATGCATCACATGTAAGAACTAGCTTTTTACCTGGATCAAAAACAGCCAAAACACTGTTGGAACATAGAAGGTTGCGTGCCTTATTGAAGGCGCGTTCCTGGGCATTCCCCCAAAACCAATCGCACCCCTTTCTGAGTAACACATGGAGAGGCTCCAGCAGCGTGCTTAAGTTCTGCATAAAGTTCCCAAAGTAATTGAGTAGCCCGAGAAAGGCGTGCAGTTCTGAGACATTCCGGGGCCTGGGTGCCAGATGAATTGCTTCGGTTTTGGATTCTGTTGGGCGGATTCCATCAGCGGCAATCCTTCTGCCCAAAAATTCAACCTCGGGTGCGAGAAACAGACACTTGGATTTCTTAACTCTTAGGCCTACCCGATCCAACCGCTTTAGTACTTCCTCCAAATTGCGGAGATGGGATTCGGTGTCCCTGCCCGTGATAAGTATGTTGTCTTGAAATACAACCGTCCCCGGGATGGACTTGAGCAGACTCTCCATGTTGCGCTGGAATATAGCAGCTGCTGACCTGATGCCGAATGGGCATCGATTGTACATGAAAAGGCCTCGATGTGTGTTGATGGTGGTGAGAAGCTTAGACTCTTCGGTCAGTTCTTGCATCATATACGCAGATGTGAGATCTAGTTTCGAGAAAAGTTTTCCTCCAGCCAATGTGGAAAATAGGCCCTCCGCTCTGGGCAGCGGGTATTGGTCCTGTAGGGAGACTCTGTTTATGGTAGATTTGTAGTCCCCACAGATTCGTACGGATCCATTAGGTTTCATGACTGGGACAATGGGACTTGCCCAGTCACTAAATTCCATGGGTGAGATAATGCCTTCCCGCAGAAGCCTGTCCAGTTCATGTTTAGTCTTTTCCCTCATCACATAGGGCACAGCTCTAGCCTTGTGATGGACCGGTCTAGCATCCTGTGTGATGTAGATTTTAACTTTAGCCCCTTTGAAGGTGCTCACACCTGGCTGAAAGAGATATTCAAATCGACTTAGAACTGTTGAGCAGGAGGTCCGTTCCTCTGATGACATGGTGTGAACATCATCCCATTTCCAATTTAGTTTTGCCAGCCAACTTCTCCCCAGCAGTGCTGGGAGATTGCCGGGGACAATCCACAGGGGAAGTCGGTTCACTGTCCCTTTGTGTGTGACTGAGAGCATGGCGCTGCCAAGGACTGGGACGATTTCTTTGGTATAGGTCCTTAGTTTGGTGTCGACCCTTGTGAGTTTTGGTCTGTTGCTTTTGTGCGGCCACAGCTGTTCAAATTGTTGAGCACTCATGAGAGATTGACTCGCTCCTGTTCCATGTTGACGGGTATCCCGTTGAGTCGGACCCTCACCATTATTGGAGGCGTCCTGTTGTAGGAGCAGTGGCCATTGATCGTGTTGACCTGCTGTACCTCGGTGTCCCGGGCATTGTCCCCACCGTCTTCTGGTCCGCTTTCCGACCCTTCTGATTCGTATACCAGCCGAGCTGCTGTTTTTCTACACATGCGGGCCAGATGCCCTGTATAGTTGCAGTTCCTGCAAACGGCATGCTGAAATCGACACCCTTTTGATGAGTGCCTTCCCCCACATCTCCAGCACAGACCGCTTCCATTGTTTCCGAAGGATGAGCTGCGTCTGGCTGATCTCTCTTGAGCTTCTTTCAGTTTGTAGTTGATTGCTTGCATTGTGGGTTGATGAGGTGTGAACGGCCGTTCATGTGGCCCTTGATGGCTTCTGGCGCCACTGCCTGCTGTTGAGGGCCTGCACTCCTGCCTTTGTCTGTGTGTGGGGGTAGCGGCTTGTTTCATGCTGTGAACCCCTTGTTCCGATGTTTCGTTAGTTGTCGTACCTGCAGTGTAGATCAACCTCGTTTCTTCTTCTCCTGTCAAGAATGTCTGTGCAACCAGTGCTTCTGCCTCTAAGGTCAAGTTCTTGGTTTCTATGAGCTTTTGGAATATGCCTGCGTGGCCTATTCCTTCAATAAAAAAGTCTCTCAGTACTTCTCTCCTTAGTTCATCGGAGAACTCACATAAGCTAGCCAGCCTCCGAAGTTCCGCCACAAAGTCGGGTATGTTCTGGCCCACACAGCGTCTGTAGTTGTAGAACCTGTGTCTGGCCATGTGTAGGCTGCTCGCTGGCTTCAGGTGGTCTCTTACCAGTGTGCTCAACTCTTCAAATGACTTGCTTGCTGGTTTCTCGGGTGCCAGCAGGTCCTTCATTAAGGCGTATGTTTTCGAGCTACAGCTGGTCAAGAGATGGGCTCTTCTCTTGTCTGCCTTGTCATCGCCTAACCAGTCTTTAGTTTCAAAGCTTTGCTGGAGCCTTTCTATAAAGTCCTCCCAATTATCTCCAGCATTGTATTTTTCATTCTGTGGATTCTGTGATTCTGTAACTCGTCGCCACTGTAAAGTCCTGTCCCTGCAGTACAGACTCACACGAGGCACATGCTGAAGTCAAGGTCACTCAGGACCTGCACCTTTATTACACAGCTCTCGAATGCCTCACTTGCCTGAGACCTGGCTTTATATACCTGTGTGGAACAGGTATGCAGTGTCTCCTGCAAGTGCATCCCTGGTGGTAAGGTATGCTTGTGGTTACAGGACATATCTAGTTACAGTCATGTATAGCATGGTAAGATACAGTTATGTACAGTAGTGTGAGATACATGACACTGACCTGTTTAAGAGTCAGCCAACATGTCACGGTTGCATGCTAGGGGATAAAAGAGATGGCCTTGCCAGCTGGCTCATGACCCCTCTGCGTAAGTCCCAGATGAAAGCCGTGAAGCACTACAATAAAAGCCATGTAGCTACACGCAATGTCTTGGAAAAGACAATTGGCATGCTTAAGCAGTGCTTCAGATACCTAGACCACTCAGGAGGCAACCTACAAAACCATCCCGAGCAGGTCGTTGAGTTTATTGTGGTGTGCTGCATGTTGCATTACCTAGCTATGAGAGGAGGAAAACAATTGCCAGATGGGAACGCTGGTCCATCTCAGGAGAGAGGGGAGGTGGAAGAGGAGGACAAGAAGGAGGAGGATGAGGACCTTGGAGAGGACAATCAGCCTGGTGATGAACCCATGTCCTCCCCCCACCCCCCGCAAGACTGGAAAAGCCCCATGGTAGTTACGCAGCTGCAAAACTCTCGTGTCAGCAGCTCATAAATGAACGCTTTGCATGAACTTACTTTGGTGACAGTTACAGTTGTGTTACGTTTCCTCATTGCCTGGCCTGGCCTGGCCATGGCCATTGTTTCCAAGCATTGTATTGATGTTTTACCTTATGTTATTAGAAGACATTTCAGGACAATTGTAAAGTTAAATAAATATGTTTAATAATTAAAGACAAATTTGAATTTTTTATAACAAACATATATAACATTGCCCTCCCCCACGCCCCCCACACCCCAACCCCGAACATACAACAATATTTTTAACACAATAAAATAACACCCTCCCACCATCTCCAACAGTGAACATTTAACAAAAATTTATTTTTAACAGGAACTATATACAGCACCCCCCGCCCTCCCTACCTGGGGCCATGCTTTCCTCTTGAACCTTGATCCTCTGTTGTAGTAAGTCCCTGTTTAAATCCCCGAGTAATGGGACCAGGACATCTTGAGCAGGGGACCTCAAGGCCTGCTGCTGTGGGGGGACGGCGGGGGCGGGGTGGCGGGGAGGGGAGTGACGTCGGCAGAATCACCTCAGTGGCTGGAGGAGAAGACGTTTCCAAAGAAACGTCTTCCGAATCAGAAGGAAGTTCTTCCTCCTGACTCGCATCTGTCCAGGTGCTTAGTGGGATGGCACTTTGGGGTGCAGTGCTGTCTCCCGACACTATCGCAAGCCAAAAAGCAGTTCGTTTACCCCATTGCCACAACTATTCGTTCCATGCCCTCCGTTATTCGTGTGGACATTGTGGCAATGTTTCCGGTCAACCCACCAATCGCCTGGAGGAGCTCTCGACCTATGAGAACGCTCTCCCTTGACAGTGCTACCATGTCCTCGTTAGGATCTGCCCATCGCAGCGCGTGCCTACCTCACCGTCTCAACCTCCATGGGGACGGCATGGGCACTGTACGCCTTGGAGTTGCTGCTGCAAGCCGCTTGACCCCGCTACTTCATCTGTCGATGAAGACTTCTTGGTTAATCCTTGTCACTGGACCAACACCTCGCTGTGTCAAGCCCGTGTGGTGGCTGGGGAGCAATGGCCACCACATGTTAAAAACATCCACGCACAGGCATCTTTGGCAACTAAACCAAATCAAGATGTAGTTCGGGATTTGGAATATTAGGTCCTTCATTGAAACACCTGTGAACTCATTCCTTTTCGACGTGGCAGCAAGTCATCCTCGTTTTGAGGGATTGCCGATGATGATGATGGCCGTAGGTACCACAGGTGACAAGTGGTCATCTTCCTCCTCCTCAGTAGTCTCCTCCTCTGGACCGTGGTGATGACCACCTCCAGCGGCAAATATTTAATAAGTTCATGCAGGGACCTCCCTTTGTGCCTCAGGAGTCTAGGTAGCTACAAAACATAATTGAGCTTATTAAAATAGAAGGGTAGACATGAGAATGCTTGCGCTGCACTGGCATATGTACGAGGAGCAACACTACTGCAATAAATGTGAACGAGAGATGTTACATATGATTAAATCATACGGTTGTACATCTCTTGAATTCTCTGCCCCAGAGAGCTGTGGAGGCTGGGTCATTGAATATATTTAAGTTGGAGATAGACCGATTTTTGAGCGATAAGGAAGTAAAGGGTTATGGGGAACGGGCAGTGAAGTGGAGCTGAGTACATGATCAGATCAGCCATAATTTATTGAATGGCGGAGCGGGCTCGAGGGGCCAAATGCTCTTATTTCTGCTCTTATTTCTTCTGTTCTTATGTTGTTAACCTGAGAGTAGTACAGAAGCTGCATGCATAACATGACATAATTTCTATATTATAATGAAGTGCTGTTAAATTACTTTAAATTACCACTCGTTTACCACTGCATTACACATTACTCATGTGGCACAACAACGGGATCTGCACCACCACGGGTGGCAGAACGATTGTGGCTGCCCACTAGTGCTGCAGCACGTTCCTCTAAATCAGTCAGCAGCTGTATTTCAGCAGGGCCTCCTCCATTGTGTCTCTGCTCCACCCAAACTTAGATAGCTTCCTTTGCAAAAGTGACAAGAGCATGGCATAATCTGTTGTCTTTCCCTATTACGGAAAGACAACAGATACTAACGTTATATCCTAATATGGTTTGTATCCACAATGGATGCATGGTTATAACATCTACGGTCAGAGAAAATATTTAATAAGATCGTGTTTAGGAATTAATGCTTGACACCAAGCATCTCACGTACAATCTCCAGGAAGGGCCCCATCCACGGGCCGTGCCATTCGGCGCCTGAGGCGAGGGAGGCGGTTTATTTGACTCAATGGAGGTCCCCCGGGTGGGGGCGGGAATCAGGACCGCTGGTGAGCTTGGCAATGGCAGGAGTGTAATGGGAGGGGGCATCGTGTCCATGGGCTGTGCTCGGAGACCTCCGTGTGGCCAAAGTTAACGTCCCGAAGTGTCCCAGGGCAGACAGTGAGCCAGGGCAGCTCTCCCCCAGTCCAGGCTGGGTCACTGTGTGACTGACAGCAGCTGGAGAGACTCACAAAGTCTGGGTAAAGATGACCGGACCCCTCAGTGCTCAGTCGTGCCCCATCCACCAACATAACCCAAAGGAGACGGTGCCCAAGTTAAAGACTTAAAGGGTATAGGTTCCGACCCAAGTCTAAACCTTAGCAGGGAAGCTGCGCAAGATTACCCAGCTTCATTACAATCCAGCAGATTTACATATTCAGTGGATCATTACAATTTAAAATCTATTTAATACTTACTCTTGCAGAAGAAACCAGGCTGTTCCACCTCTTGCGGCATTGGTCGGACTCATGCCTGTTGTGGGACACAGACGACACAATACCTGTGATTTTGCCCCATATTTTTTGATACACAAGAACATAAGAACATAAGAAATAGGAGTAGGAATAGGCCATATGGCCCAGTGAGCCTGATCTGCCATTTAATACGATCATGGCTGAACCGATCATAGACTCAGGTCCACTTCCCTGCCCGCTCGCCATAACTCCTTAATCCCTGATCGGTTAAGAAACTGTCTATTTCTGTCTTAAATTTACTCAATGTTCCGGCTTCCACAGCTCTCTGAGGCAGCGAATTCCACAGACTTACAACCCTCTGAGAGAAGAAATTCCTCCTCATCTCAGCTTTAAATGGGCGGCGCCTTATTCGAAGATTATGCCCCCTCGTTCTAGTCTCGCTTATCAGTGGAAACATCCTCTTTGCATCCACCCTGTTAAGCCCCCTTATAGTCTTATACGTTTCGATAAGATCACCTCTCATTCTTCTGAATTCCAATGAGTAGAGGCCCATCCTACTCAACCTTTCCTCATAAGTCAACCCCCCATCTCCGGAATCAACCTAGTGAACTTTCTCTGAACTGCCTTCAAAGCAAGTATATCCTTTCTTAAATATGGAAACCAAAGCTGTACACAGTATTCCAGATGTGGCCTCACCAATAATCTGTATAACTGTAGCAGGACTTCTTTTATACTCCATCCCCTTTGCAATAAAGGCTAAGATTCCATTGGCCATCCTGATCACATGCTGTACCTGCATATTAACCTTTTATGTTTCATGCACCAGGACCCCCAAGTCCCACTGTACTGCAGCACTTTGCAATTTTTCTCCATTTAAATAATAACTTGCTCTTTGATTTTTTTTCTGCCAAAGCACATGACCTCACACTTTCCAACATTATACTCCATCTGCCAAATTTTTGCCCACTCACTTAGCCTGTCTATGTCCTTTTGCAGATTTTTGTGTCCTCACACATTGCTTTTCCTCCCATCTTTGTATCGTCAGCAAACTTGGCTACGTTACACTCGGTCCTTTCTTCCAAGTCGTTAATATAGATTGTAGATAGTTGGGGTCCCAGCACTGATCCCTGCGGCACACCACTAGTTACTGATTGCCAACCCGAGAATGAACCATTTATCCCGACTCTCTGTTTTCTGTTAGTTAGCCAATCCTCTATCCATGCTATTATATTACCCCCAACCCCGTGAACTTTTATCTTGTGCAGTAACCTTTTATGTGGCAGCTTGTCAAATGCCTTCTGGAAGTCCAAATACACCACATCCACTGGTTCTCCTTTATCCACCCTGTTCGTTACATCCTCAAAGAATTCCAGCAAATTTGTCAAACGTGACTTCCCCTTCATAAATCCATGCTGACTCTGCCTGACCGAATTGTGCTTTTCCAAATGTCCTGTTACTGCTTCTTTAATAATGGACTCCAACATTTTCCCACCACAGATGTTAGGCTAACTGGTCTATAGTTTCCTGCTTTTTGTCTGCCTCCTTTTTTAAATAGGGGCGTTTCTTTATCATTTTTTTAGTCATTCTTTACTGGCTTTTAAAAGCTTCCCATTCTTCTGTCCTCCCACTAGTTGTGGCCACTTTGTATGCCCTTGTTTTTAATTAGATACTGTTTATTATTTCTTTAGTTAACCACATATGGCTATCTTTTCTTTTACACCCTTTTCTCCTCACTGGAATATATTTTTCTTGAGAGTTGTGAAATATCTGCTTAAATGTATGCCACTGCTCATCAACCGTCCTAATCTTTTATCTATTTTCCAAGTCCACTTTAGCCAACTCTGCCCTCATACCTTCATAGTCTCCTTTATTTAAGCTTAGTACACTGGTTTGAGATCCAACTTTCTCACCCTCCATCTAAATTTGAAACCCCGGGTTAATTGGCCCCACCAAGTCACGTCTTCATTCACTAACACCTCATTCGCCTCATCTGAGAAGGCCTTTGCCCTCCTTCTCCCTGCAACTTCCTGCAGACTCTCTCCCAAGTCCTCGTGAGACATCTCCATAATTTTTAATTTTATCATTCGGTTTAGCAATCTTTTAAGTTTATCACTCCTTCACAACAATCTTTTATCTTTTAGCACTCCTTCACAATCTTGAGCACTCCTTCACTCCTTCACAATCTCAAAAGTTCTTCTCTCTCTCCCTCCCTTTGTCTTCTGAGCATGCGCAGATGACCTCTTACCTTCCAGATTGCGGGAATAGTTCTTTGCTAAAAAGAAAGCACATGCGCAGAATGGCCATTGCTATGGACGCCAGTTTTGCACGACTGAATACATCACTAAGGCCCATTTCACATCGCTAAGGCACATTTCACATCGTTAAGGCTATTGCCCAAAATCAAAATACAAAACTAGCGGTCAAGAAAATGGGTGATATTCCAGCGATCCCAAAAAATAAAAAATCACCAATGCCGAATATATTGCCCATTTTTGGGTGATAACAATCATAGTGGAAAGTCTAGCGCATTAATGAATTTTGATAGTTAATTGGGCCAATTGAGGACCAAGTACAATGGGCATTAAGCGAAATGGGGAACAGATGGTCACAACGGCTAGACGTTGAGGTGACACTTATGGTATGTATGATCGAGATAGTCCGACAATGAACCACGAGACGATGTGTGGGTTTCATGTTATCTATTGTCTAACAACAACCGACACACACTATCGCTATGCGGTTGGGATGGCAACTGATAACACATTTGACATAGCCAGTATAGACCAAGAAGTTCAAGACTTAGCCCAACGTTTGAGAACCCTTTTACTAAACAATTGGACTTCTCAGTTGTCAGAAACAGGGGACGAGGTCGCCAGACAAATGCTGCAAGTCGAGGAAATCTGAGCGCCTCAGGCCCAAACTGTCAATAAGATAAGTGTGTGACTAAATGATCTAACCCAAGAAACACGTAAAGAACTTGTATGTGCAATGTATGGCACATGGTTACTAGGGAACATCCGATACAATGTAAACCAGATGAACCAGGGAAAAATACAAGATTGGATAAGTAATGAGCAATTGTCCAAATGGACTAAGGACGGTATTATCCACTGTGATGTTCATAAGACAACACAAATGTTCTTGTCCCCAAGTAATTATATTACCAGAGAATTGAAATTTATAGGTATGGTTCTAATTATCCCACAGATAGAGGGTACGGATGCCAAACCACTGTAGGCAGTACAGAACATAGGCGAAATACAAGGCCAATCCCGGGTTCATTTCCTTGATACACCCCCTTATGTGGTAAAACTCAGTGGCACATTTCAAGGGGTACATACCGATGGTTGCCCTCAATATCTGGATGTGGTACTGTGCGCAAACCCCATGGAAGGAGGGCAACGTATAGCGTGCGGGTTCACTCAGACGGTTAATTGCACATTGGAAATCAGCCCCTTTAGTCAGGTAGGGACTGAGGTGGCAGCCCGGGATGATGGGACATACTGCATATCTACCAAGGAAAATGAGTACAAGCATGGTAATGTCATATGTGTGATCCCACAACCTAATTTCTGTTTTACGCCTAAAGCTCTGGTCAAGCTCTGGTCATTGATACCTATTCCCATGAAGAGAAGAATGCATCAAGAACATCACTTTAAACAACCCAAGATGGGAATAATGAAATGGAACAATATGAGATACCAAGTTGGCAAGACATTCCCCGTCTCAAAGAACATTTGAAGCAATTGAAAATGGACACTGAGAAAAGCATCCTGGAAGATTCCATACAGCATTCAAAGGACATTGAAGAAACCCTGGAAGACACTCAATAGTGGGAACAGGTATGGAATTGGGGAATGAATGTGAATATCCATCCATGGATTCATATCACTTCTCACATATTGGTGGTCATACAGTTAGGGCTAGCTGTCGGATGGGGAATTGGGTTATGCACGGCATGCAGAAAGAGGCAACAGAGAAGGAAAGCAAAAGCTTTAATTATTGAACAGCGAAAGTTGTTAGCCGAGTACCCTGAAATACTTTGACACGTAGGTCATGTCCCGAGTCCCCCAAACCGCGTTGTTGATCACCACACAATGGAGCAGGGGACACAGGATGAAGTAGAATTGGGTTAGTAATCTTGGGCTGGGTAGCCAAGTACCAAAAGGGGGGACTGAAGTGGGGCTTTCGAGCTCTGCTATAATTAAAGGGTTAAGAATGGATATTGGAATTAAAATGAGCTGAAATAGGCTTTTGTAGTGGTCAGCTTTACAAGCTGAGGACAATTACAAATAGCCAAACTGTTGAACCACAAGAGGCCTAGAGGGGCAGTTAAACAGGGCAAGGGGTCAAAAGTGACACGTTGGAAAAACTCCATTTGGTATGAGACATAGGCGAATGGTTATATGACGCGAAAGGGAATTTGTCAAGCAGCAATTATGCACGCGGGCTTTGGGTCAATTAAGCGGCACAGGGGGGTCATGCACGAGGCTGACATGCATCATTAAGTGTGTAAAAGGTTGCGTGGAACTTTGTATCATTGGAGAAGCCTTGCTACAGACAACCAGCAGGCAAGCTCCCCAGCAGTGCAAAATAAAGACTACTTGAATCTTTGAAACCAGACCTGATGTTGAGTGTTTATTTTAAATCATCCACTACACCTAGTCAGATGGTGTGTGACTTGGAGGGGAACTTTCAGGTGGTGGTATTCCCATGTGCCTGCTGCCCTTAACCTATTAATCTAACCTAACCTAATTGGTGCTATAAATGGAGCGGGGGACTTATCTACTCAGTTCCCGTCCCAATATGGCCACTGCAATTTTAAATTTCAGGTGGCAAAGACACCTGCCCAAAACCAGCAGGGTCCTTCTTTACATAGGCAGATCGTTGGGGCCCAACTGCTATATTAACCTGAGGCCAAATCTGTCCTCAAAGTGATTCAATGGCCACAAGAGGTATGTTTTCTTCATTTCTTTTTCGGTTTCCTTGTGAACCAGATGGAGCAGGAGTACTCCTCTAGGCCTTACAAGAAAACCTTGGGCCTCCACTTCCTGGGCTTCCCTTCCCTTCCCTTTCCACAATCCCTCATGATCATTTACCTTAGTGTCAGGAACCATTTCCTCTGGTCCCTGGTGGCCTCCTGCTACCTCATTTCAATGGCCAGGTAGCCTCTTCCCTCACACTTCCAGGCTGTTTTGGTTGGGAAGTTGATCAGTGGCATGTAATGAGGCCTGGCCATTAATATCGGCTGGCCCTCTCCATTGATGTTGCCAGACAGACCGGATGCTCGCTAGTCCATTCCCTAAACTAATGTCCCCCTTTTAAAACTGCCGTAATCACCCCACTTTTCAAAAGCCTAATCTTGACCGTTCCATCCTTTCCAACTACTGGGCCCAGCTCAAACCTCTCTTTCCTCTCTGGACCACATTGCTGCTACCCAACTTCAAACCAACTTCATCATTCTTTTTTATAATTCCTTAACCTGTTTCTGTTCTGCCTAGAACACCAAGACTGCACTGATCAAAATTATTGAAGGCAGTCTGTGTGACTGACTGTGGTGCTTTATTCTTTCTTTTCTTCCTCAACTGCTCTGTAACCTTCAGCACATTCAGCCACAGCATCCTCCTGCATCACCTTTCTACTGTGGCCCATGTCATGGTTTTAGTCCAATGTGGTTAGTACATCTCGTGCAATGATTTCTCCTCCTGTGCTCACAGTCTTTGATCCTATGACTGCCACATGCTGTCAGGCTGCAGTTGAACAATATCGATACTGAATCATCCTATTGGACCTCTGCTAGAAACTCTATGGTCTAGCTCTTGATTTGAAGTAAGCTGAAGCCTTTGTCCTTGACATTAGCCATGTTGTGCTAGGGTATGCAAATATGGTCTTGTACTTGTTGAACTCATGGGATCACCACCACCTCCACGTTCTCCTCCTAGTCACACACTATCCTGGCTTGGAAATACATCGCTGTTCCTTCACCATCCCTGCGTCAAAGTCCTGGAACTCCCTACCTAACAGCACTGTAAGTGTACCTTCAACACACGGACTGCAGTGGTTCAAGAAGGCTGCTCACCATCACCTTCTTGAGGGCAATTAGGGATGGGTAATAAATGCTGGCCTTGCCAATGACACCCACGTCCTGTGAATGAATAAATTAAAAATAGTTAAGAAATAGTTGAAATACACTCTACTCTGTCCTTTCCAGTGACCATTTATATATTTACCATTACCTAGCAACCCTGGATGACCATTTCATATAAGCATTATGAATACTCTTCCAGCATGCACAAAGTTGAGAAATGGCAAGTGGGATGCCTGGTCCACAAATTAATATGTAAGTAAGGTTTCTGCCTATTTCAAGGCAAACAATTCATATGCTTGTGTTCCCCACCCACAGGAAATTGCTTGTGTTGCAAAGGAGGAGTGCCAATATAACAGATCTTTGCTCATGTTTCTGAGCTGCATTCCTTAAATTGTGACCACAAACTGAACAATCTCAATCAGAGACTCTGGGATTTCCCGTTCCTTCGCCGCTGCCTGCAAAATCCGGGCCATTAGTGATGTAGCCTTATGCAGAATCATTTCTTGGAAGCATAAATCCTTGCTCCATTTAAAGGTCACTTTTAATCTTTTTAAAACAGATTTGTGAAATACTTTTATTGAATTCATCTACTTTTCCTTTATATTCCTCAAAAAAGGTTTAACAAAGGTTATGCCAAGAAAAGGAATTAATAAATGGAGCTAAAAAAATCAAGCCAACTATGATCATGTGATAATAAACTAATAGCTTGATTACATCTCAAACAGAAGCCCAGGGGTAAACCTTTAGTGAAACTAATAGCTGAAAGGATAGCTAAGGTCTACAAATCATCAAAGTTACCTGTCTCCGGTGATTAGTGCACACTAAAGATTATAATCTATTTCTTGGCAAATCATCAAGCACTATAGTAATCAAATACAGTGCCTTACTGTAGTGACTCAATGATAACATTGTGCTGCTTATGTAAAAGCTACTGCAATGAAATATAAGAGTGTGGGTGCAAGTATGCACATCAACATCTGTGAAGGTTCGCAGGAACTAATTTCTGTTATGTATACTGATGTATGTCATTTTTTTTGCACTAAAATATTTTGGAGTTTCGAACCACAGCTGTGATTACCAATTGAAATTTCTTTCTAACCAGAGGCACACCAAGATCGACCTGCTCATATAGTGCATGGATTTAAAAGAAAATGCCTAGAATAGGATTCTCTATACCACTGTCATCATAGAGCAAATTCTCAGCTGTAAAATATGTGTTTTCTATTTTCCCATTGTCTGCATCTGGCTGATAATGCGATCTGTGGCACTATCTTCACAACTTCAGCACAGATTGATCTTGGTAGTCCTGGGCTATGGAGGGGACAGATGAGTCACGGTTCTGGCCCCTGATCACTATCTCTTGATTCATACTTGGCTTTGGCTTGGCTGTGATTCCTTCCATGAATTGCGAGACTGCTGACATTCAGGCCAGATATTCCTTCCCTCCCTCTGCTGATTCTGTAAGTGGAATGGCCGGATGTCGAAAATGGGTCGGGACAGTTTTCCTGCCCATTTGTATGTCACTGCCCTTTCTGCAGGCAGGACTCGACCCCATGAAAAATATCCGCCCTTATATGAGTGGATGTATTCTAAGCAGATACAAATGAGGGAAATAAGTTCTCCAATGTAGTGCCTGTCATTTTACAATAACAATGCCAGGGTTGCCTGTTGGTCCCTGGTATCCAGAATTGCAATCACACTGGGGTAAGTGGGCTTCGAAAAGGCTAACTAACGTGGACATTTTAAAAATTAAATACGTTTTCTTTTACTGGCAGCTTGATCTCCGCAGTGGAGGCCAGGGAGCTTGACAAAAACATAGCAGTGACCCCAAGGGTGACTGAAGTGGGGAGGGTTGGGTGAAGATGTGCCCCCATTCTGATGAAGCAGGAAATCTAGCTCTCAGTGTTCAGTTTCACATGTGAACAACAACTGCCATTGATGAAGAACTAGAGGGCTGCTCGCGCCTATATAAACTGGCCCTCAGCCTCAATCAGTGCTTTTAGGAGGAGGGAAAGAAAAAAAGGGAGAAAATTGGGAATTAAAGTACATAGGAAGTTTTCATTCTATTTGGGGAGTTCATTCTCTCAGCTTCCTCCCAGCTATAGTGCTGTTTAACATGTGAAACATGTGGACAATACATATTCAAACTCACGGCAACTACCTCCGACAAACATTACAAATAGTCACTGAAAAATCAGACATGCCATTAGTTGACCATGATAAATCTGCTGATGGAATGTCATTGACCTGAAACGTTAACTCTGGACAGGGCCGGAACCAATGTCCTAGGGGGAGTGTTTGCGAATGCTGTTTGGGAGGAGTTAAACTAATATGGCAGGGGGATGGAAACCTATGCAGGGAGACAGAGGGAAATAAAATGGAGGCAGAAGCAAAAGATAGAAAAGAGAATAGTAAAAGCAGAGAAACCCAAGGCAAAAAACAAAAAGGGCCACATTACAGAAAAATTCTAAAGGGGCAAAGTGTGTTAAAAAGACAAGCCTGAAGGCTCTGTGCCTCAATGTGAGGAGTATTCGGAATAAGGTGGACGAATTAACTGCGCAGACAGCAGTTAACGGATATGATGTAATTGGCATCACGGAGACATGACTCCAGGCTGACCAAGGCTGGGAACTCAACATCCAGGGGTATTAAACATTTAGGAAGGATAGGCAGAGAGGAAAAGGAGGTGGGGTGGCGTTGGTTAAAGAGGAAATTAATGCAATAGTAAGGAGGGACATTAGCCTGGATGATGTGGAATCAGTATGAGTGGAGCCAGGAATACCAAAGGGCAGAAAACGCTAGTGGGAGTTGAGTACAGACCACCAAACAGTAGTAGTGAGGTTGGGGACAGCATCAAACAAGAAATAAGGGATGTGTGCAATAAAGGTACAGCAGTTATCATGGGCGGCTTTAATCTACATATTGATTGGGCTAACCAAACTGGCAACAATGTGGTGGAGGAGGATTTCCTGGAGGTTATTAGGATGGTTTTCCAGACCAATTTGTCGAGGAACCAACTAGAGAGCTGGCCATGCTAGACTGGGTGATGTGGAATGAGTAGGGACTAATTAGCAATCTTGTTGTGCGAGGCCCCTTGGGGAAGAGTGACCATAATATGGTAGAATTCTTTATTAAGATGGAGAATGACACAGTTAATTCGGCAACTAGGGTCCTGAACTTAAGGAAAGGTAACTTTGACGGTATGAGGGGTGAATTGGCTAGAATAGACTGGCAAAGGATATTTAAAGGGTTGACGGTGGATAAGCAATGGCAAATATTTAAATATCACATGGATGAACTTCAGCAATTGTACATCCCTGTCTGGAGTAAAAATAAAACGGGGAAGGTGGCTCAACTGTGGCTAACAAGCGAAATTAAGGATAGTGTTAAAACCAAGGAAGAGGCATATAAATTGGCTAGAAAAAGCAACAAACCTGAGGACTGGGAGAAATTTAGAATTCAACAGAGGAGGACTAAGGGTTTAATTAAGAGGGGGAAAATATAGTACGAGAGGAAGCTTGCAGGGAACATAAAAACTGACTGCAAAAGCTTCTATAAATATGTGAAGAGAAAAAGATTAGTGAAGACAAACGTAGGTCCCTTGCAGTCGGATTCAGGTGAATTTATAATGGGGAACAAAGAAATGGCAGACCAATTGAACAAATACTTTGATTCTGTCTTCACGAAGGAAGACACAAATAACCTTCCGAATGTACTAGGGGACAGTGGGTCTAGAGAGAAGGAGGAACTGAAGGATATCCTTATTAGGTGGGAAATTGTGTTAGGGAAATTGATGGGGTTGAAGGCCGATGAATCCCCGGGGCCTAATAGTCTGCATCCCTGAGTACTTAAGGAAGTGGCCCTAGAAATAGTGGATGCATTGGTGATCATTTTCCAACAGTCTATCCAATCTGGATCAGTTCCTATGGACTGGAGGGTAGCTAATGTAACACCACTTTTTAAAAAAGTAGGAAGAGAAACAATGGGTAATTATAGGCCGGTTAGCCTGACATCAGTAGTGGAGAAAATGTTGGAATCAATCATTAAGGATGAAATAGCAGCACATTTGGAAAGCAGTGACAGGATCGGTCCAAGTCAGCATGGATTTGTGAAAGGGAAATCATGCTTGAAGAATCTTCTGGAATTTTTTGAGGATGTAACTAGCAGAGTGGACAAGGGAGAACCAGTGGATGTGGTGTATTTGGACTTTCAAAAGGCTTTTGACAAGGTCCCGCATAAGAGATTGGTGTGCAAAATAAAAGCGCATGGTATTGGGGGTAAATGTACTGACGTGGATATTGAACTGGTTGGCAGACAGAAAGCAGAGAGTCGGGATAAACAGGTCCTTTTCAGAATGGCAGGCAGTGACTAGTGGAGTGCCGCAGGGCTCATTGCTGGGCCAGCTCTCTACAATATACATTAACGATTTAGATGAAGGAATTGAGTGTAATATCTCCAAGTTTGCAGGCGATACTAAACTGGGTGGCGGTGTGAGCTGTGGGGAGGATGCTAAGAGGCTCCAGAGTGACTTGGACAGGTTAGGTGAGTGGGCAAATGCATGGCAGATGCAGTATAATGCGGATAAATGTGAGGTTATCCATTTTGGGGGCAAAAACAGGAAGGCAGAATATTATCTGAATGGCGGCAGATTAGGAAAAGGGGAGGTGCAATGAGACCTGGGTGTCATGGTTCATTAGTCATTGAAAGTTGGCATGCAGGTACAACAGGCGGTGAAGAAGACAAATGGTATGTTGGCCTTCATAGTTAGGGGATTTGAGTATAGGAGCAGGGAGGTCTTGCTGCAGCTGTACAGGGCCTTAGTGAGGCCTCACCTGGAATATTGTGTTCAGTTTTGGTCTCCTAATCTGAGGAAGGACGTTCTTGCTATTGAGGGAGTGCAGCAAAGGTTCACCAGACTGATTCCAGGGATGGCTGGCCTGTCATATGAGGAGAGACTTGATCAACTGGGCCTATATTCACTGGGGTTTAGAAGGATGAGAGGGGATCTCATAGAAACATATAAAATTCTGACGGGACTGGACAGGTTAGATGCGGGAAGAATGTTCCCGATTTTGGGGAAGTCCAGAACCAGGGGACATAGTCTTAGGATAAGGGGTAGGCCATTTAGGACTGAGATGAGGAGAAACTTCTTCACTCAGAAAGTTGTTACCCTGTGGAATTACCTGCTGCAGAGAGCTGTTGATGCCAGTTCATTGGATATATTCAAGCGGGAGTTAGATATGGCCCTTATGGCTGAAGGGATCAAGGGGTATGGAGAGAAAACAGGAAAGGGGTACTGAGGTGAATGATCAGCCATGATCTTATTGAATGGCGGTGCAGACTTGAAGGGCCAAATGTCTTACTCCTGCACCTATTTTATATGTTTCTATGTTTCTATGTTTCTTTCTCCACAGATGCTGTCTGACCTGCTGAGTATGTGCAGCTTTTTCTGTTTTTATGATAACTCTGCGCCTTGTTCTCTGATTCTTGTTCCCATTGAGTGAGACTATATGTTGGTAGCCAAGGCTCTCAGACTTTACCCATTATTTTCATAACAGAAATATAAAAACATTATAACCTTACTGCTCCTCTAAACTTTCCTGATTCCTTGCAAACTATAAATATGCAATCCTACACACTCTTCCTCCTCCTAGCATCCTCACTGTGAAATCAAGACTCATTGCAGTCTCCTTTTCTAACCTGGACCTCATAGCTGTGGAACCTTCACCTCCCACCTCCTCCTACAGTTTTCAGGCTTTTAAAAAGTCAAGCTTGGTGTTTACTATTCCCTAATGTATCTTGCCTTCTTTTCTACTCATTGCAGCCTTGGTGCTGTGCTGGTAGCTGGGGGTCTTCACCAAAGATCCTCAACAATAAAGCAAATTTAGAGCACAACCTATCTGTAAAGCAGACTCTCTTTGATTTGATTTCTATCTAATTCAGATTTTTTTCCAGTTAATATCTCAAGCCTCTCAATTGCATCAAGATGACAGTTTTGTTCCATGATTTCAGCTCATTAAAATGTGTGACAAAAAACACTAAATACAGCCAGAAGCACGTTCAGTTTTGCCATTTACAATGTTATGATGTAAGTGAAAATAAGCACGATTGATAATACTGTGAGCATTGCAGTACTGAGCAGCAATGTGCAGCTCAAAGTTCTGAGAACATATCATAATGAGTTTTTGAGTACAATTTTAAAAATCATCACTTGCCCTTGGATAATTCTTTACATTAACCGAGATCTGACAGTAAGCTATAACACGCTTCCACTAAGCAGTTGGATGATGACACGTTAATTATTGCTCAGGGCCCCTTGTTTGTGTATTTATTAAACAAATGCAATAAGCATAGCAGATGCAGCTGGTATAGTTTCCTCCCATTGGATAGTAAGACCATCATGAAAGAAAATTATGAGCTAACCTTTGAGGGAGGCTGATTCAATGAGACCTCATGAGAAGAACTAAATTGTGGTTGTTAGCAAATTGAAGTCATTAATTATTATATTAAATAACTTTTGGTGAGCTGTTTTCGTGTATCATCTGCTACTGAAGGATGCAAGAACAAAGCTGCCTCAGCTGTGTGTTTTTGTTCTGTTGTCATTTGATATAAATTCACTGAGAATTATTGCCTTATCAAAGTAGGCTGCAGAGAACAGTTAAAGATTATAGGGCCAGTTGGCCTGACATCAGTAGTGGGGAAAATGTTGGAATCAATTATTAAAGATGAAACAACAGCGCATTTGGAAAGCAGTAACAGGATCGGTCCAAGTCAACGTGGATTTATGAAAGGGAAATCATGCTTGACAAATTTTCTGGAATTTTTTGAGCATGTAACTAGTAACGTGGACAAGGGAGAACCAGTGGATGTGGTGTATTTGGACTTTCAAAAGGCTTTTGACAAGGTCCCGCACAAGAGATTGGTGTGCAAAATTAAAGCACATGGTATTGGGGATAATGTACTGACGTGGATAGTGAACTGGTTGGCAGACAGGAAGCAGAAAGTTGGGATAAACGGGTCCTTTTCAGAATGGCAGGCAGTGACTAGTGGGATGCCGCAGGGCTCAGTGCTGGGACCCCAGCTATTTACAATATACATTAATGATTTAGATTAAGGAATTGAGTGTAATATCTCCAAGTTTGCAGATGACACTAAACTGGGTGGCAGTGTGAGCTGTGAGGAGGACACTAAGAGGCTGCAGTGTGACTTGGATAGGTTAGGCGTGGATAAATGTGAGGTTATCCATTTTGGGGGCAAAAACACAAAGGCAAAATATTATCTGAATGGCGGTAGATTAGGAAAAGGGGAGGTGCAACGAGATCTGGGTGTCATGGTACATCAGTCATTGAAAGTTGGCATGCAGGTACAGCAGGCGGTGAAGAAGGCAAATGTTATGTTGGCCTTCATAGCTAGGGGTTTTGAGTATAGGAGCAGAGAGGTCTTACTGCAGTTGTACAGGGCCTTGGTGAGGCCTCCCCTGAAACATTGTGTGCAGTTTTGGTCTCCTAATCTGAGGAAGGACGTTCTTGCTATTGAGGGAGTGCAACAAAGGTTCACCAGACTGATTCCCAGGATGGCTGGACTGACATATGAAGAGAGACTGGATCGACTGGGCCTTTATTCACTGGAGTTTAGAAGGATGAGAGGGGATCTCATAGAAAGGTATAAGATTCTGACGGGACTGGACAAGTTAGAAGCAGGAAGAATGTTCCCGATGTTGGGGAAGTCCAGAACCAGGGGACTCAGTCTAAGGATAAGGGGTAAGCCATTTAGGACTGAGATGAGGAGAAACTTCTTCACTCAGAGAGTTGTTAACCTGTGGAATTCCCTACCACAGAGAATTGTTGATGCCAGTTCGTTGGATATATTCAAGAGAGAGTTAGATATGGCCCTTACAGCTAAAGGAATAAAGGGGTATGGAGAGAAAGCAGGAAAGGGGTACTGAGGTGAATAATCAGCCATGATCTTATTGAATGGTGGTGCAGGCTCGAAGGGCCGAATGGCCTTCTCCTGCATCTATTTGCTATGTTTCTATGTTTTAACCCTATCCCGCCCGGCGGGATTGCTGCATATGGGTAGGATGGAGAGATAAGTTCTCCATTTTTACTTGAATTCAGACATGGGAAAGCCGCCGGCCCCAGAGGAACGGGGATCTTATTTCAAAGGCAGTGTTGAGTCCCAATGACATCATCTGGATGCAGACGCCATTTTAACCGAGCCTCTGACTATGGGCAGCTTAGTCTTCGGTCCCCCCGGCACAAGCTCCCGGCAACAAGGTTCCATTTGACAGAGGGCCCAGGTAGGTGGTCTATTTATAACTCTTGTAAAGCACTTTATCAGCTCGGAATGACAGCGAATTGGCAGCCAGACTAGGCTTACAGCAGGTGGTTAGGAAACAAAAATGAGGAAAAAATCTACTTGACCTCATCCGTACCAATCTATTTTTCACAGATGCATCTGTCCATGTCAATCTTTGTCCTGACTTCTAACTGAGGACACACTCCATCGTGTTGTGTGGCACAATCACCTTGCTAAATGGGATAGATTAAGATCAGACCTAGCAGCATGACTGGGTATCTATAAGGTGATGTGGTCATTAGCAGCAGCAGAATGGTATTCCACCATTATCTGTTATCTCATGGTCTGCCGTTTCACTCACTCTACCATTACAGGAGGAGAGAAGCTCCATTAACATCCCCCTCCTCAATGATGGCAGAGCCCAGCACGCAAGTGCAGGAGACAAGGCTGAAGCATTCGCAACCATCTTCATCCAAAAGTGCCGAGTATTTGACCCATCTCAACCTCCTCCTGAGGTCCCCACCATCACAGAAGCCAGTCTTCAGCCAATTTGATTCTCTCCACGTGGTATCAAGAAACAGCCAAGTGCACTGGATACAGCAAAGGCTATAGTTATGAAGACTTGTGCTTCAGAACTAGCCAAGATGTTCCAGTACAGCTATGACACTGGCATCTACCCAACAAAGTAGAAAATTGCCCAGGTATGTCCTATCCACAAAAGAAGTACGTTCAATTCGACCAATTACAGCCCAATCAACCTACTCTCAATCATCAGCAAAATGATGGAAGGTGTCATCGACATTGCCAACAAGCAGCACTTATTCACCAATAAGCTGCTCATTGATGCTCAAATTGGGTTCCTCCTGGACTACGCGGCTCCAGACCTCATATCAAACAAGGACATACTTCGTTACAGCCTTGTACCAAACATGGACAAAAGAGCTGAATTCCAGAAGTGAGAGTGACTGCCCTTGACATCAAGGCAGCACTTGACCGAGTGTGGCATCAAGGAACCCAAGTAAAATTGAAGTCAATAGAGATTAGGGGGAAAACTCTCCACTGGTTGGAGTCATACCTCGCACAAAGGAAGATGGTTGTAGTTGTTGGAGGCCAATCATCTCCGCCCCAGGTCATCACTGCAGCAGTTCCTCAGGGCAGTCTCCTAGGCCTAACCATCTTCAGCTGCTTCAACAATGACCTTCCCTCCAACATAAGGTCAGAAGTAGGCTGTTTGCTGATGATTGCACAGTGTTCAGTTCCATTAGCTATTCGTCAGATAATGAAGCAGTCCGTTACCGTATACAGGAAGGCCCAGATGACATTCAGGCTTGGGCTGATAAGTGGCAAGTAGACTCTAACCAGTGATTTACAGAGGGTGGAGACCTACTTCTCCTGATGGCGACTTTGGCCAAACCCGCAAAAGACCACCACCTTGACATTCCACCTCAACATCCATCAAGCAAATCAAGCTTTGAAAGTCTCCTTTTGGGGTGCAGAGGAAAACAATGCAAAAATCTCCTCCTATTTAGGAGCCATGCTTGATCGCACCCTGTCATATGGACAACATCTCCAGAACCTTGGGAAGAAACTAAAGAGTAGGGTCAACTTGATCCAGAAACTCACCAGATCCACATGGGTAGCAGACGCCCAAACCCTCCGTATGGCAGCACTCGCTCTGGTGCACTTTACAGCAGAGTACTGCTCTCCGGCATTGATATAGTCCGACTGTCAAATCTGTTGATGTCAAGCTGAATTCTTCTATGAGAATTATCACCGGTACGTTTCTATCGACACTAACACCTTGGCTGGTCGAGCATGCAAACATCGCACCACCACACCTATGCCACGAATGTGCAGACTCCAGAGAATACAACTGCTACACCAGCAAAGACATGCTGATCCAGGACGACTTGAACAACCTACCAGCAACCCGTCTCAAATCTATATGGCGATTTTGGACCATCACCAAAGCCCTTCAGCGATCTTCCGTTCGTCTCGATGACCGATGGCAAAATGCTTGGAAGATCAGCGACCATCAACTGCCTCAGAACTGGTCATGGTGGATATTGCCACTGTTGTGTTCATACTCTATTTGATGTAAACCTCACTAGATAGACATTAGGACCCT
Organism: Pristiophorus japonicus; assembly: GCF_044704955.1. NCBI lineage: Eukaryota > Metazoa > Chordata > Chondrichthyes > Pristiophoridae > Pristiophorus > Pristiophorus japonicus. The sequence goes on along the minus strand of NC_091978.1, from coordinate 76,856,547 downwards.
GTGGGGGCAATTCACGCCTGCTGTAAACATGCTGGTTTTGGACATCATTTTGAGATTGCTTTAAAGGACACAGTTAGTTACACTACTCCTGTTTCAGTTAGTCTGTTTATTTACGTACACAACAACCACGTTCTCCATAGATGGAAGATTAAAGCACCTCATCTTGCGACTGTGGAGCTCCTAATCAGACCCTTGTAACTATTTTTTGCAGAAACCAATAGGCCCCGCCCCAATCGTCAGTTATTGTAAGTGGTTTCGCCCCGCCCGTGGCGAGCACGCAAACCCCCTTACTACAAGTTCTGGACGATAGGGATTACTGAGGACAGATTTGAACATGGACAGCGTTTTCGGGCTCACCTGTACAGTGTTTATTAAGGTTACCAAAACCACCCACTCGTATACAGTACAAGCGGTGTGTACACAACAGTACAGTTTACAACAGTACAACCCTGGCTTGTCCAACAAGCCCCTGTCGTGCTGACTTACCACAACCTAGAGACACCCTCCCATGAACTAAATTATCACCGGACCCTTCCAACACTAAACCCCCTCTGGTTTGGTAAGAATATATAGGCACCCCCTTTCCCAGCTCAATGATCTTGTGGGGGTGTAGGCTTGGCAATGCTCACCTAGATTGTAGTGTCCTTACACACTACTATAAATTCACACGAGGCACATTCTGCAGACAAGGTCACTCTGTGACCCGAACCTTTATTCACAGGACCAAGAAGTGATGACCCTGTGTTGGACCTCCCTTTATATACCTGGATGACCAGGTGAGGAGTGTCTCCCACAAGTTCACCCCCTGTGGTCAAGGTGTGCATTTCTTAGGTGTATACAGTATGCAGTGTTGTTACATGAAGGTTACAGTTACATGAAGGTTACATACATGACATCACCTCCCCCCCAATGTCTTATGGGGTCAAAGATTAAGTCTTTCAGGCGGTTGACGCTCTCTCGTGGAGCGCCGCAGTTGGGGCTCTGGTTGTTGAGCCTTGGCAAGCGTCTCTGTCACCTGTGGTGATTCCGGCCTGTCCGGGCTGGCCGCAGGGACTGTGCATGCTGCTGAAAGTTCTTGTTGCTCGTTCACTGGCGGTGGTGTGGGCAGCATCTCATGATCTTCCTCAGGTTCCTCAGTGTCCATGCTGAACCTTTTTTAACTTGGCACAGATGCTTGCGGCATATCTGTCCATTGTTAAGTCTGACCACTATGACCCTATTCCCCTCTTTGCCAATTACAGTACCCTCGAGCCACTTGGGCCCCGAAGCGTGATTAAGAACAAATACAGGATCATTAATTTCTATACATCTCCCTTTGAGTTACGGTCATGGCATTCATTTTGGGACTGGCGCTTGCCCTCAACAATGTCTGACAGGACTGCATGAATGAGGGACAGCCGAGTTTTAAGTGTACGTTTCATGAGTAGTTCCGCGGCCGGGACTCCCGTGAGCGAATGAGGTCGGGACCTATAGGCCAGCAGGAGGCGCGATAGGCGGCATTGAAGGGAGGGTCCTTGAATCCGGAGCATGCCCTGTTTTATGATTTGGACCGCACGTTCTTCCTGGCCATTGGAAGCCGGCTTGAATGGTGCTGTCCTGACATGTTTGATGCCATTACCCAACATGAACTCCCGGAATTAATAGCTAGTGAAACACGGGCCGTTGTCGCTAAGCAGGATGTCCGGCAAGCCGTGGGTCGCAAAGACCACACGCAGACTCTCCACAGTGGTGGATGTTGTGCACGAATTCAATATGATGCACTCGATCCATTTCGAGTACACATCAACAACAATGAGGAACATTTTTCCCATGAACGGGCCCATGTAGTCTACGTGAATACGTGACCATGGCCTGGTGGGCCAGGACCACGGGCTGAGTGGGGCCTCCCTGGGGGTATTGCCCAGCTGGGCACAGGTCATGCACCTGCGAACACAGTGTTCCAGGTCTGAGTCAATTCCCGGCCACCATACATGTGACCAGGCAATGGCCTTCATCAGCACGATGCTTGGGTGCTCGCTGTGGAGTTCCCTGATGAATGCTTCCCTTCCCTTCTGGGGCATGACTACCTGGCTGCCCCATAGTAGGCAGTCGGCTTGGATTGAGAGCTCATCCATCCGTCTGTGAAACGGTCTGACCTCCTCGGGGCATGCTCCGTGTGCGGGCGCCCAATCCCCAGTCAGGACACATTTCTTAATCAAGAATAGGAGAGGATTTCTGTTGGTCCAGATTTTGATCTGGCGGGCTGTGATGGGGGAGCCTGCGCTGTCAAAGGCATCAACAGTCATGACCATCTCAGCGCTTTGCTCCGCTGCCCCCTCAGTGGTGGCCAGTGGAAGCCTGCTGAGTGCGTCAGCGCAATTTTTGGTGCCTGGCTGGTGCCGTATGGTGTAGTCATACACAGCCTGTATGCGAGCTGATGCATTGGCATTGGAGGGTCATAGTGGCTGAAGTGAGGTCCAACTTGGTGAACAGCTTGTCGCCTGCCAGCGTGGCAAAAAGATCCTCCGCTCTCGGAAGCGGGTATTGGTCTTGTAGTGACACTCGGTTGACAGTGGCCTTGTAGTCGCCACAGATCCTGACCGAGCCATCCGTTTTTAGGACAGGGACGATGGGGCTTGCCCAGTTGCTGAATTCAACGGGCGAAATTATGCCCTCTCTTCGCAACCTGCCCAACTCACTCTCAATTTTCTCCCGCATCACATACGGCACAGCTCTGGCTTTGTGGTGCACTGGTCTGGCGTCCGGGGTGATGCGTATCACTACTTTGGTACCTTTGAAAGTCCCGACACCAGGTTGAAATAGTGACTCAAATTTCTGTAGGACCTGTGAGCATGAACTTTGCTCCACAGATGAAATGGCATGCACATCCCTCCATTTCCAGTTCATCTCGGTTAGCCAGCTCCTCCCCAAAAGCGCAGGACCATTTCCCGGGACAATCCAGAGTGGCAGCCGGTTCTCTGATCCATTATGTGTGACCACCAACATTGCACTGCCTAGCACTGGCATGATCTCTTTGGTGTACGTCCGTAATTGCGTGTCAATGCGTTCTAGTTTGGGTCTGCTAGCTCTGAGTGGCCATAGTTTCTCGAATTGTTGGACACTCATAAGTGACTGGCTGGCCCCTGTGTCCAGCTCCATGCATACCGGGATGCCATTTAATAGGACTTTCATCATCATAGGTGGCATTTTTGTATATGAACTGTGGATGTTTGCCACATGAACCTGCTGAACTTCAGCATCCATTGCTTTGTCCCAAGCATCAACCTGCCTTGCAGACCCCTCTTGTGGTTCATCTGCCTCGCTGCGGGCTTCCTGCACATTCTGGCTAAATGTCCACTGAAGTTACAATTTCTACAGATAAATTGTTGAAACCTACAGGTTTTTGCAGCATGTCTGCCCCCGCACCTCCAGCATGAGCTGAGATCGTTGTGAACAAAAGGGCTGTTACCAGGCATTCCTCTCTGATTGTCACTTTGATTACTCTTCAGCTGTTAGTGGGTGTCAATGGCCCCATCCCGGGACGCATTGTCTACCGTGATGGTGTAATTGTCCGTTCAACCTGACATTGCCTCTGTTGAGGACCCACTCTAGAGTCTGTTGCTGCCTGGGTGGTGTCGAATTGCCCTTGCCTGCCTGTGGGGTTCTGAGTCATGTTTACAATGTTAACTCCCTGATCCATCACCACGTTGGAAGCAGAGTTGCGCGCCTATATTATCTTGGTTTCCTCCTCCCCTGCCATGAAGGTCTGAGCCATCAACGCCGCCACTTCCAAGGTCAAGTCCTTGGTCTCAATTAGCTTTCTGAAAACCCCGGCATGACCAATGCCCTCAATGAAGAAATCCCTTAACATCTCCCCCCTGCAGGCATCTGTGGACTTATAAAGGCTGGCCAAGCGCCGAAGGTCCACAACGAAGTCCGGTATGCTCTGTCCTTCCCGACGTCGGTGTGTATAGAATTGGTGTCGGGCCATGTGTATACTGTTCGCCGGTTTGAGGTGCTCACCGATCAGTTTGCTGAGCTCTTCAAAGGTTTTGTCTGCCGGCTTCTCGGGTGCGAGCAGGTCTTTCATCAGCGGGTACATCTTAGGTCCACAGCTGGTCAGTAGATGCGCCCTTCGCTTGTCGGCCACTGCATCTCCCAGCTAGTCGTTCGTGACAAAGCTCTGCTGGAGCCTTGCAACGAAATCGTCCCAGTCCTCACCAACACAGTACCGTGCTACCGGTGGCCATTCTCGTGAGTCGTTGATTCCCGTTTCTCGTCGCCAAATGTAGTGTCCTTACATACTACTATAAATTCACACGAGGCACATTCTGCAGACAAGGTCACTTTGTGACCCGAACCTTTATTCACAGGACCAAGAAGTGATAACCCTGCGTGGGACCTCCCTTTATATACCTGGATGACCAGGTGAGAAGTGTCCGCCACAAGTTCACCCCCTGTGGTCAAGGTGTGCATTTCTTAGGTGTATACAGTATGCAGTGTTGTTACATGAAGGTTATAGTTACATAAATTTACATACATGACATAGATTGCCCTTGATCTTGCTTGGAGCTTCTTCCCATACGTCTCGGCTACCTGGTTCCATACTGGTCTTGCGGTGTGCGAGTCCCAGTTTGAGTCGAAGTCCGTCTCGGTTGGAAGAGCAAGGCTCAGCTCCTCTTGACGTTCTGTTGTGGTGAAGGCAGGAGAGAGAGAGAGCTATCCAAAATGGCTGTCTGATATACCCCCCAATACACAGACCGCTGTCTGTGTTTTAATGGACGCAGAGCCTCAGGGCATGGTTTCCAGGCTTCCTCCCAGGTTTGGATGGTTCGTCCACTCGAGTCCTTTGTGGCCTCTTCCTGTCTTTTGGGACCTGGCCTCCATGGTTACAAAAAGTGCTTCAGGGTTGATGTCTTCTTGATATGTTTTAATGTTCTTAATGGTTGGGATGGCTTTGATCTCGTTTCTGTTATGTCTTTACTGCTGTTATGAATGAGTCCACGAGGTCTAGTATTGTACTTGAGCTGTTGTCACCCAGAGTGAGGCACAAGCACGGTGGGCAGCCTTTTATACTGGGCCCTGCACACCCTATGCAGGTGATCCTCAGGTCTCCCACCGCAGTGCCCTCTGGTGGCACACCTTATGTGACTATACAGTTAGTGTATATGGTCTACATACATGACATCACTTCCCCCCAGGTCTTTAATGCAAATTGACTCGGACATTGATGGTGACCTGGGCTTTGCTCTTCCTGGTTGACCATTGGACGGTCGCTTCTAGCTTGGGTGGGTTGGTAGTGAGATTTGTTGCCAGTGGAGGTCCCCGTGGTTTCTGGTTGTGAGTCCATGACTATTCCATTCTCCCCCCCACACAGAGATCATGCTAATGGCCCGTTACATGCAAGTTGCATTCAAGTTCATCACATGGGTTTTACATTTACATCTTGGTACATTTGTTGGGTGGATTACAGTTGCGTTTCTTTTTGTGTGGTACATTTACATGATCAGTACAGGTATATCAGTACAGGTACACAAGGACAGTCTAGTTCCAGCCGGATGAGATCCGGGTCGTCTGGTGGCGGTGCAGCGCCCCATGCTTGTGGGTCTGTGGGCAAGGTGAGCTCATTTTGCTCGAGTTGCCGGAGCTCAGGACTCTTGCCGTTACTCCTAGTGTCGGGCAGGCCCAAAGACAGCTGATGTGTGTGTGACCCCCCTGTCCTTTTCATTTGCACAGTGTCGCTGCTGCTCCCTGGGAAGTGGTCTGAGCGAGTGAGCGTTTCGTCTAAGCGACGGTGGGGCTGCCTCGTCTTGTCTAGCAGTTCGCAGGGGACTGCTGACTCGCTTTCCTTGAGGGCACCATTGTGAGCACTCTCTAGTTTGGGATTCTGGCTGTTCCAGGTCCCATTCGGAGGAGCTGTGTGCGGGTGACCCTTCGCTCTTGGGCATTTCCGTGGTGGCGAGTGGGTTTGTGGGCTGCGCACTTTCCATCCGGGTGGTGGGCGATGGTAGCCGACTGCGAGCATAGGCGCTGTTTACTGTTTCTGGCCCATGGTGGTTCATGCCATCGGGTGCCTGCAATGTTAAACCGATCTGAGGCAGGGTATCGCTACTGGTGCCTTTGATCTCCGGGGATCGTTTACTCTGCGGCTTGTCTACTTCTGTCAGCTGTGGGGACACTTTATGATACAGCGTTCTGGTCCCGGGGACGCAGGCTACAGCATTGGGTAGCCCGCTGAACCTGTATACGACTGATAGGTGTTCGCCCGCTACATTGGTTGATTGCAATTTGCACCCGACATCGCTCAATAACATTTTGCTTGTTACAGCTGGACTTTTACATTGGTTACCAATTTCAAACAGTTCATTCAAAAATGGCGGGTTGCTAGCCTCCTTTAAAATGGCTTCACTACTTTTACCCCAATCATCTTCCTTGCGTGGAACCACATGTCGTTGCTCCATTAGCGCCGTACCTCGTGGTTTGGACGCCATCTTTTCCCTGTCCATGATATCGACTGCCGCGATCTTCTTTCCCAGGGATGCTGCCACTGAAGCTGGGAAGGGGCCCTCAGATCCAATCTTCCTCCCCAGGAGTCCTGCCACTGAAATCGGGAAGGTGTGTTCGGGTCGTCTCGGCCGGATCATCGCCACGCAGTCGTGATGAGCGGTCTGTGCCTTGGGGGCTGCGCAGATCTGCTCTCCGATGTTTGGTCCAACCGAAGGTGGGGGCTTACTCTGCCTCTGAGCACGGGGGGGCGTCGATCGCTGGAGGGATGAAGTCTTCCCAGTTCCAATGAATCTTCCCCATCCATTTTCTTCCAAGTAGCGTCGGTCCATCACCTGAAACAATCCACAATGGTAAATTGTGCACCGCGCCATCATGGGATACACTTACATCCGCACTACCAACAACTGATATCAGTTCCTTGGTGTAGGTGCGCAGCTTTGCCTGAACCGGGATCAGCTTGGGTCATTCAGCTTGATCGTTCCATAGCCTCTCAAAGGCTTCCTGGCTCATTACTGACTGACTCGGCCCCGTGTCCATTTCAATGAAGACTGGAACACCATTTATCTCATCTTCCATTATCACTGGAGGACAATCTGTGGTGCAGGAATATACTCCATACACTTCATCCTGGGACTGAGCTGCCTCTCTAGCCATCTCCTCATAATCCGCGCTGGATTCACAGCCATCTGCTGACTCCTCTTCCACGTGGTGAGTCACAGCTCTTTTGCACGTTCGCTGAGGTGCCCCTTTATGCTGCAGCCTTTGCACACATAGTCCCTGAACCGACACTGATGAGCCCTGTGATTACCTCTGCATGCCAGCATGGTGCTACTCGACTTACATTTGCATCCCTCGACGGATTCTGAGTTAAAGGACTCGGGGGCCTGTACACTCTGCCCTGGGCAGATTCACGTTCAACAGTTCTGCCTGTGAAAGACGTCATTCTATTTACAGTACTTGCCGGGTTTGAGTCCTGAGAGTGAGTCATCATCTGCTTGGAGCTGCAGCTTGAGGTCATGAACGCCTGACTGATGCTGATGGCCTTCTGCAGAGTGATGGTGGTTTCAAAAGACAGTAGCCTGTGAAGAAGGGCCTCATGACCGATGCCAATTACGAAGACATTCCGCAATGCATCGGCGAGGGATGCACTGAATTCACACGGTCCTGCCAGCCTCCTGAGGTCGGCAGCGTACTTCGCGATTTCCTGGCCCTCGGGGCAGCGGTGTATATAAAATCGATGCCTGGCTGTGAGGATGCTCTCCTTCGGTTTGAGTTGGTCCCGAATTAGCACTTTCAGCTCCTCGTATGACTTGGTTGTTGTTTCCTCTGGTGCAAGCCAGTCCCTGACGAGGCTGTAGACTGCAGGCCCACAAATGGTCAACAGGATAGTTCTGCGCTTATCTGCCAGCGTGGCCGGATCATCGCCTACCAGGTTGTTTGCTATGAAATATTGGTCGAGCCGCTCCATGAAGGCTTCCCAATCTTCACCCTCTGATAACTTTTCTAATGCACCGTTCGTCATTTTTGCGTGAAAGTTCATAATCTCGTCACCAGTTGTTAAGTCTTTAATACTCTTATGAATGACTCCATGAGGTCTAGTATTGTATTTGAGCTGTTGTCACCTTAGTCCCATTTATTGTAACTCCAAAGTGAGGCACAAGCATGGTGGGCAGCCTTTTATACTGGGCTCTGCACACCTATGCAGGTGACCCTCAGGTCTCCCACCGCAGTGCCCTCTGGTGACACACCTTATGTGACTATACAGTTAGTATACATGGTCTACATACATGACAGTTTCGATCTCCCAGCCGATTTAACTTAACGAGCTCTTCTCAGAAACAGTGAGTCGTAAGCCTCATTATCCATGCCTTGGGAGTGGGCCTCTTGGGCCATTGTTCCCAAGGACAGACTGTTACCATATGAATGCAACCTGGTTACGTCAGCCACCTTCAGCTTGACGTTTTTTCCATTGCTTCCCCAAACAGCCTGTCCAGTTTTTAATAAGGGAATATCTAAAAATCCATGCGATCTGTGCCGACTGCTACACCCTGGAGCACATCATTGAACACTGTCCTCAGAGGAAATTCGCAAGCAGCCTACAAGATATCCACGCTGTTGCACTGGAAGCTTTGCCTGGATATTCAGCTTAGATATTGACATTTAATTTGCTTTGCTACTACCATAAAAGTGCCAGACAATGACCACCTCCAACAGGAGAGCATCTAACCATCTCCCCTTGACATTGGCAATGATATTACCATTGTCGTATCCCCCACCATCAACATGCTGGGAAATCAACCTTGACCAGAAACTTAACTGGACCAGCCACATAAATACTGTGGCTACAAGAGCAGATCATAGGCTGGGTATTTTGGGGCTCTAATGCATGTAATGATGCAATAGTGTATTGTGTTGGCTCCTTGTGTCATGTAGGAGAGATTTGATTTCTGAGGTTATGCATGTTGCCAGACAACCTGGAATCCTCCAATATTTGAAGGTCACACTGATACGGTGCTCAGTGTGTCAGAGAATGTAGTACCCTATATATGCATCCAGCCTAACCTGAGCAGTTCAGTTGAGGAAACATTATTGATTGTGCCTCAGGAGCTGTAATAAACCCATGACTCCTGTGGATAAGGTTCGAGCTATCAGATTGAACTATTGGATTGCACAGGCAAAGAAGCTTTTTTTTCACTCATTTGATCTGTCAGCCTGAATCATATGCTGCTGTGATCAAGCAGGAGGTAATGTACGCTGAGACAGCTGCACTCGATGGATTGTCTGGACTTTGTACGTCTTCTCAACTTAATCATGCTGGGCTGTTAGCTGATTATCGTCAGAAACCTTTCCATAGAATGCAGTCATTAATTACTCTCCAGGTTTCTTGATCTTCAGCTCTTATTATTTTTGGTTTTTGGATTGCAATCAGGATAAGTCTGTATATTATCCACAATTTTGTGCCAAACAAATATATGAAATATTTATGTTAAATAGCTTTCTAGTGCTGAAGCAGAGTCTGTGCTTCATAGAGAGATGAACTAGAAATGCTCTGCTCTCCCAGGCAAACACTCAGTTACTCAAATGGTTGCAGAAATGAAAACATTTCCCTTCCTGATAACTTTAGTCAGATACTAAACCTTAAACCTAAGAAGGGCTCAGACTGGACTCTTGGTCTGTACTGAGTTAACAGGCTCTGAGCCAAACTAACAGTAAGGAGAATAAAATTGGTCTCAGCATCCTTGTGTCTGGAAGGTGAAATGTCAGCTTGGTTTTTGTTCCTGATGGCCTCTGTGTCAGGACTGGATCAGACTCAACTGTGATCAATTATCCTCTGAACTTTTTCCAGTTCTGATGAAAGGTCATTGCCGTTAACTGTTTCTCTCTCCAAAGATGCTGCCTGACCTGCTGAGTATTCCCAGGATTTTCTGTTTTTATATCAAATAACCTGACTGTTTGCTTTACACATGAAGAATGTGTGAAGTACTGGATGGCAGTTGGTATCCATAAAACCATATTCCAACATAGAATCATCGAAACATACAGCACAGAAGGAGGCCAATTGGCCTATCGTGCCTGTGCGGGCTCTTTGAAAGAGCTATGCAATTAGTCCCTCTCCCCTGCTCTTTCCCCATAGCCCTGCAATTTATTTTCTCTTCAAATATATGGACAGGGACTAAAAATACTTTAAAATTCTAATGGAATGTTGGCCTTTTTCTCGAGGGGGTGGAATACAAAGGGATGGAAGATATGTTCCAGTTATATAAATCTCTGCTTAGACCCTATTTAGAGTACTGCATTCAGTTCTGGGCACCTTATCTCAGCAAGGATATATTGGTCTTGGATGTGCAGCACAGATTTACCAGAATGATACCAGGGCTTAAAGGGTTAAATTATGAGAAGAGGTTGCATAGTCTAGGCTTGTATTCCTTTGAGTATAAAAGATTATGGGGTGATCTAATTGAGGTGTTTAAGATGTTCAAAGGATTTGATAGGGTAGATAGAGAGAAACAATTTCCTCTAGTCGGGAGTCCAGAACAATGGGGCATAATCTTAAAATTAGAGCTAGGTCGTTCTGGGGTGAGGTCAGGAAGCACTTCTTCACACAAAGGGTAGTGGAAATCTGGAACTCTCTCCCCCAAAAAGTGGTTGAGTCTAGGTCAATTGGAAATTTCAAAACTGAGATTGATAGATTTTTGTTAAGCAAGGGTATTGTGGGTTAGATTTTCCATTATTTTTGCATGCATACCGCCCACCTAACGTCTTTTTTAATGCTGAAATGAGGTGTAATGCCCAAATATCGCCCATTTAGGCACAAAATGGAAACTGACGCCCATTTCTCGGTCACTTATCGGCGAGCGTTACTTTCGGCATGGATGTAACGCCGATAAAAAATGATATCGCCCGCCCACTATTTTTGGGCGGAATCATCCGAATTGGTGAACCAACTGCCCATAATAATGGCGAGTGTTCGGCACGTAATTAACACCGAGATTCAATAATACCGACCGCCCACTTTATTTTCTTGTAAAGATCACATTTGCCGAATCTAACGCCCAGTATATCGTCCAGCATCACTTTCAGCATCTCGCACACATATCGCCCACAATCTCGCTCGCTGAAAAAACGCTCTGAAATAGTGGAACTGATCTAACTAATCACAGTGTTATGGACGCCATTTTGTAAATCGCAGGTCGCTTCATTAAAAAGGCTGCTTCAACTTCAGGGGAGTTTGGATGTACTCTGGAGTTCTTCTCAGGTGATATGACCATCTGAACAGACATCTTATCATACTGTGGACGTTGGATTTTACTGTAGGTGTCTTAGTGGGTAAATTTATTGCTTGTGAACAATTGGCATTATACTTTTATTGGAATGGGGCCAGACATTTCTCAGCCTGCATCAATTACAACACAGATGCTGCAGAGTGCAAATGGCACAATGTCTAATCCAAGCATTATGTGCCCAATCTAAGACGTGCCAGACTGATGAGGAGGGCCAGACCATACACCCCTCGGACTTACAGGGGGAAGCGGTCTTACCTCAACGTATCCGGGAACACCTGCCTTCGGAGACTGCGTTTCCACAAAGTAGTTATCAGTGAGATATGCCAGCTCATCAGGGCAGATCTGCAGCCTGCCAGCACCTTCAGGACATCACTGTCTGTTAAGGTCAAGGTCACCGCGGCACTGTCATTCTATGCGTCCGGTTCCTTTCAAGCCTCAGCAGTTGACATTTGCGCTATATCTCAGCATGACACACATTGCTGCATTCAACAAGTCACTGAAGCCCTGTACGCGCGCAGGATGGACTTTATCAGCTTCCCTATGACCACAGAGGCTCAGACTGACAGGGCTCGAGCATTCTACCGAATTGCTAACTTCCCCAAGGTGTAGGGAGCAATACACTGTATGCACATCACCATGCGGGCACCTTCTCAGGACGCAGAGGTTTTTCGCAACCGAAAAGGATTTCACTCCTTGAAGGTCCAACTAGTTGTCGACCACAACCAGATAATTATGGCAGTGAATGCCAAATTTCCAGGCAGCTTCGATGAGGCTCACATCCTGTGTGAGAGCGCTGTATCTGACATGTTTACCAGTCAGCTACAAGGTCAATGCTGGATGCTTGCTGACAAATGATATGGCCTCGCCACCTGGCTGATGACCCCCTTGCATGACACCCACACCGAGGCTGAGAAGCGATACAACGAGAGTCACAGAGCCACACGCAATGTGGTTCAGAAAACCATTAATGTGCTTAAGCAGCACTTTAGATGCCTGGAGCATTTCGGAGGGGAGCTACAATACAACCCTGATCAGATAGCTCAATTCGTGGTCGTGTGGCCCATGCTGCACAACCTGGCCATCAGGAGGGAGCAAGAATTGCCAGAAGGGACTGATGGTCCACCTCAGGAGAGAGAGGAAGTGGAGGACGAGGGGCTGGATGCTGACTTAGGGCCGACAGTCAGGCTGACTATGCAACCATGCCCACGAACCCTTCCAGACCCCAGAAAAGGGCCTGTGGTGGCTAATTAACTGCAAGACTCTTACATCAGCAGCTCATAAATGAGCGCTTTGCCTGAAAGAGCGTTACTGTTATTGACAATGTTGACACACTGCTGTGCATGCAGCTCAGACATCAATGGTGGGCATCACCTTGGTGCCAATTAAAATTTAAGTTGATTGAAGTTAAGTTTAATTATGCCCTTTCATGTTGAGGAATCACCAGTGTGTAACAGTTCAGCTATCTGAGACAATGCGCAACAAGGTTATGTTAAATAAAAAACATTTAATACGACCATTGGTCTGAAATTATAAGTATCACGGGCTAAAACACCCCACCCCCACCCCAACCCACAACATTTTTTAGAACATTGACATCAATCAAATGGTCAACATGTCCAGCAACACAGAACACAAATGCAAACCAGCAGGGTAGCCCCCTCCCCCATACCTTACAACAAATTGCATACACCAAGATGGAGATATAACACAGCCATCACCTGCGGACATGCACCTCACTTTCCTTTCCCCTTCCCTTCTTCTCCCCACCTCTACACATTCCCCTCCTCGCTCCATGCCGCCTGGCTGAGGCGCTCCTCAGGCGGTGCCTGATTGGGGGGATGAAGGCAGAGCTGATGGTTGTATGGACACGGGAGTGGGGGGTACCGAGGTGGGAACATTCTTGGATTCAGAAGCAGGATCTTGCTCCTGTCTCTCATGTGTCATTGGCACTGGGGATGGGGAGCCTAGGGATGGAGTGCCGCGCTCCGGGGCCACTGGGTGGCCTGTGCCACCAGTGTTCCTTGCTATCGTTTCCAGGGCCTCTGTCATCTGCGGAACGTACTTCGTCATGGTGCCGGATATTCTGGCCAGTTGTCGGGATATGCCCCCCAATGCCTGTAGGATCTGGTCACCTATGTCTACAGTCCTCCTGGACAACTCTACCACATCGCCCCTCTCATTGGGCGCTCGTGGAGCAGACCTGCCACGTCTACGAAACCTCCGCGGGGTCGGCACCATCCTAGGGACACCTGGGCTGCCCAGTGGCGGGTGCTTGGGCCTGGTATCTCCAGAGTGAAGGTGGGAATGGCCAGAGGAGCACTAGATGGCCTTGGGGTTGAATGCCTTCAGGAGCCTGGCAATGCAGGTTCTTCAAAGTCATCCGTAGAGAACAGACCCAGCAGATTGACGGGCGAGAATCGGAGCTCCTCTGCACCAGATGTTGGATCGTCTGGCGAGTCCGGCCCCGCGCCCCCACCTTCTGGACTCGGTGGTCTTGCCTGGGGCCGTGCTCCTGGCTGAGCTGCAAAACACAAATGAGATTATTAGAGGAGAAGGGGTGCTAGGTTCACAAGGTGAGTCCAGCGCTACACACAGCATATGCACGACAAAAGCACCACCGCTATCAAAATCATCACAGACATCACATTTCACGCCCATCAACACATTCTGCATTGCAATGATTCGCATGAAGCCAGCATTACTTAGAGGACACTTTTAGCAATCTTCTATCATATATTATTGTTTGGATATGAGTGAGTGTGGCATCTATTGAATTTACATCACGCAATGGTGTATATTTTACTCACGTGGGATCACTTCAGGGTGTGGCCATCCGAGAGTGGGTCCCCACTAGTGAGAGCACCCGCTCCTCCATGTCAGTGAGGTCATTGATGACTGGTGGCCCCCCCACCCACTCGCCTCTGCACGGCCCTATTACTCAATAGCTTCTTCTGTAAAAGGTAACAGGATGACATGGCATGAGATCATTGCGTGATACTGTCACAGAGACTGATACAACACATGACCGACAGATGTAATCATGATTGTTATGATAATTATCATTCTTTACCTAAAGACGTACACCGTGACTGCAGGCTTTGAGTACAACATTCCCGGTAAAAGTGAAAGTCTTCACATCTGATTATAGTCACTCATGACTCTTACAAATCAAATTTTTAAAATATATAAGTACATGTAAATAAATGTAATACTTACTCTTGCGGATCCGACAAGGTCGTTCCATCGCTTTCGACATTGGTTGCCCTCACGCACCTCGTTGGTCGCCGACGAGACCACCTCAGCCATCTTGGCCCATGTCTTCTGGTAGGCCTTTGGGGTGGGCTTCCCACGCCCTCCCTGGGTCAAATCACCCCAGCGAGACTCGACCTCCTGCATGAGGGAGGCATTTGCCTCATCCAAAAACTTCCTCGCTCTCTTTCGTCCTCCCAATTGTTCCTCTCCCAGCTCACTGCTCTCGCCAGCGTCAGTCTCCACTGCATGCTGTGTCACCTCCTCCAGTCCCTCCATTATAGGCACCAAATTTGTGAAAATATCTGGCTGGTAACAGCTAACTTTTTTCGCACAACTTGCTATAAAGTTCGAAATTCTCCCTCCTACCTCCCAAAGCAGCCAAACAAGCAGCCAAACCACACCCACACATGCCTTCACTCCTTCTCTACTCCCTCTCTCTCTGTCTCCTCTTATGCGCATGTAATGATGACCCCTGACATCCTGAATCGTGGGAAATGAGCGTTGCCATGCTGTTGCTAAGGATGGCGAAACTTTATTGCAGAAGGTCAGAGAGATTTAATGCTAGCGCCCATTTCAGATCGCTCGCGGTAACGCCTAATTTTTAAATTGAGATTAGGGGCTTTGAAAATGGACAACAAGCCGGTGATCTGAAAAGTCAGCAAAGATTTATGAAAGGGAAATCATGCTTGACAAATCTTCTGGATTTTTTTGAGGATGTAACTAGTAGAGTGGACAAGGGAGAGCCAGTGGATGTGATGTGGTGTATTTGGACTTCCAGAAGGCTTTTGACAAGGTCCCACACAGGAGATTGGTGTGCAAAATCAAAGCACATGGTATTGGGGGTAATTACTGACGTGGATAGAGAACCAGTTGGCAGACAGGAAGCAGAGAGTCGGGATTAACGGATCCTTTTCAGAATGGCAGGCAGTGACTAATGAGTGCCGCAGGGCTCAGTGCTGGGACCCCAGCTCTTTACAATATATATTAATGAATTAGATGATGGAATTGAGTGCAATATCTCCAAGTTTGCAGATGACACTAAACTTGGTGGCGGTGTGAGCTGTGAGGAGGACGCTAAGAGGCTGCAGGGTGACTTGGACAGGTTAGGCGAGTGGGCAAATACATGGCAGATGCAGTATAATGTGGATAAATGTGAGGTTATCCACTTTGGGGGCAAAAACACGAAGGCAGAATATTATCTGAAAGGCAGCAGATTAGGAAAAGGGGAGGTGCAGCGAGACATGGATGTCATGGTTCATCAGTCATTGAAAGTTGGTATGCAGGTACAGCAGGTGGTGAAGAAGGCAAATGGTATGTTGGCCTTCACAGCAAGGGGATTTGAGTATAAGAGCAGGGAAGTCTTGCTGCAGTTGTACAGTGCCTTGGTGAGGCCCCACCTGGAATATTGTGTTCAGTTTTAGTCTCCTAATCTGAGGAAGGACGTTCTCGCTATTGAGGGAGTGCAGCGAAGGTTCACCAGGCTGATTCCAGGGATGGCTGGACTGACATATGAGGAGAGACTGGATCAACTGGGCCTTTATACACTGGAGTTTAGAAGGATGAGAAGGGATCTCATAGAAACACATAAGATTCTGACTGGACTGGACAGGCTAGATGCGGGAAGAATGTTCCCAATGTTGGGGAAGTCCAGAACCAGGGGACACAATCTTAGGATAAGGGATAGGCCGTTTAGGACTGAGATGAGGAGAAACTTCTTCACTCAGAGAGTTGTTAACCTGTGGAATTCCCTGCCGCATAGAGTTGTTGATGCCAGTTCATTGGATATATTCAAGAGGGAGTTAGATATGGCCCTTACGGCTAAAGGGATCAAGGGGTATGGAGAGAAAGCAGGAAAGGGGTACGAAGGAATGATGAGCCATGATCTTATTGAATGGTGGTGCAGGCTCGATGGGCCGAATGGCCTACTCCTGCACCTATTTTCTATGTTTCTATATTTACCGCCCACGCCGGAAATAATGCCCATTTTTAGGCGATCTGCACAAAAGTGGAAAATCTAGCCCTAAGAGTTATAGAACCACGGGAGTTAAGATACAGATCAGGCATGATCTAATTGAATGGCAGAACAGGCTTGAGGGGCTGAATGGCCTACTCCTGTTCCTATATTCCTATAGGAGGGGAGAAATTGAAAAATTGCAGCTAGGGAGTTGTGATCATGAATGAATGATGGAATTTCCTCACTATTTCCAATATTTTAATGACACTGGAATGGCATTGGTAATTTTTCCAGTGAGGTAACTCACACAGAAGCTGATCCCTGCACTTGTGCATCCTTAAATGTCTGCATCTTAAGTTTCCTCATGATCCTGGAGCTGTTCCACAATATATCTGCAAAACTGCCACTGGTGTCATTTATATGTAGCCGCCTGTCAGTCAGTGATAAAGGACCCCCAGGTGTCCAGACTTTACACAGCTGCTGCAGCCGGGGCAACAGTTACAGTCAGTTTAATGAGGGGCATCAGCTGTTAGAAGCGACTGCTAAAAGCATAAGTGAAGAGTTCCTGACAGAGAAGAGCCTGCAGATTCTAAAAACAGATTTCTGAGGGCAAAAATGATTTTTAATGAGATTGTCTGTGCATTCTGCTTACAGACACCTTCACTTGCTTCTGACTGCTTTTCAGCAGGTCAGAGCACGGCCAGAATATCAGATCCCCCAGACCATGGCCCTGTCAGGGATACTCAAGAGCTAACTCATGCTTCTTTCTGGTGCTACCTCAGGGCAAGGGTTTACAAGAAGTGGCTGGCTCCTCATGCTGTACAAAAAGGTCATGGGTCATAAATTGGCACAAATATGCTACGTCTCGTACCGCTTCTCGCACAAAATCCTGGAAGTGATAGGGACGAGTACGGAGATTGTGGAGCAGTTTCCAAAACATTTTAATGCACGGAGTATCCATAATAAGGTGGATGAATTAACTGTGCAAATAGATGTTAACAGATATGATGTGATTGGGATTACAGAGACGTAGCTCCAGGATGATCAGGGCTGGGAACTCAACATCCATGGGTATTCAACATTCAGGAAGGATAGAATAATAGGAAAAGGAGGTGGGGTAGCATTGCTGGTTAAAGAGCAGATTAATGCAATAGCTGGGAAGGACATTAGCTTGGATGATGTGGAATCTATATGGGTAGAGCTGCAGAACACCAAAGGGCAAAAAACGTTAGTGGGAGTTGTGTACAGACCTCCAAACAGTAGTAGTGATGTTAGGGAGGGCATCAAAAAGGAAATTAGGGGTGCATGCAATAAAGGTGCAGCAGTTATCATGGGTGACTTTAATATGCATATAGATTGGGCTAGCCAAACTGGAAGCAATACGGTGGAGGAGGATTTCCTGGAGTGCATAAGGGATGGTTTTCTAGAACAATATGTCGAGGAACCAACTTGGAGGGAGGCCATCTTAGACTGGGTGTTGTGTAATGAGAGAGGATTAATTAGCAATCTCGTTGTGCGAGGCCCCTTGGGGAAGAGTGACCATAATATGGTGGAATTCTACATTAGCATGGAGAATGAAACAGTTAATTCAGAGACCATGGTCCAGAACTTAAAGAAGGGTAACTTTGAAGGTATGAGGCGTGAATTAACTGTGCAAATAGATGTTAACAAATATGATGTGATTGGGATTACGGAGACGTGGCTCCAGGATGAGCAGGGCTGGGAACTCAACATCCAGGGGTATTCAACATTCAGGAAGGATAGAATAAAAGGAAAAGGAGGTGGGGTAGCATTGCTGGTTAAGGAGGAGATTAAGGCAATAGTTAGGAAGGACATTAGCTTGGATGATGTGGAATCTATATGGGTAGAGCTGCAGAACACCAAAGGGCAAAAAACGTTAGTGGGAGTTGTGTACAGACCTCCAAACAGTAGTAGTGATGTTGGGGAGGGCATCAAACAGGAAATAAGGGGTGCGTGCAATAAAGGTGCAGCAGTTATAATGGGTGACTTTAATATGCACATAGATTGGGCTAACCAAACTGGAAGCAATACGGTGGAGGAGGATTTTCTGGAGTGCATAAGGGATGGTTTTTTAGACCAATATGTCGAGGAACCAACTAGGGGGGAGGCCATCTTAGACTGGGTGTTATGTAATGAGAAAGGATTAATTAGCAATCTCGTTGTGCGAGGCCCCTTGGGGAAGAGTGACCATAATATGGTGGAATTCTGTATTAGGATGGAGAATGAAACAGTTAATTCAGAGACCATGGTCCAGAACTTAAAGAAGGCTAACTTTGAAGGTATGAGGCGTGAATTGGCTGAGATGGATTGGCGAATGATACTTAAGGGGTTGACTGTGGATGGGCAATGGCAGACATTTAGAGACCGCATGGATGAACTACAACAATTGTACATTCCTGTCTGGCATAGAAATAAAAAAGGGAAGGTGGCTCAACCGTGGCTATCAAGGGAAATCAGGGATAGTATTAAAGCCAAGGAAGTGGCATACAAATTGGCCAGAAATAGCAGCGAACCTGGGGACTGGGAGAAATTTAGAACTCAGCAGAGGAGGACAAAGGGTTTGATTAGGGCAGGGAAAATGGAGTATGAGAAGAAGCTTGCAGGGAACATTAAGACAGATTGCAAAAGTTTCTATAGATATGTAAAGAGAAAAAGGTTAGTAAAGACAAATGTAGGTCCCCTGCAGTCAGAATCAGGGGAAGTCATAACGGGGAACAAAGAAATGGCGGACCAATTGAACAAGTACTTTGGTTCGGTATTCACGAAGGAGGACACGAACAACCTTCCGGTTATAAAAGGGGTCGGGGGGTCTAGTAAGGAGGAGGAACTGAGGGAAATCCTTATTAGCCGGGAAATTGTGTTGGGGAAATTGATGGGATTGAAGGCCGATAAATCCCCAGGGCCTGATGGACTGCATCCCAGAGTACTTAAGGAGGTGGCCTTGGAAATAGTGGATGCGTTGACAGTCATTTTCCAACATTCCATTGACTCTGGATCAGTTCCTATGGAGTGGAGGGTAGCCAATGTAACCCCACTTTTTAAAAAAGGAGGGAGAGAGAAAACAGGGAATTATAGACCGGTCAGCCTGACATCGGTAGTGGGTAAAATGATGGAATCAATTATTAAGGATGTCATAGCAGTGCATTTGGAAAGAGGTGACATGATAGGTCCAAGTCAGCATGGATTTGTGAAAGGGAAATCATGCTTGACAAATCTTCTGGAATTTTTTGAGGATGTTTCCAGTAGAGTGGATAAGGGAGAACCAGTTGATGTGGTATATTTGGACTTTCAGAAGGCGTTCGACAAGGTCCCACACAAGAGATTGATGTGCAAAGTTAGAGCACATGGGATGGGGGTAGTGTACTGACATGGATTGAGAACTGGTTGTCAGACAGGAAGCAAAGAGTAGGAGTAAATGGGTACTTTTCAGAATGGCAGGCAGTGACTAGTGGGGTACCGCAAGGTTCTGTGCTGGGGCCCCAGCTGTTTACACTGTACATTAATGATTTAGATGAGGGGATTAAATGTAGTATCTCCAAATTTGCGGATGACACTAAGTTGGGTGGCAGTGTGAGCTGCGAGGAGGATGCTGTGAGGCTGCAGAGCGACTTGGATAGGTTAGGTGAGTGGGCAAATGCATGGCAGATGAAGTATAATGTGGATAAATGTGAGGTTATCCACTTTGGTGGTAAAAACAGAGAGACAGACTATTATCTGAATGGTGACAGATTAGGAAAAGGGGAGGTGCAAAGAGACCTGGGTGTCATGGTACATCAGTCATTGAAGGTTGGCATGCAGGTGCAGCAGGCGGTTAAGAAAGCAAATGGCATGTTGGCCTTCATAGCAAGGGGATTTGAGTACAGGGGCAGGGAGGTGTTGCTACAGTTGTACAGGGCATTGGTGAGGCCACACCTGCAGTATTGTGTACAGTTTTGGTCTCCTAACTTGAGGAAGGACATTCTTGCTATTGAGGGAGTGCAGCGAAGGTTCACCAGACTGATTCCCGGGATGGCGGGACTGACCTATCAAGAAAGACTGGATCAACTGGGCCTGTATTCACTGGAGTTCAGAAGAATGAGAGGGGACCTCATAGAAACATATAAAATTCTGACGGGGTTAGACAGGTTAGATGCAGGAAGAATGTTCCCAATGTTGGGGAAGTCCAGAACCAGGGGTCACAGTCTAAGGATAAGGGGTAAGCCATTTAGGACCGAGATGCGGAGGAACTTCTTCACCCAGAGAGTGGTGAACCTGTGGAATTCTCTACCACAGAAAGTTGTTGAGGCCAATTCACTAAATATATTCAAAAAGGAGTTAGATGAGGTCCTTACTGCTAGGGGGATCAAGGGGTATGGCGAGAAAGCAGGAATGGGGTACTGAAGTTGAATGTTCAGCCATGAACTCATTGAATGGCGGTGCAGGCTAGAAGGGCCGAATGGCCTACTCCTGCACCTATTTTCTATGTTTCTATGTTTCTAATTGGCTAGGATAGATTGGCGAATGATACTTAAGGGGTTGACAGTGGATGGGCAATGGCAGACATTTAGGGACCACATGGATGAACTACAACAATTGTGCATCCCTGTCTGGCGTAAAAATAAAAAAGGGAAGGTGGCTCAACCGTGGCTATCAAGGGAAATCAGGGATAGTATTAAAGCCAAGGAAGTGGCATACAAATTGGCCAGAAATAGCAACGAACCCGGGGACTGGGAGTAATTTAGAATTCAGCAGACGAGGACAAAGAGTTTGATTAGGGCAGAGAAAATAGAGTACGAGAGAAAGCTTGCAGGGAACATTAAAACAGAATACAAAAGCTTCTATAGATATGTAAAGAGAAAAAGGTTAGTAAAGACAAATGTAGGTCCCCTGCAGTCATAATCAGGGGAAGTCATAACGGAGAACAAAGATATGGCAGATCAATTGAACAAGTACTTTGGTTTGGTATTCACGAAGGAGGCCACAAACAACCTTCCGGATATAAAAGGGGTCAGAGGGTCAAGTAAGAAGGAGGAACTGAGGGAAATCCTAATTAGTCGGGAAATTGTGTTGGGGAAATTGATGCGATTGAAGGCCGATAAATCCCCAGGGCCTGATGGTCTGCATCCCAGAGTACTTAAGGAGGTGGCCTTGGAAATAGCGGATGCATTGACAGTCATTTTCCAACATTCCATTGACTCTGGATCAGTTCCTATGGAGTTGAGGGTAGCCAATGTAACCCCACTTTATAAAAAAGGAGGGAGAGAGAAAACAGGGAATTATAGACAGCCTGACATCGGTAGTGGGTAAAATGATGGAATCAATTATTAAGGATGTCCTAGCAGCGCATTTGGAAAGAGGTGACATGATAGGTCCAAGTCAGAATGGATTTGTGAAAGGGAAATCATGCTTGACAAATCTTCTGAATTTTTTGAGGATGTTTCCAGTAGAGTGGACAAGGGAGAACCAGTTGATGTGGTGTATTTGGACTTTCAGAAGGCTTTCGACAAGGTTCCACACAAGAGATTAATGTTCAAAATTAAAGCACATGGGATTGGGGGTAGTGTGCTGACGTGGATTGAGAAATGGTAGGCAGACAGGAAGCAAAGAGTAGGAGTAAATGGGTACTTTTCAGAATGGCAGGCAGTGACTAGTGAGGTACCGCAAGGTTCTGTGCTGGGGCCCCAGCTGCTTACACTGTACATTAATGATTTAGACGAGGGGATTAAATGTAGTATCTCCAAATTTGCAGATGACACTAAGTTGGGTGGCAGTGTGAGCTGCGAGGAGGATGCTGTGAGGCTGCAGAGTGGCTTGGATAGGTTAGGTGAGTGGGCAAATGCATGGCAGATGATGTGTAATGTGGATAAATGTGAGGTTATCCACTTTGGTGGTAAAAACAGAGAGACAGACTATTATCTGAATGATGACAGATTAGGAAAAGGGGAGGTGCAACGAGAGCTGGGTGTCATGGTACATCAGTCATTGAAGGTTGGCATGCAGGTACAGCAGGCGGTTAAGAAAGCAAATGGCATGTTGGCCTTCATAGCGAGGGGATTTGAGTACAGGGGCAGGGAGGTGTTACTACAGTTGTCCAGGGCCTTGGTGAGGCCACACCTAGAGTATTGTGTACAGTTTTGGTCTCCTAACTTGAGGAAGGACATTCTTGCTATTGAGGGAGTGCAGCAAAGCTTCACCAGACTGATTCCCGGGATGGCAGGACTGACATATCAAGAAAGACTGGATCAACTGGGCTTGTATTCACTGGAGTTCAGAAGAATGAGAGGGGATCTCATAGAAACGTTTAACATTTTGACGGGTTTAGACAGGTTAAATGCAGGTAGAATGTTCCCAATGTTGGGGAAGTCCAGAACCAGGGGTCAGAGTCTTAGGATAAGGGGTAAGCCATTTAGGACCGAGATGAGGAGAAACTTCTTCACCCAGAGAGTGTTGAACCTGTGGAATTCTCTATCACAGCAAGTTATTGAGGCCAATTCACTAAATATATTCAAAAAGGAGTTAGATGTAGTCCTTACTACTAGGGGGATCAAGGGGTATGGCGAGAAAGCAGGAATAGGGTACTGAAGTTGCATGGCGGTGCAAGCTCGAAGGGCCGAATGGCCTACTCCTGCACCTATTTTCTATGTTTTCTATCTCTATGTTTTCTATGTTTTCTGCTTCTACCTGCCTGAATTACATCAGACAACCTAGGCCATTCAGTCTTTGATCACAGAGCAAGATTGGCCGAGGAACTTGTACAACAGAACAGATAGACAAATGGCAATATGAGTACAAAAGGACACTGCATCACTAGAAAATTGGAATAGAGATATTGTGTGTAATGTATGCACCTGTGAGGATGTTCACAGGCTTGCAGAGCTGTTGCTGACCCCGTCCGGACGGAATTCCTCATCGGCGTCAAACCCCGAAACCTCCCTCGGGAGCCGGCGCC
This sequence comes from Pristiophorus japonicus, assembly GCF_044704955.1. Lineage (NCBI taxonomy): Eukaryota > Metazoa > Chordata > Chondrichthyes > Pristiophoridae > Pristiophorus > Pristiophorus japonicus. The sequence continues at coordinate 76,833,122 of NC_091978.1, read as the reverse complement.
TCACAACTTGAGCCATCTCGGGTGAATCCCCCCCGTGCCTTTCAGTTCTGCATGGAGGGGTTTCCTGTACGGACTGCTCCTGCACACTCTCAACCTTGCCATCCTCGTCTGCCGTCTGGACACGCCATGGCGCACCATCTTGCCGTCCGGAGGCGGTGGTCCCCGATGGAGTGCACTCTACGCGGGAGTCCTCCCACTATTTATCAGGGACTTGGCCTGGAGGGTGGTTCCGTGCAACAAATTTTTAAGCAGGTTCACGGGCTCCCAGGCCGCCTGCAATTTCTGCGGTCTGGAGGAGTCCGTGTTTCATGTTTTTATTGAATGTACGAGGTTGCAGTCCCTGTTCCATTATTTAAAGGGGCTGCTCCTCAATTTCTGGTTGCACTTCAGTCCCATGCTCCTGATCTTTGGGCACCCTGTGTGGAGGGGAGCAGGTAGGTCCGAAGGCCTCCTCGTAGGACTGCTTCTGGGCACGGCCAAGGGTTCCATCATCCTGTCCAGGCAGTGGGCGGTCGAGGGGGTCGTTCAGCCTGACTGCCTGCCTCTCTACCGTGCGTACATTCGAGCCAGGGTGTCCTTGTAGATGGAGCACGCGGTGTCCATCGGTATGCTTGCGGTCTTCCACGAGAGGTGGGCGCCGGAGGGACTGGAGTGCATCATCACCCCTGGCAACCAAATTTTAATTTGATTTTATATGTTTTAAAGTTTAATTTGTTTTAATTGCCGGGTTTTAGTGTCCCCCTCCCCTTTAAAAAAAAATGCATGATTTTAGTGCCCAAAAAACCCCCCCACAAAAAACACAAAAAAAGAAAAAAAAACAAAAAAGGTCCTTGAAAAATGTTTGGAGTGTCCCCCAGATTAGAGGGCACTTGATTTAATGTTTACTTTGTTGCAACCAAAAAGAGTTGCAGAGCTGTTGCATTGTGAGTGGCTTAGCCAGTCACGTGATTTTCACAAGACTCAATAAAACCCCAGTCAGTTGGATCTAGGTCATCCAGGATGAAGTATTCAGTTGTGAGCCTAGTGGATGAACTGGTAATGTCCAATGTGATTGTGAAACCATTGTTAATAAACCAACTAATTCTTAATAGCAATGTTTTGCTATGAATTCTTAAGCAAAGAACCAATGAAGCAAATACATTACAATGCAGATTATGGACAGGAAGAGCAAAAGAAAGAAAGTCGTTATTGATTGTTGTTGTAGATCCATGATCCAATAGGCCGAAGGGTTTGAATTTAAGCAGAGGTTCTTTTGCTCATCCAGCGTATAGAAACATAGAAACATAGAAAATAGGTGCAGGAGTAGGCCATTCGGCCCTTCTAGCCTGCACCGCCATTCAATGAGTTCATGGCTGAACATTCAACTTCAGTACCCCATTCCTGCTTTCTCGCCATACCCCTTGATCCCCCTAGTAGTAAGGACCTCATCTAACTCCTTTTTGAATATATTTAGTGAATTGGCCTCAACAACTTTCTGTGGTAGAGAATTCCACAGGTTCACCACTCTCTGGGTGAAGAAGTTCCTCCGCATCTCGGTCCTAAATGGCTTACCCCTTATCCTTAGACTGTGACCTCTGGTTCTGGACTTCCCCAACATTGGGAACATTCTTCCTGCATCTAACCTGTCTAACCCCGTCAGAATTTTAAATGTTTCTATGAGGTCCCCTCTCATTCTTCTGAACTCCAGTGAATACAAGCCCAGTTGATCCAGTCTTTCTTGATAGGTCAGTCCCGCCATCCCGGGAATCAGTCTGGTGAACCTTCGCTGCACTCCCTCAATAGCAAGAATGTCCTTCCTCAGGTTAGGAGACCAAAACTGTACACAATACTGCAGGTGTGGCCTCACCAATGCCCTGTACAACTGTAGCAACACCTCCCTGCCCCTGTACTCAAATCCCCTCGCTATGACGGCCAACATGCCATTTGCTTTCTTAACCGCCTGCTGCACCTGCATGCCAACCTTCAATGACTGATGTACCATGACACCCAGGTCTCTTTGCACCTCCCCTTTTCCTAATCTGTCACCATTCAGATAATAGTCTGTCTCTCTGTTTTTACCACCAAAGTGGATAACCTCACATTTATCCACATTATACTTCATCTGCCATGCATTTGCCCACTCACCTAACCTATCCAAGTCGCTCTGCAGCCTCACAGCATCCTCCTCGCAGCTCACACTGCCACCCAACTTAGTGTCATCCGCAAATTTGGAGATACTACATTTAATCCCCTCATCTAAATCATTAATGTACAGTGTAAACAGCTGGGGCCCCAGCACAGAACCTTGCGGTACCCCACTAGTCACTGCCTGCCATTCTGAAAAGTACCCATTTACTCCTACTCTTTGCTTCCTGTCTGACAACCAGTTCTCAATCCATGTCAGTACACTACCCCCAATCCCATGTGCTCTAACTTTGCACATCAATCTCTTGTGTGGGACCTTGTCGAACGCCTTCTGAAAGTCCAAATATACCACATCAACTGGTTCTCCCTTATCCACTCTACTGGAAACATCCTCAAAAAATTCCAGAAGATTTGTCAAGCATGATTTCCCTTTCACAAATCCATGCTGACTTGGACCTATCATGTCACCTCTTTCCAAATGCACTGCTATGACATCCTTAATAATTGATTCCATCATTTTACCTACTACCGATGTCAGGCTGACCGGTCTATAATTCCCTGTTTTCTCTCTCCCTCCTTTTTTAAAAAGTGGGGTTACATTGGCTACCCTCCACTCCATAGGAACTGATCCAGAGTCAATGGAATGTTGGAAAATGACTGTCAACGCATCCACTATTTCCAAGGCCACCTCCTTAAGTACTCTGGGATGCAGTCCATCAGGCCCTGGGGATTTATCGGTCTTCAATCCCATCAATTTCCCCAACACAATTTCCCGGCTAATAAGGATTTCCCTCAGTTCCTCCTCCTTACTAGACCCCCCGACCCCTTTTATAACCGGAAGGTTTTTCGTGTCCTCCTTCGTGAATACCGAACCAAAGTACTTGTTCAATTGGTCCGCCATTTCTTTGTTCCCCGTTATGACTTCCCCTGATTCTGACTGCAGGGGACCTACGTTTGTCTTTACTAACCTTTTTCTCTTTACATATCTATAGAAACTTTTGCAATCCGTCTTAATGTTCCCTGCAAGCTTCTTCTCATACTCCATTTTCCCTGCCCTAATCAAACCCTTTGTCCTCCTCTGCTGAGTTCTAAATTTCTCCCAGTCCCCGGGTTCGCTGCTATTTCTGGCCAATTTGTATGCCACTTCCTTGGCTTTAATACTATCCCTGATTTCCCTTGATAGCCACGGTTGAGCCACCTTCCCTTTTTTATTTTTATGCCAGACAGGAATGTACAATTGTTGTAGTTCATCCATGCGGTCTCTAAATGTCTGCCATTGCCCATCTTCAGAGCATGGTCCATAGAAACCTTGGAGAAATTGTGTAAATGCCAGTTACACCATTTTTCAGGTGTTTCCGCAGATCTTCTGTTAAAGTTACGATGGCCAATCAGGAGAACCCAAGTAGAAAATGTTTTTGTAGATCAAGTAGCCCTGTGCAAAGAACAGCACGTTAATCATGTGGAATATTAATTAACCAAATGTTGACTGGCAAGACAGCAGTGCAAAAATTAAAAAAGGTTTTCCAGGTTTCTGGGCTATTTTCTTACTCAGGTTGCTCAACAGCCAATATAGTCACTGAAGCCAGTGGAGTCCAAAATCAGGCGGGGTGTAAATCAAGCATCTAACTCATACACGTCCCAGTCACCGCCGTGTGTGTTAGGTTCAAACTGTGGCTAGGATTTCTCCAATGCTCTCTTTCCTGGCCTCCCATCCTCTACCCACCATAAATTCCAATTTGTCAAAAACTCAACTACCTGTATCCTGTTCAGCTATATCCCACTCATTTACTACAGCCATCCACACTGACTCACACTGGCTCCCTGTCTCCTACTGCATTGAATTTAAAATCCTAGTCTTCATCTTGAAATCCTTCCATGACTTTGACCCATTTGGTCATACTGGCTTGCACCAAATAAAAAAGTTTGGAGGAAGGTTATTGGGCATGTTTGAAAATTGAAAGAAATTGTAAATTGTTTTTGAAGCAAGCCTTTAAAAGTTAAGAGTTTCAGTGTGAAAGTTAAGAAGGTTAAGAATTTAATTGAATGGAAATAAGATTGCAACATGTATTAATTCAATATCTTAAATCTCTGAATGTAGAGAGAAAATAGAGTATAACAGTACAGAGAATCATAATACATACAAAAGACAATCAAATAAAGAAGACAATGAAAACAGATTGAAGGCAGCCTCAGATCTGAAGTCAGAGTATGCCAAAGGAAAGCAGAATTATTAAACCACAGCAGCCAATCTACTGCCAAGGAAAATGTTGTATAGCTTTCCCTATAGAATTATAGAATCATAGAAATTTACAGCACGGAAGGAAGCCATTTTGGCCCATCGTGTCCACGCCGGCTGACCAAGACCTATCCAGCCTAATCCCACTTTCCAGCTCTTGGTCCGTAGCCTTGTAGGTTACGGCACTTTAAGTGCATATCCAAGTATCTTTTAAATGTGGTGAAGGTTTCTGCCTCTACCAGCCTTTCAGGCAGTGAGTTCCAGACCCCCACCACCCTCTGGATTAAAACATTTCCTCTCATATCTCCTCTAAACCTCCCCTCAATTACTTTAAATCTATGCTCCCTGGTTGTTGACCCCTCTGCCAAGGGAAACATGTCCTTCCTATCCACTCTATCCAGGCCCCTCATAATTTTATACATCTCAATCAGGTCTCCCCTTAGCCTCCTCTATTCCAAAGGAATCAGACCGAGCATCTCCAATCTTTCCTCATAGCCAAAATCCTCTAGTCCAGGCAACATTCTTGTAAATCTCCTCTGCATCCTTTCCAGTGCAATCACATCTTTCCTGTAATGTGGTGACCAGAACTGCACACAGTACTCCAGCTATGGCCAACCAGTGTTGTATACAGTTCAAGCATAACCTCCTTGCTCTTGTATTCCATGCCTCGACTTTTCAAGGCAAGTATTCCATATGCCTTCTTAACCAACTTATCTACCTGGTCTGCTACCTTCAGGGATCTATGGAACTGCACTCCAAGGTCCCTTTGTTCCTCTACACTTTTCAGTGTCGCACCATTTAATGTGTAATCCCTTGCCTTGTTAGACCTCCCCAAATACATGACGTCACACTTATCCGAATTGAATTCCATTTGTCATTATTCTGCCCACCTGACCAATACAGTTATAGCTTCCTACAGTCCGCAGCTTTCTTTTTCATTATCAACCACACAGCCTATTTTAGAGTCATCTGCAAACTTCCTAATCATACCTCCAACATTTATGTCCAAGTCATTAATATATAACACAAAAAGCAATGGACCCCCAGCACTGAGCCCTGTGGAACCCCACTGGATACAGCCTTCCAGTCTCAAAAACACCCATCAACCATTATACTTTGCTTCCTGCCTCCAAGCCAATTTTGGATCCAACTTGCCACTTTGCCCTGGATCCCATGGGCTATTACTTTCGTGTTCAGTCTGCCATGTGGGACCTTATCAAAAGCTTTGCTAAAATCCATATACACTACATCTTACGCACTGCCCTCATCGACCCTCCTGGTTACCTCCTCAAAAAATTCAATCAAGTTAGTCAGACACGACCTTCCCTTGACAAATCAATGCTGACTGTTCTTGATTAATCCATGTCTTGCCAAATGAAGATTTATCCTGTTCCTCAGGATTTTTTCCAATAATTTTCCCACCACTGAGGTTAGGCTGACTGGCCTGTAATTACTCAGTCTATCCCTTTCTCCCTTTTTAAACAAAGGTACAACATTAACAGTCCTCCAGTCCTCTGGCACCACACCTGTAGCCAGAGAGGACTGGAAAATGATAGTCAGAGCCTCTGCTTTTTCCTCTTTTGCTTCTCTTAATAGCCTGGGATACATTTAATCTGGGTCTAGGGATTTATTATCCTCTTTGAAAGCTGCTAAGCCCCTTAATCCTCTCTCACTATGTTTATCTCGTCTAATATTTCACACATCTATCCCTCATTGCAAAGTCTGCATCGTTCATCTCTTTTGTGAAAATGGATACAAAGTATTCATTAAAAATCCTACCCATCGAAGGTTCACCAGACTGATTCCTGGGATGACAGGACTATCGTGTGAGGAGAGATTGGGTCAACTAGGCCTGTATTCACTAGAGTTTAGAAGAATGAGAGGGGATCTCATTGAAACGTATAAAATTCTGACAGGGTTGGATAGACTGGATGCGGGGAGGATGTTTCCCCTGGCTGGGAAGTCTAGAAGAAGGGGTCGTAGTCTCAGGATATGGGGTAGGAAATTTAGGACCGAGATGAGGAGAAATGTTTTCACTCAGAGGGTGGTGAACCTGTGGAATTCTCTATCACAGAAGGCTGTGGAGGCCAAGTCACTGAATATATTTAAGAGGGAGATAGATAGATTTCTAGAAACATAGAAACATAGAAACATAGAAAATAGGTGCAGGAGTAGGTCATTCGGCCCTTCGAGCCTGCACCACCATTCAATAAGATCATGACTGATCTTTTACCTCAGTATCCTTTCCTGCTTTCTCTCCATACCCCTTGATCCCTTTAGCCATAAGGGCCACATCTAACTCCCTCTTGAATATATCCAATGAACTGGCATCAACAACTCTCTGCAGTAGGGAATTCTACAGGTTAGCAACTCTCTGAGTGAAGTAGTTTCTCCTCATCTCAGTCCTAAATGGCTTAACCCTTATCCTTACACTGTGTCCCCTGGTTCTGGACTTCCCCAACATCGGGAACATTCTTCCTGCATCTAACCTGTCCAGTCCTGTCAGAATTTTATGTGTTTCTATGAGATCCCCTCTCATCCTTCTAAACTCCAGTGAATAAAGGCCTAGTTGATCCAGTCTCTCCTCATATGTCAGACCAGACATCCCGGGAATCAATCTGGTGAATTTTCGCTGCACTCCCTCAATAGCAAGAACGTCCTTCCTCAGATTAGGAGACCAAAACTGAACACAATATTCCAGGTGAGGCCTCACCAAGGCCCTGTACAACTGCAGTAAGACCTCCTTGCTCCTATACTCAAAACCCCTAGCTATGAAGGCCAACATACCATTTGCCTTCTTCACCACCTGCTGTACCTGCATGCCAATTTTCAATGACTGATGTACCATGACTCCCAAGGCTCGTTGCACTTCCCCTTTTCCTAATCTGCCGCCATTCAGATAATATTATGCCTTTGTGTTTTAGCCCCCAAAGTGGATAACCTCACATTTATCCACATTATACTGAATCTGGCATGCATTTGCCCACTCACCTAACCTGTCCAAGTCACCCTGCAGCCTCTTAGCGTCCTTCTCGCAGCTCACAACCCCACCCAGTTTAGTGTCATCTGCAAACTTGGAGATATTACACTCAATTCCTTCAACTAAATCATTAATGTATATTGTAAATAGCTGGGGTCTCAGCACTGTGCCCTGCGGCACCCCACTAGTCACTGCCTGCCATTCTGAAAAGGACCCATTTATCCGACTCTCTGCTTCCTGTCTGCCAACCAGTTCTCTATCCACGTCAATCCATTACCCCCAATACCATGTGCTTTAATTTTGCACACCAATCTCTTGTGTGGGACAAAAGGCATCAAAGGGGTATGGGGAAAAAGTGGGAATATGGTGTTGAGATAGAGGATCAGCCATGATCATATTGAATGGTGGTGCAGACTCGAAGAGCCAAATGGCCTACTACTGCTCCTATTTTCTATGTTTCTATATTTTCTATGTTACCCATGTCTTCCGTCTCCACACACAGATTTCCTTTATGGTCTCTAATAGGCCCCACTCTTTCTCTAGTTCTCCTCTTGCTCTTAATGTATTTATAAAACATCTTTGGGTTTCCGTGATTTTACTTGGCAACATTTTTCATGTCACAGAACAACAGCTTTAATACTGTGATACATCGAATACCGACTGTAAATGGTGAGCCATACTGTAATCTTGAAAATTGAATCTAACTTTGTTATTTTGTTACTAAACAAAATCTAGCTAACGTTGAGATATTGTGATACAGTTAAATTTCTGTTGTACCAATGATGATTTAGATTCTGTTGGTTTGTATTAAGACGCTGAAATTCCACAGATGTTCTGCTGGTCTTCAATAGTAGTTAGGGAGAGAGACCAGGGGAACACCTGCGGAATTTCTTAAACAACTTTTTTTTACTATAATCCTCATGGAGGTTATTAATTAAAATAATGGTTCTGCATCTCTGGGTCTAATATCATCTGTGATGATTCAATACGTACTTAAAGAGGACTAATTTGCAGGGTTCTGGGGAAAAAGCTGTGGTGTGAGACTATATTGGACAGCTCTTTCAAAGAGCCGGCAAATGTGTAACAGGCAGAATGGCCTCCTTCTGTGCTGTAAGATTATGATTCTATTTGAGAGTACCCGTATTTAGGACGAAAAAAAACGCTAAGGAAAAACCTGTGTTGCAGCCCTTGGATCATCAGTAAGTATGAAGACCTGCAAAAAAGGTAAGTTAAAGTTTTTATTTTTTAATTCTTTTGCAGCGATTCGCTAGTTAAGTGTCTTGTGAATATTTTGTGATTATCATTTTTTGATTTTTGTAATTTATTTTTTGGTGTTTTCCCTCCTCCTTCGGCCCAACTCACAGCGGTATCGGCCTCGGATTAAAATTGCAGAAAATTTGCAGTTTGCGCCACGAATTCTTGTGCAATGTCGATTTTTACCGTTACACAAATTAAAGCTTGAATTTAATGCCTCATAGTAAATAGCATTGCTATAACGATAATTTGGCGAAGAAATACAATTATCGCCAAGAACCGAATTTCTTATGAATCAAATTTGGAATTAAATTTCAGCGTTTTACTGCGGCCCTGCTTTGATCAATCTGGCCTGGTTAATTATCAATAAACTTTGGACTGGGGTACGTGAGACAGTCCAAAGCAAACTAATTTAGACATCTTATAGACCCACAACATGACTGACTGGTAGCTATCAATCCAATCTTGTGATGTGTGCATGTTAAAAAGGCAAGGGAGGGGATAAGATTCATCTGATAATCTTGAACTAATATAGATTACATTTTAGAATTTCTAATACAATGGGTCCAAAAATCTGCAGGTCATGGTCTCGACAGTTATGCCAGGATCACATCCACCAGATTCCTCCATTACTGAGCATGGAGTACATGGAAGTCAGTGAGAGGGCACCTCATTTACATGGGACTGGCAGGCACCCATGTTACTATGGGCTCATATCAGGTGTCCAACAGCCCTAACTTGCTGAAACTCCAGCACATACTTGTTATTCCGCCCCCACAGAAAGCTTGTCTTTGGCTTCTTTGGCCAGGTAACCAGGATTGTGGCCTGTTTTATTGGAAATTCTAGCATGTAGCCTATATTAATTCAAGATTATCAGATGACTCTTACTTCCCCTTCCTGACATCGCTAGGAGACTAGTACAAATTTTACCTTGCTATATATAGATATGAGTGGTATTTAACAGTGGTAGAAATACCAATGTCTGGTATGATTCCCCGAATAGTTACAGACAGCAATATTGTTAATCTGAATTTAGCCAGTGCATTACTAAAGGTGAAGCACCAAAGAGAGGTGATGCAGATATTTCTGTGCTACTACGAAAAGGTAGAACTATTTAAAAGCAGCCGAGAAAGGTTAGTCACTAACAATCCTTATGCACACATAGAATTAAGAACACTGAAGAACGCACTATGTTTTTACAAGGTCAGCTGGCAAGGTATTTTGCAATCAGTTCTACTAGACCTGACAATATAGAATCTATTGTGCAACCTTTGCTTCTCTCTGCAAAATTACATCTGTACAAAGCATTTTTTTTTTGGAGAGGAAATATCCTTCAACAGGCAGTGTGATGTGAAGACTAGTGGTTGCATGCAGCCAATAAAACCCTATATTTACTATGAGCAGGCCAGAATGGATGTCATAGCTCAGAAACTTCACAGGGTTTGGGGAATTCTGAATCTGTGGAGAAACTTTTCAATTACATTAGATTCGAAGCTGCAGTTTATGCTCCACTGTAAAAAATAGCATGTACTGTCATCACAACAACAATATGCACAACAATGTCCATAATCTCATCAGTGCCATCCATTTGTTATACAGAAAGGCCATGGGACAAGAGGAGGAAGCCAGTATGTTGTGACTGTCATAAAAACTTGCATTTATATAGCGCTTTTCATGACCCACCGGACGTCTCAAAGTGCTTTTTGGCCAATGAAGTACTTCTGGAGTGTAGTCACTGTTGTAATGTGAGAATGTACATCTCAGTTCACTATGGCACAAGCAAACATTTGGATGGATATTAGAAGGACAGAAATGTACAGCAAAGAAGGAGGCCAAACAGTTCATCATATCTGTGCTGTGTCTTTGCTGGAACAATCCACAACTAATCTCATTGCCCTGATCACTTGGCATCGTGTTGCATCTACCTCTGCTTCAAATATTTATCCAAATTTCCCTTGAGAGATGCAATGGTCTCTGCCTTAGCCATCCCTGCAGCAAAGCAATCAATGCTCCAACAATTTGGTGCACAAATGAATTTTGAATAATCTCTTTCCTCACTAACTTAAATGATAATTTTAAATAGATGATTACTTGCCACAGAGTCCCTAACCAGAAGAAACATAGAAACATAGGAAAATAGAAAAATGGGTGCAGGAGTAGGCCATTCGGCCCTTTGAGCCCGCACCACCATTCGATAAGATCATGGCTGATCATTCCTTCAGTACCACTTTCCTGCTTTATCTCCATACCCCTTGATCCCCTTAGCCATAAGGGGGATATCTAACTCCCTCTTGAATATATCCAATGAACTGGCATCAAAAACTCTCTGCGGTAGGGAATTCCACAGGTTAACAACTCTCGGAGTGAAGAAGTTTCTCTTCATCTCAGTCCTAAATGGCCTACTCCTTATCCTAAGACTGTGTCCCCCGGTTCTGGACTTCCCCAACATCGGGAACAATCTACCCGCATCTAACCTGTCCCGTCCCATCAGAATTTTATATGTTTCTATGAGATCCCTGCTCATCCTTCTAAACTCCAATGTATAAAAGCCCAGTTGATCCAGTCTCTCCTCATATATCAATCCAGCCATCCCTGGAATCAGTCTGGTGAACCTTCGTTGCACTCTCTCAATAGCAAGAACGTCCTTCCTCAGATTAGGAGACCAAAACTGAACACAATATTCCAGGTGAGGCCTCACCAAGGCCCTGTACAACTGCAGTAAGACCTCCCTGCTCCTATACTCAAATTCCCTAGCTATGAAGGCCAACATACCATTTGCCTTCTTTACCGCCTGCTGTCCCTGTGTGCCAAATTTCAATGACTGATGAACCATGACACCCAGGTCTCGTTGCACCTCCCCTTTTCCTAATCTGCCACCATTCAGCTAATATTCTGTCTTCGCATTTTTGCCCCCAAAGTGGATAACTTCACATTTATCCACATTATACTGCATCTGCCATGCATTTCCCCACTCACCTAACCTGTCTAAGTCACCCTGCAGTCTCTTAGCGTCCCCCTCACAGCTCACACCGCCACCCAGTTTAGTGTCATCTGCAAACTTGGAGATATTACACTCAATTCCTTGATCCAAAGCATTGATGTATATTGTAAAGAGCTGGGGTCCCAGCACTGAGCCCTGCTGCACTCCACTAGTCACTGCCTGCCATTCTGAAAAGGACCCGTTTATCCCAACTCTCTGCTTCCTGTCTGCCAACCAGTTCTCTATCCACGTCAGTATATTACCCCCAGTATCATGTGCTTTGATTTTGCACACCAAACTCTTATGTGGGACCTTGTCAAAAGCCTTTTGAAAGTCCAAATACACCACATTCACTGGTTCTCCCTTGTCCACTCTACTAGTTACATCCTCAAAAAATTCTAGAAGATTCATCAAGCATGATTTCCCCTTCATAAATCCATGCTGACTTGGACCGATCTTGTCACTGCTTTCCAAATGCACTGCTATTTCATCCTTAATAATTGATTCCAACGTTTTCCCCACCACTGATGTCAGGCTAACTGGTCTATAATTGCCCGCTTTCTCTCTCCCTCCCTTTTTAAAAAGTGGTGTTACATTAGCTACTCTCCAATCCCGAGTCGATAGACTGTTGGAAAATGATCATCAATGCATCCACTATTTCTAGGGCCACCTCCTTAAGTACTCTGGGATGCAGACAATTAGGCCCCGGGGATTTATCGGCCTTCAAACCCATCAATTTTCCTAACACAATTTCCCGCCTAATAAGGATATCCTTCAGTTCCTCCTTCTCACTAGACCCTCGGTCACCTAGTACTTCCGGAAGAATATTTGTGTCTTCCTTCGTGAAGACAAAACCAAAGTATTTGTTGAATTGGTCTGACATTTCATTGTTCCCCATTATAAATTCACCTGAATCTGACTGCAAGGGACCTATGTTTGTCTTCACTAATCTTTTTCTCTTCACATATCTGTAGAAGCTTTTACAGTCAGTTTTTATGTTCCCGGCAAGGTTCTTCTCGTACTCTATTTTCCCCCTCTTAATTAAACCCTTTGTCCTCCTCTGCTGAATTCTAAATTTCTCACATTCCTCAGGTTTGTTGCTTTTTCTGGCCAATTTAAATGCCTCTTCCTTGGATTTAACACTATCCTTCATTTCCCTTGTTAGCCACGGTTGAGCTACTTTCCCCATTTTATTTTTACTCCAGACAGGGATGTACAATTGTTGAAGTTCATCCATGTGATCTTTAAATATTTGCCATTGCCTATCCACTGTCAACTCTTTAAGTATCATTTGCCAGTCTATTCTAGCCAATTCACGCCTCAAACCATCAAAGTTACGTTTCCTTAAGTTCAGGACCCTAGTTTCTGAATTAACTGTGTCACTCTCCATCTTAATAAAGAATTCTATCATGTTATGGTCACTCTTCCCCAAGGGGTCTCGCACAACAAGATTGCTAATTAGTCCTTTCTCATTACACATCACCCAGTCTAGGATGGCCAGCTCCCTGGTTGGTTCCTCGGCATATTGGTCAAGAAAACCATCCCTAATATACTCCAGGAAATCCTCCTCCACCACATTGCTACCAGTTTGGTTAGCCCAATCAATATGTAGATTAAAGTCACCCATGATAACTGCTGTACCTTTATTACATGCATCCCTAATTTTTTGTTTGATGCTGTCCCCAACCTCACTACTACTGTTTGGTGGTCTGTACACAACTCCCACTAGTGTTTTCTGCCCTTTGGTATTCCGCAGCTCCACCCATATCGATTCCACATCATCTAAGCTAATGTCCTTTCTTATTATTGCATTAATTTCCTCTTTAACCAGCAATACCACCCCACCTCCTTTTCCTTTCTGTCTATCCTTCCTAAATGTTGAATACCCCTGGATGTTGAGTTCCCAGCCTTGGTCACCCTGGAGCCATGTCTCCGTGATGCCAATTACATCATACCCGTTAACTACTATCTGCGCAGTTAATTTGTCCACGTTATTCCGAATACTCCTCGCATCGAGGCACAGAGCTTTCAGGCTTGTCTTTCTAACAAACTTTGCCCCTTTAGAATTTTGCTGTAATATGGCTCTTTTTGCTTTTTGCCTTAGGTTTCTCTGCCCTCCACTTTTACTTTTCTTCTTTCTATCTTTTGCTTCTGCCCCCATTCTACTTCCCTCTGTCTCCCTAACCCTAACCCATCCTACTGCCAATTTAGTTTAACTCCTCCCCAACAGCACCAGTAAACACTCCGCCTAGGACATTTGTTCCAGTCCTGCCCAGGTGCAGACCATCTGGTTTGTGCTGGTCCCACCTCCCCCAGAACTGGTTCCAATGTCCCAGGAATTTGAATCCCTCCCTGCTGCACCACTCCTCAAGCCATGTATTCATCTGAGCTATCCTACGATTCGTGCTCTGACAAGCACGTGGCACTGGTAGCAATCCTGAGATTCCTACTTTTGAGGTCTTACTTTTTAATTTAGCTCCTAGCTCCCTATAGTCATCTTGTAGGACCTCATCCCTTTTTTTACCTATATGCACCACGACAACTGGCTGTTCACCCTCTCTTTTCAGAATGCACTGCACCCGCTCCGAGACATCCTTGACCCTTGCACCAGGGAGGCAACATACCATCCTGGCGTCTCGGTTGCGGCCGCAGACGTCTATTTATTCCCCTTATAATTGAATCCCCTATCACTAAAGCTCTCCCAATCTTTTTCCTGCCCTCCTGTGCAGCAGAGCCACCCACGGTGCCATGAACTTGGCTGCTGCTGCCCTCCCCTGATGAGTCATCCCCCTCAACAGCAAAGCGGTGTATCTGTTTTGCAGGGGGATGACCGCAGAGGACCCCTGCACTACCTTCCTTGCACTGCTCTTCCTGTTGATCACCCATCCCCTTTCTGGCTGTGTACCCTTTTCCTGCAGTAAGACCAACTCACTAAACGTGCTATTCACGTCATTCTCAGTATCGTGCATGCTCTAGAGTGAATCCACCCACAGCTCCAGTGCCGCAATGCCGTCCATCAGGAGCTGCAGGCGGATACACTTCCCGCACATGTAGACGTCAGGGACACCGGAAGCGTCCCTGACTTCCCACATAGTACAGGAGGAGCATAACACGTGTCCGAGCTGTCCTGCCATGACTTAACCCTTAGATTAACTTAAATTTGCAACAACAATGCTAAAGGTTACTTACTGATATAGAAAGGAAAAAGAAAAACTACTTACCAATCACCAGCCAATCACTTACCCCCTTGGCTGTGACATCACCTTTCGATTTCCTTCTACTTCTTTTTTCCTCCCTGCTGCAGCTGCACCGGCTGGCCTTTTGTAGTCCCGCTCCGCCTTCTGACTCCCCGCTGGCCTCTCGAACTGCCGACGCTCCTGTTGGGCCTCTTGTAGGCCTCAGCAACATCCCGCTCCATCTCCTGACATCCCGCTGGCCTCTTGGGATTTGAGCATCGAAGAAATGGGCTTTGATGCTCAAATCCCAAGAATGAATAAATAATAAAAGAAAAAGTGCCCATCTCAGTACTCACCTGCTAGGTGTTGAGCACCACTTCAATTCTAAGAGGCTCTTATTTATGGATGCGCTTATTTGCACTAACAAAATGGCCACCGTATCTCTGATTGGCTCTCCATTATCACATGACCTATTGCTGATTGGTCCGCTTGGAGGATAAGCCACTCCCTGAAGTTTCTCTGGAATGTGTAACTGGAACCGCCCAGCCCAAGTTCTGACTGACTTTGCAAATTGTAATTTGATCCATTCTGACTTCAGAAGCCAGAGAGGACAGATCGTGAACAACCCAGCAAAAGCCATAAAGTTCCAGCCGAAGTCCTTTACCCCAGCGCAAGTGCTGCCTTCCCTAGCCGAAGTCCCTTACCCCAGTACAAATGCATGACCTTACCTTCCCTCCCTCGCACCCCGCTCCCCGCCATAGATGGGGCATTGTATGCGGATTGGGTATGAAGTGAATAGTGACAATGTCGTGATTTCTGGATTTCATCCACTCCAATGTATAACACACGTATCAAGTTTGTGAGAAATCGTGTGTGGGTGAAAAAGATGTTGGAAGAATGTGATTCATCTTCCGTGCGTTCCCTCTCTCCCCACCAATCCCCCACACCCGTGTCTCTCACCCCCTCTCCACACCACCCTCCTGTGTCTCTCTCTTCCCCCCGCGCTCTTTCTCTCTCCCCCCATGCTCTCTCTCCCTCCCCCGCCCCCCCCCACCCAGGCTCTCTCTCTCTCTTCCCCCCTCCACCCCCACCCCACCCCCAGGCTCTCTCTCAGTCTTCCGCCCCCAAGCTCTCTTTCTCTCCCTCTCCCCCCCACACCCACCCCCCCCCCCAGCCCCAGGCTCTCTCACTCTCACTCCCCACCCCCCCACCGCAGGTTCTCTCTCTCTTCCCCCCAACCCCAGTCTCTCTCTCACTCCCCCCACCCCCCAGGCTCTGTCTTTCTCCCCCCTCCCCCACACCCCAGGCTCTCTCTCTCTCCACCCCCCCCCCACCACAGGCTCTCTCTCTCTCCCCGCCCCCCCCCCCCCCTCACCCCCGGCTCTCTCCCTCTCTCCCCCAGGCTCTCTCTCTCTCTCTTTCTCTCTCTCACGCCCCCCCTCCACCCCAGGCTCTCTCTCACTCTCTCTCTCTCCCCGCCCCCCATACCCCCAGGCTCTCTCTCTCTCTCTCTCTCTCCCCACCACCCCCCCACCCCCCCACCCGGCTCTCTCTCTCTCTCTCTCTCTCTCTGCCCCCCACCCCAGGCTCTCCCTCGCTCTCTCTCTCTCTCTCTCTCTCTCTGCCCCCCACCCCAGGCTCTCCCTCCCTCTCTCTCTCTCTCTCTCTCTCTCTCTCTCCACTGGCACTCTGTCGCCACCGGCCGGCTCTCTCTCTGTCTGCTCCCCCCCAGGTTCTCTCTCTCTCTCTCTCTCCACTGGTCCCCTGTCGCCCCCCCACCCCCCCGCCAGCTTTCTCTCCCTGCCACTGCCACCCACAGGCTCAGAGAAACAATGTGGTCAATTGCGGGGCTCACTTCTGATTTGGGCCCCACTTCCGGATCCAGTTTTGGACGGGGTCAGAGTCCAGAGGACGCAGCCACAGAAGGAACAGAAAAGCTAAGTATAAATAGTCATTCTGCTGATTTATAGTCATAAGGTCTCCACATTACAAAAAAGGATATAGAGGCACAGAAGATGGTGCAAAAAAGATTTACAAAGATGATACCAGAACTGAGAAGTTATTCCTATCAGGAAAGATTGAACCGGCTGAGGCTATTTTCTCTAGAAAAGAGAAGGCTGAGAACTGACCTGATAGAAGTCTTTAAGATTATGAAAAGGATTAATAGGGTAGACGTAGAGAAAATGTTTTCATTAGGGGCCATAAATGTTATGTATGTAAACCTGTAAATACCATGTCTAACCACCTGAGGGCTTATCCCATGGAGTCCCAAGGGATCCCACAATCCCTTGGGAGCAGAGATTTATAAGGAGGCCTCACAAGCTGGAGAGGCACTCTGAGATCTGTAATAAAGGACTACGTTCACACCTTACTTTGAGCTTGCAGTATCTGGTCTGACTCTTTATTCAAGACAAACAATAAATATAAGATAGTCACTGATAACTCCAATAGAGAATTCAAAAGAAACTTCTTTACCCAGAGCATGGATAGAATGTGGAACTCGCTACGACAAGGAATAGTTGAGGCCAATAATGTAGATGCATTTAAGGGAAAGTTTGATGAACACATGGGGAGAAAGGAATAGAAGGATATATTGATGGGGTTAGATGAAGAAGAGTGGGAGGATGCTCGTGTGGCGCATAAATCCGTCATGGATCTGTTGGGTCGAATGGTCTGTTCATGTGCTGTGAATACTACATAATATTATGCAATCGTGATTTATGATTTTGATGTATCTAATCCTAGAATAGGGAGGGGCAATATCAATGTGCCAATACTGCAGATGGCAATACTGTGGTCACCAGCCTTGAACCATAGTTTTAATGCTGTCCCATTAAAACCAGCTTAGTGTCAGTGTTATGTCACCACTCACAATACAACTGAATGGAAAAAAAAATCCTTATACACTGGAAATTACATGATATTACCACACAAACACTTATGGGTAGAAATTCAGTATTTTGGGGACGGTAAAACTTGGGAGGTGCGAGACTTAGTGCCAGGCGTAGAAGTCTCGCCCCTCCCCAAATATTTGGGTTACCGCCACCAGAAGGAAGTGGAACACTAAGTAAAGTGCTCCACTTGCTTCCTGGGGCGCTAACGGTACGGATGCCTCTGCGCACTGGGCCATGCAGCGCTGCCACATTCGAGGCGCCCCTCCCTCACTTAAATGCAAGGGCCCATGTTGCCGACTCTGCAAAGTAAAGAGAGTCCTACCTGGATCACCATGGAGTGGGGATGCCGAGCAATCAGCCCTGATCAGGCTGAGCGATCGCGACCAGGACCCCACGAAGAAATCGGGTCGGCAGCGCCAACAAGAAGGTAAGTTTTTAAAAAATGTTCACTTGGCCACGTTGCCTTTAACCTTCGCCCTGGTAGCGGCCAACTGCCCGAGCCGTGCCTCTTGCAGCTGTTGTTGTTTACGCCCGACACTGCTGCAGGGGACAAAAGTGAATTTCGGGGCCGGGGCATTAATGGGGCGATGCACACGGCGCTGACGTCATGATCTCTGGGCGCACAAGATCGGAGCGCAAAGCCATAGCATCGCTACTAAACTCTCGCAAAATATGGTGGGAGTCGTTAACAAGAAGTGCAAACGAGTTGCATTTCTAATCGCTAATTTGTTGATATCAAATTCCTTTGACTGTTATTTTAATGGTTTCAAATGGCTAATGGCTCCTCTGAAATAGCAGGCAAAGGAGTTTGATATTAGTAAAGTAAAGGATATACAATAATACCGAACAGACAAAACCAAGTTGGGGTAAAAGTTGATGTAAAAGTAAGAAGCAGCATCTAATGAAATTACATCAATTGAGATCATGTTCCTCAAATATACTTTGAAGATAATGTCAAGTATCCTTTGATTACTACAAGATCATAGACATTTACAGCACAGAAGGAGGCCATTCGGCCCATTGTGTCCGTGCCACCTGACAAAGAGCTTTCCAGCCTAATCCCACTTTCCAGCTCTTGATCCGTAGCCTTGTCGGTTACGACACTTCAAGTGCATATCCAAGTACTTTTGAAATGCTAGGAGGGTTTCTGCCTCTACCACCCTTTCAGGCAGTGAGTTTCAGACCCCCACCACCAGATGTCTATAGTACATAATAGTAACACTCCAATGTATCGTATTCATAAATGTACCAGGATCTATAGCCTTCCAAAAAAATGTTCATTCATTTCTCATAATATTAAGCCTCGATTTTAACCTGGAGCGGGATTCGGGCAAGTGGTAACCAGGGCAAGTACCAACCCTCCCCATCCCCAACCTCAGCAGTATGCCATTGGTCAGCTGCCCACCACCCTAAGTGGCTTCCTCCTACTGGCCTTGTGTTCAGTAGGATCCCGTTGCCTTCTGGCAGGCATTCAATTCACAAAAGAGCAGGTTATAATTCCAACCCATGGGAAGGCAGTGGGATGGAAGAGGGTTATTCGTCATGGACAGTTTAACCATTCCACTGGGAGGGCAGGGTTAAAATCAGCCCTGGAGAGTAACCAAAAGTATTGCAGTTGTCGTTATGTTGCTGTATCTATGAATTGCCATTCGACAATAGCGTCTATTCATAAAGTCAATTGATAAAAGCTTCATTCTCTTTCCGAGGATCCGTTGCGCTGACAATGTTACAAGGCATTTTTTAAAAAGTATAGAATGAACCTTTTGTGTGCCTCATTATCTGTATTCAAATAATGGTGATTGCATAAATGATAGGAAACTAACACAGTTGTTGAAGACTAATAAATAATGTATGAAATGAGAATACTGACAATGCTTTTATCTTCCACTTTTACAAAAGCACAAGAAAGACATTCTGTCACGAAAAGTTCCCGTTATATTATTTATCACTTCACTTGCTGTGAGATTAATTCAAAGCTCTAAACAGAACATTTTTAAAGTTTTGCATTACATTACATCTAAATGTACAAAATGGGGCGGGGGGACACACAAAATATTTAATAATTTTTTTTCTCTAAAAAGGCTAAAACTTATTAATGAGGCTCCTTTTGAGTTCTACTCTATGTGAAATGAAGCTTTGCATAATTAGTTTCTAAGCAACTTGAACTATTCATATATTATCACCAGAGGGCTTAATGATGTCAGACTAAATCCTAATGTGTTCTCCAACTTCCCACAGTCTGTAGGAATTGAAAGTGTTTGGCAATGGTAAATTACTTTATAGCACTTCAGCTTACGTAATCCTGTCAGTACAAAGAGTAGTGAAAACTAACTAATGGTGAGAGGCTTGGAGTCGAATTGGAACATTTATCCATGCAGAAGAATGGAACAATTTATGCTTTATGTTACACAAAACTTTAATTATTGTAGAAGGGAAAGGGACACTTAAACATCCTTCAACACAGCTATTAAACTCTGGTTCACTTTGCTTCCCATCGCTCCCCCTGGTTTAGTCGACTGCATAAATACTGGAACGGTCATGGGGGATTTAGCAATGAAGAATTTAGCAATGTCTTCCATACCTTTTGGTTCTGTACAGGGATATTTTCAATCTGGCCTATTATTCAGAGAAACATCATCCTAGATTTTCAACTGGTGCAAACCAATTTCCCTCTCCCGATGCCTCTGCCTCACTAATTGATGGCACTGCTATCTTCTGCGAACCATCCTCCGATGGGGCAGACACAGGAATAGGGAAAGGGAGAGGGAGAAGCAAAGGAAACCAGAGCAGCAGGCAGAGGCACACCAGTATGAACAGTATGTTACAGAACCTACAAGGGAGCAAGCTATCTTAGATCTGGTCCTGTATAATGAGACAGGAATAATAAACGATCTCCTAGTAAAAGATCCTCTCGGAATGAGTGATCACAGTATGGTTGAATTTGTAATACAGATTGAGGGTGAGGAAGTAGTGTCTCAAACGAGCGTACTATGCTAAAACAAAGGGGACTACAGTGGGATGAGGGCAGAGTTGGCTAAAGTAGACTGGAAACACAGACTAAACGGTGGCACAATTGAGGAACAGTGGAGGACTTTTAAGGAGCTCTTTCATAGTGCTCAACAAAAATATATTCCAGTGAAAAAGAAGGGCGGTAAGAGAAGGGATAACCAGCCGTGGATAACCAAGGAAATAAAGGAGAGTATCAAATTAAAGACCAATGCGTATAAGGTGGCCAAGGTTAGTGGGAAATTAGAAGATTGGGAAAATTTTAAACAACAGCAAAGAATGACTAAGAAAGCAATAAATGTTGGTCCCTTACAAGATGAGAAGGGGGATTTAATAATGGGAAATGTGGAAATGGCTGAGACCTTAAACAATTATTTTGCTTCGGTCTTCACAGTGGAAGACACAAAAACCATGCCAAAAATTGCTGGTCACAGGAATGTGGGAAGGGAGGACCTTGAGACAATCACTATCACTAGGGGGGTAGTGCTGGACAGGCTAATGGGACTCAAGGTAGACAAGTCCCCTGGTCCTGATGAAATGCATCCCAGGGTATTAAAAGAGATGGCAGAAGTTATAGCAGATGCATTCGTTATAATCTACCAAAATTCTCTGGACTCTGGGGAGGTACCAGCGGATTGGAAAGCAGCTAATGTAACGCCACTGTTTAAGAAAGGGGGCAGACAAAAGGCAGGTAACTATAGGCCGGTTAGTTTAACATCTGTAGTGGGGAAAATGCTTGAAACTATCATCAAGGAAGAAATAACGGGACATCTAGATAGGAATAGTGCAATCAAGCAGACACAGCATGGATTCATGAAGGGGAAATCATGTTTAACTAATTTACTGGAATTCTTCGAGGATATAACGAGCATGGTGGGTAGAGGTGTACCGATGGATGTGGTGTATTTAGATTTCCAAAAGGCATTCGATAAGGTGCCACACAAAAGGTTACTGCAGAAGATAAAGGCATGCGGAGTCAGAGGAAATGTATTAGCATAGATAGAGAATTGGCTGGCAAACAAAAAGCAGAGAGTCGGGATAAATGGTCCTTTTCGGGTTGGAAATCGGTGGTTAGTGGTGTGCCACAGGGATCGGTGCTGGGACCACAACTGTTTACAATATACATAGATGACCTGGAAGAGGGGACAGAGTGTAGTGTAACAAAATTTGCAGATGACACAAAGATTAGTGGGAAAGTGGGTTGTGTAGAGGACACAGAGAGGCTGCAAAAAGATTTAGATAGGTTAAGCAAGTGGGCTAAGGTTTGGCAGATGGAATACAATGTCGGAAAGTGTGAGTTCATCCACCTTGGGAAAAAAAATAGTAAAAGGGAATATTATTTGAATGGGGAGAAATTACAACATGCTGAGCTGCAGAGGGACCTTGTGCATGAATCCCAAAAAGTTAGTTTGCAGGTGCAGCAGGTAATCAGGAAGGCGAATGGAATGTTGGCCTTCATTGCGAGAGGGATGGAATACACAGAAACATAGAAACATAGAAAATAGATGCAAGAGTAGGCCATTCGGCCCTTCTAGCCTGCACCGCCATTCAATGAGTTCATGGCTGAACATGCAACTTCAGTACCCCATTCCTGCTTTCTCGCCATACCCCTTGATCCCCCTAGTAGTAAGGACTACATCTAACTCCTTTTTGAATATATTTAGTGAATTGGCCTCAACAACTTTCTGTGGTAGAGAATTCCACAGGTTCACCACTCTCTGGGTGAAGAAGTTTCTCCTCATCTCGGTCCTAAATGGCTTACCCCTTATCCTTAGACTGTGACCCCTGGTTCTGGACTTCCCCAACATTGGGAACATTCTTCCTGCATCTAAACTGTGTAAACCCATCAGAATTTTAAACGTTTCTATGAGGTCCCCTCTCATTCTTCTGAACTCCAGTGAATACAAGCCCAGTTGATCCAATCTTTCTTGATAGGTCAGTCCCGCCATCCCGGGAATCAGTCTGGTGAACCTTCCCTGCACTCCCTCAATAGCAAGAATGTCCTTCCTCAGGTTAGGAGACCAAAACTGTACACAATACTCCAGGTGTGGCCTCACCAAGGCCCTGTACAACTGTAGCAACACCTCCCTGCCCCTGTACTCAAATCCCCTCGCTATGAAGGCCATCATGCCATTTGCTTTCTTAACCGCCTGCTGTACCTGCATGCCAACCTTCAATGACTGATGTACCATGACACCCAAGTCTCGTTGCACCTCCCATTTTCCTAATCTGTCACCATTCAGATAATAGTCTGTCTCTCTGTTTTTACCACCAAAGTGGATAACCTCACATTTATCCACATTATACTTCATCTGCCATGCATTTGCCCACTCACCTAACCTATCCAAGTCGCTCTGCAGCCTCATAGCATCCTCCTCGCAGCTCACACTACCACCCAACTTAGTGTCATCCGCAAATTTGGAGATACTACATTTAATCCCCTCGTCTAAATCATTAATGTACAGTGTAAACAGCTGGGGCCCCAGCACAGAACCTTGCGGTACCCCACTAGTCACCGCCTGCCCTTCTGAAAAGTATCCATTTACTCCTACTCCTACAAAAGCAGGGAGGTCCTGCCATAATTGTATAGGGTATTGGTGAGGCCGTACCTGGAGTACTGCGTGCAGTTTTGGTCACCTTACTTAAAGAAAGATATACTAGCTTTGGAGGGGGTACAGAGACGATTCACTAGGCTGATTCCGGAGATGAGGGGATTACCTTATGATGATAGATTGAGTAGACTGGTTCTTTACTCGTTGGAGTTCAGAAGGATGAGGGGTGATCTTATAGAAACATTTAAAATAATGAAAGGGAATGACAAGATAGAAGCAGAGAGGTTGTTTCCACTGGTTGGGGAGACTAGAACTAGGGGGCACAGCCTCAAAATACGGGGGAGCCAATTTAAAACCGAGTTGAGAAGGAATTTCTTCTCCCAGAGGGTTGTGAATCTGTGGAATTCTCTGCCCAAGGAAGCAGTTGAGGCTAGCCCATTGAATGTATTCAAGTCACAGATAGATAGATTTTTAACCAATAAGGGAATTAAGGGTTATGGGGAGCGGGCGGGTAAGTGGAGCTGAGTCCACGGCCAGATCAGCCATGATCTTGTTGAATGGCGGAGCAGGCTCGAGGGGCTAGATGGCCTACTCCTGTTCCAAATTCTTATGTTCTTATGTTCTTATGTTCAACAGGAGGATGCAGAGGGACAAGAACAGCAGGAGCAATATGAAGAGATCCATGAGGATGTGGGCAGAGGAAGACACATACACAGACATGGCAACAGATGGCCAGGGTCTTTTGGCAATAGTTTTCTTACGTTAACTTCACTGAGGAGCAGTGGAAAGATATGGGCTCAATTTTGCCCAAGCCCGTTTTCTGGCAAGACTTTGGTCAAGTCGTTAGTGTAAGTAATATTTTCATTTATTCAATACAATTGCAATTGTAAATGTGACCAGCTGTATATGTCTCAACCAGCAGAAAGACACCCTCTCTAAAAAGTTGCATTTTCTTCTTTGCAGAGGAAAGTGGCACATAACAAATGAGAAAGAACCCGAACAGGAGGAGGCCCGGCAAATCTGCAGCCACTGACACCCTTGGAAGAGAGGGTCGCTGCTTTGATGGGTCTTGCCTGGAGAAAAGCAACCAACACTGCACAAGCTGGGCCCCCATTCAAGGGAGAGGGTAAGTCCTGCAAATTCCACAGTCTGCCTTTCCTAAATGTTAAGTACTGCATGGCCAGCCATGCTTCGTTTCCTGGGGATAGCTCCATTAGATACGCTTCGGTTGATGCAATGTGCTATCATTCATCGTGGTCCTTCAAATCAGCCTGCTGCCTGCACTGTGTGAGCCTACTCATGCCACCCACACTGCCCCTTCCTCAGCTGCTAACCATTTGTCTGTGTTCTGTTATATTTTGCAGAACCTGAGGCCGACCCTGACGATGTAGAAGACAATTCAGACGAGGACCAGCCTGAACAGGATAACATCTTCGAATCCAACCCTCCAGACCAAGAACATGGCGATGAGGGGCAGGGGATGGAGGTGGATGAAGCTCCCACTTTTTTACTGACTTGGGAGGAGGTGCCGCTCATTGTGGTGACAGCCCCTTCCGTGACTAGTGGTTTGAGTGTTGGTGGGACAATCAATGGTTTCTCACCTTCCGAGGTTGCGGGTCCCAGTGGTGTGGTGCAGCGAGGCACACCCAGGGCCCCACCTTCCGAGGTTGCAGGTCCAGTGGTGGGGTGCAGCGAGGCACACCCAGGGCCCCACCTTCCCAGGCTGCGGGTCCCAGTGATAGAGTGCGAGCCACACCCGTGGGGAGGAGGGGAAGGAAATGTCGACCGCGCTCTCCTGAGATGCAGGATCTAAGAGATGTGGGAGGGAATGTTGCAGGTCATTGAGACACTGTCAGGGCGCATGGGGGACGGCATGTTGGAGTTAGCAGCTGCAATAAGGGAACACGTCCAGACTCCGTGCCCATTGACAGAATTAACTGCCACTCCCACTCCAATCCCGAAACCAGCCTCTGAAGAGCCCAAAGCCGGGCCCTCCAACTTGCCGCCTGCCGACGACAACGCCCCCCCCTTCCTCAACAGGTGCGCACTACCCGAGATCTGAGAAAGAATAAGCTTGGCACCAAGCTGAAAAACACTGCCCGCACCGCCTGCGGGCAGAGGTGGTGGAGTGTCTAAGTGATGCAGGCGGTCTTAGAATAAGGTGGAGGAGAGATGGGTTGATGGGTGCAGCCTTTCTTTGCTGCTGTCGTTGTTGTTATTATTAATGTTATCGTTCTCAAATTAAACATTTTTTTTAATTATATAAATTTACAAGTTTAAAAGTTTAATAAGTGATCTTAAAGTTTTTAAGTGACCTTAAAGAGTGATCTTAAAGTAAAGTTTGATACAAGAATAACTTTATTAAAGTTAAATACAAAAGAACTGTTTGTTAAACATTTGAATAAAATATAAAAACTGAATCATTTCCATTATTTGTTCCATTCTTAACACAACTTTTGGAACTCAAGATGAATCATTTCTATTATTTGTTTGATTATTAAAAGAACTTTTGAAGTAAACAAGAATAATTTCCATCATTTGTTCCATTAACACAACACAACATTATGGAACAGTTCCAAACAGTAAACATGGTCCATGTGGAATAGTTATCGCTGAGCCCTCAGGCAGCAGTAAACGTTCACGGATGAGCTGCTAGAGCAAGGCTCAAGAAATCATTAACGTAGCACGATGGCCCGCCCTCCTCCACCGTCGTGCTCTGGCATCAGGCACTTGTATGGCTTCCTCGTCCTCCTCCTCCTCCTCCTGCTCGTCATCTGCATCTTCCTCATCATTATCATCAGCCACTCTCACTGCAGGTCGGTCTTCCACTACCAGGTGCTGCTGCCTCATGCTGGCCAAGTTATGCAGCATGCAGCACACAACAGTGAACTGACCACCAATCTCAGGGGAGTACAGCAAGTAACCTCCAGAATGGTCCAGGCATCGGAAATGTTACGCATCGCAATGTGCGACATGTATTCACGGTCAGCTTCTGTCCAAGTTACGCATAGGGGCGTCATAAGCCAGGTGGCGAGGCCGTACTCTTTGTCTCCCAGTAGCCAGCTCTGCCCTTCCGGCTGCTGCTGCTGAAACATGGCAGATATAACGCTGTCGCGTAGGATGAACGCAACATGGGTGCTCCCAGGGTATCTTGCATCGACTGACATGATACGATGCATGTCGTCACACACAAGCTGTACATTAATGAAATGGAAGCCTCTTCTGTTCCTGTATATCTCGGAATCCTCCAAAGGTGCTCGCAAGGTGATGTGGGTACAATCACTGCAGCCCTGTACCTTTGGGAAGTCAGCAATCCTGGAGAAGCCCACAGCCCTGTCATGCATTGCTTGACCGGTCATGGGGAACTTTATGAAGTCATTCCTCCGCGCATACAGTGCAGCTGTCACCTGGCGAATGCAGACATGTGTTGCATGTTGAGAGATGGCGCACACATCCCCAATTGTAGCTTGAAATGAGCCGGAGGCATAGAATGAAAGTGTAGCTGTAACCTTCACTTCAACTGACAAAGCAGTCCTCCTGATGCTTCTAGGTTGCAAGTCTGCTTTCACCAATTCACAGATCTCAGTTACAGCTTCTTTGCAGAAACGCAGCCTTCTGACACAGTCTGTATCACTCAGGTGGAGGTACAAACGCCTGTCTCAATATACCCGAGATGGGTAAGGCCTCCTGCCCAGCCTCCTTTAGGCTCTAATGTTCCTGATGCGATGACGTCGAATCAATTGCCTCCTACGTAGCATCGTGTTGCACAAGGTATGGCATTGTCATTAATGCCCCCATACTTAAATGTTACCTTTGAAAGAAACTCAAAACTGCAGAAAGCAGGCAGGACAGGTTCACAGTTCTCTCTCTCCCCAAGGTCTGTATGGATGGACCACACCCAAGGTCTTGTGACTTCTCCTCTCTCTCGATCCTCTCCCCCTCCCCCTATTCATTGCAGTCTTCAGAAGTCTTCCGATCGGCACCTCGCTCCCCGGGCTCAGTGCATAAGCCTTCTGATCAGCACCTCGCACTCTCTCTCTCTTCCCGCACCCGCCCCGGTCTTGTTTTCCAGCTGAGCCCCGAACTCCTGTGTTCGGGTGTGGGGCCGATTCTGCTGGCCAAAGCTACGACCCTCCAGCCCTGCTTCAAGATGTTCGGCGATGGATTGTGAGTGAGTAAAAAACAAAGAGAAAACTTCTGAAATCCAACAAAGTTCCATTTACTACGTTGACAGGTAAAAAAAAGTTGAACTTTATTATTGATTTTTACAGTTTGCTTGACTCCCTCCAAAATCTTCGATTTAAAAACAATGGCGTCTCTCAGTGCCGATTTGTCAATGTGCGCTGGTTTTCTTAAGTGCCCAGAGGTTTTCCAGGAGTGGCCAGATACGCTGACCTAGGAGGAAAACATTTTGTCCAAACTGCGAAAAATTATAAAAAACCGGCACAGATATCAGGGGATAGCCCCGTGACATCAAAAAAAACTGGCCTCGAAAAATCGTAACTAAGTCAGTTATGCCGGTGCAGATCGCAGGGGGAAATGGCGCGCGCCAAAAGACCGGGGAAAATTGAGCTCATGGTGACAGAGCTGTGCCAGCTGCTGCAGCCAGACCTTGAGGCTCAAACAAAGGTGAGGACAGTGAAGTGGCTGTGAAGGTCCGCATCATCCTCAATTTCTATGCCAATGGATCTTTCCAGGGAGCCACAGCAGACATCTTGAATATCTCCCAGTTTGCCACCCATTGCTCCATTCGTGACATCATGGATGCTCTATACAGAAGGAGGATGGAATACAACTCATTGCCCATGACAACACAGAAGCAGCTGCAGTGGTCAACTGGCTTTGTCAGAATAGCGGGCTTTCCCATGTGTTATGTATTAATGTTTGGGGGTCACCAGACATCAGAGGGCGCCGCGGTCGGAGGTCATCGGGCTGTACGCATGTGGCATGCGTGCTGGGTCACCTGTATATAAGCTGGGTGTCTTTGTCACGCTGGCACTCTTGGGCTGGAATAAAGATGGATCAGGTTGCACCTGAGTGAGTTTACAGTAACCAGACTCTTGAGTCATTACACCATGGTGCAGGGTGCCATAGACTGCGCACGTGTCGCCTTGAGGGCTTTGCACCGGAATCCTGAGATCTTTCGAAACTGAAAAGGATACTACTCACTCAATATGCATTTGGTGTGTGACCACACATGCACAATAATGGCTGTTAATTCCCGCTAGCCTGGGAACAGCCACGAAGCCTTCATCTTACGCCAGAATCATCTGTCAGCTCTGTTTCAGCCACCTAATGCAGCTCCTGCTCGCTCCTCGGAGACAAAGGCTACCCGCTATTCACCTGATTCATGACTCCCCTCCGCAACCCCACCACTCCTGCCCAGCACTCTTACAATGCCAATTATGCTACCACCAGGAACATCACTGAGCAGATAATTGGAGTGTTGAAGCAACAGTTCCGCTGCCTTGGCCACTCAGGAGGAGTCCTGCAGTACTCACCTGACCGGGTGTCCCTATTCGTCGTCGTCTGCTGCATGCTTCACAACCTGGCAATTATGAAGGCACAGCCATTGCCCGAAGACATCGCTGTTGCACTTCAGGAGGAGAACGAGGAGCTGCAGGAGGAGGCACAGCCAGTAAGCAGGATGCGTCGATACTGTCCTGATACTGCAGCATGGTGGCCCCGACCTGCGAGAAAACACCAGTGGCAGGTCGGGGCCATAAAAGGCGAGTGGCGAGCGGCCCCTGAAGCAGCATGACAGCCCCGACACTGGTAGGTCGGGACCATAAAAGGCGAGCGGCCCTGGGAGCGGCATGGTGACCCTGACTTGCGAGGAAACACCAGCGGCAGGTCAGGACTATAAAAGGCGAGCGCCGAGCGGCTCCTGGACAGTGTGGTGGCATACCACTTCAGCGAGCAGCGCGAGCTAGTGCAAGAGGGCGACAGCAGTGAAAGGGCGACTGGATTGGACGAGGTCCAGGTTGGTGATTGGAGCATGGGCAGGTACAGCAGGAGCAGCGAGGTTGGGGCGAAGGAGCGGCGAGTGATTGTGGAGCAACGTGATCAGGGCCCAGGAGAGGCGTGAGTTCAGGGCCCAGCAGAGGTGAGGGCCCAGGGGTAGCAGGGGCCAGCCCACACTGCGATATGTGTGCGCACTAGGTTCATGCAGCAGAACTGGTCTCCAGTCATCTTGGTTAATCCTTGCCACTGGACCAAGGCCTTGCTCTGTCAAGCCCATGTGATGGCTGGTGTGCAATGGCCAATACACATTAAAAAAAATCCACGCACAGGCATCTTCCACCCTTTAACATTTAGTTCGGGACCGGGAATATCAGGTCCTTCATCGAAACACCTGTGCACTCATCCCTTTTTGGTGTGGAAGCAAGTCATCCTCAATATGAGGGACTGCCTAAGAAGAAGAGAAAAAGAATTGCAAGGGAGGTCCAAGACCAGCTCATAAGGTCTCGGTTCCAATAAGACCCTCGCCAGTTATTTCTTCCTTTGTGCCTCCCCATAAACACATCAATGAGCCCTTCCTTCTATACCACATGCCCAATGCTGAAATAAGAGACACGACCAAACAATAAAGATGAAAATCAACATTTATGTTTAAAAAGTGCAACATTAACATAACATATATCATTCACCCTAGTTCATTTCCTTATATCCCCTTTTCCGTAAACCTACTGTATTACTTCTCCACAGTGTCTTCCCTGTGGCTGCGGCACGGCTGGTGGAAGGCTGCTGTGTTTCTGGGCCAGAGACTACGGATGGCTCTGCAGAATGCCCTCGAGCAGTTGTGGGCCTGGAAGGCCCGGCTGCAGAATGAAGCACCTCAGGCTGGGTGTCGGCAGTCGGGGCTGGCTGGGTGACAGCTGTGGATAATTGCAATCAGGAAGTGGAAGTGATGAGATCAGAAATTCTGTCATCCTGAGAGAGACAGCAGCTTCCTGCTCCACTGACCCAGTGCCACTCTCCCAGGGCAGCACCTCAGCTTCCACATGAATCTGTTGGAGCACAGATTACTGGGCTGCTGCGGCACCGTGTGATCCCCGGTGGACCATGATGGACCCAGCGGTGATGGCAGCCCATTAGGCCTCTGTGCATGACTCAGTGCAGACCTCTCCTAAGCTCAACTGCAATGGCCGCGTATGGCCTACTCCTGCTCCTATTTTTTATTTACTCCCAGTATCTCAGCTGGTGCGTGCAAGTATGAGAAGCAGTGATGTGGTGCTTGAATCTTCCTCCTCCCCCTCCCCCATTTCTTCTCCCTGCAGACTGGGTTGGTGGCGGGGCTTAGACATTGTCTGAAAACACAAATGGCACAAGACTGGCGTTAAGGTGAGTAAAGGAGGGCAGGCATGCAGGAAGAAAGATGGTCAGAATGTGGAGACTAGATGGAGACCTTGTAAATATCGATTCACCTTGTAAATAGTTACACTGTTGACTTTGGGGGTTGGCGGGGGAGTGTTGTTATGTATGTAAACTTGTATATACCTTGTACAGCCACCATAGGGCTCATCCCCTGGAGTCCCAAGGGATCCCACAATCCTTTGGGAGCACAGGTACTTAAGGAGGCCTCACAGGTTGGAGAGGCACTCTGGAGACCTGCAATAAAAGACTAAGGTCACACTTTACTTTGAGATCACAGTATCCAGTCAGACTCTTTATTCATACATAACACAAAGTGACGAATTTACAAACTTCCTCCCGTCCATCGCGGATGGCACTAAGTTTTCACTTAATTCAAAGTAAGCGCCCCAACCCAGTGCGGGACAACCTCGGTCCCTGAAGGTATATAGGGCTGGATTTTAGACTTTCCTGTTTTCAGGGTGAAAAGGGAGGTGGGGTGGGAATGTTACTGGCGAGGAATAGTTTGCACTTTGGTAAGGCAGTTTCGGCATCTGGGCCCTGTGTCAGGGGGTGCAGCATGAAGAGAGGGATTGTACACTTTTTGTGGCGCAAGGTTGGGAAACTCGCAAACTAAACTGCTCTCCGAGAGAGGCCTGGGGTGGGGGTGGGGAACCTTAAAAACACACAAAAACATTCCCAAAACATTGCCCACGCCGCCACAACACAAATCGCTAAAAAAATTAAAAGAACAAACACTGGCACTTACCTGCGGAGTACTTTACCTTGCTCATCGCCGTCGACAATGCTGGATCACTCTGATTTTCCAGGCGGTCATTGTGAGCGTACTTCCGGGCTGACGGATCGGGCAAAAGTCCAAACTGCTGCCGGTGTCGCGACAAGTTGCGTTGCACACCCGGCGCAGCTCTTCCCGGCGGTGCTGCTGAGCGACGCTGCAAAAACGGACCGGAAGTTTCCCGCTGTGCCTAGACCTCGTCAGTAAAGCTGAGGCGGGAGGTCACTTGC
This sequence comes from Pristiophorus japonicus, assembly GCF_044704955.1. NCBI lineage: Eukaryota > Metazoa > Chordata > Chondrichthyes > Pristiophoridae > Pristiophorus > Pristiophorus japonicus. The sequence goes on along the minus strand of NC_091978.1, from coordinate 76,801,541 downwards.
CATTGTTTCAGTTGCTATATTGACAGCTTCAAATGTCAAGTCAAATCTCCTAGCTGATTGTGAAATGTTCCCTTAGGCACGAGCTTCTCTAAACTGTATTTCCACTACAGATTCAGAATGCTACAAGTCTTTACACAAGTCTCCATCTAGTCTCATCTCATTACCTCTCTGTCATGTATGTATGCTTGGTTTTACTAGCCACCAGGTGGTGCCACTGTTGGAGCTCATTGGGCTGTGCGCATGTGTGTGCGGCCCAGGTATAAAAGGCCAGCTATCTTGTAATGTACTCACTAATAAAGTAGATCCAGGTTTGTACCTGTTTGGAGTTTACCGTATTCAGTCTATTGAGTAATTGCATCCACAACATTTGGCAACGAGGTAACAAGAACCTTCGCATGCAAAAATGAGCACAATTGGAATTCTGGAGCAACTCATGGAGGGAGAAGATTGGGCAGACTTTGTAGACAGCTTGAACCAGTACTTCGTGGCCCACAAAATGGAGAAAGAGGCAGAAGCAGTTCGGCGCCGGGCGGTCCTCCTCACAGTTTGCGGTCCGAAAATCTATGGACTCATAAAGAATCTCCTCTCACCCTTAAGTCCAACGGACAAGGACTATGAAACAATGTGTGCTCTGGTACTTGACCATCTCAAACCAGATGAAGGCATCATCATCTCAAGATATCGATTCGATACGCACGTTTGTTCTGAGGGCCAGGATGTATCGGAATTCATTGCCGACCTAAGAGATATAGCAGGACTGTGTAAGTTCGAAACTGCATTGGCAGACATGCTGCAGGACTTCTTTGTAATCGGCATCATCCACGATCCTGCGTAAACTGCTGGCGGCGGAGATGCTGGATTTGAGCAAGGCCATCACGATTGCCCAATCATGCATGGTGATGGACAAAAGCTTAAATCAGATATCATTGAAAAATCAGAACTCGGCAAATACTGTAAACAAGATAGTATTGTCGTTTGGCAGAGCTGCATATGGCAGGCCCTACCCGACTGCGTACGCGAAACCTATGGCTGCTCAAAGACCGCCAACGGGAATGAATCCGACATCACCGTGTTGGCGTTGTGGGGGAAATCATCGGCATCATCAGTGTCAGTTTAAACAGTATATTTGTAAAAGCTGTTCGAGAGTGGGGCATCTCCAGCACATGTGTCCGCAACTGAGCAAGCGTACTGCGACACACCACATGGAGGATGATGACCAGTCTAGCGCGGATCCGGATATGCAATCCGAGATGCCAGAGGAGGAAGTCTATGGACTATATTCGTTCCTAACAAAGAGCCAACTGATAATGATTAATGCAAAACTTAATGGTGCGAGTCATTGGAATTGGACATGGGTGCGAGTCAATCAATAATGAGCCAGCGGACATTCAGCAGGCTGTGGGATACTAAGGTTGTGAGGCCTAACCTGAGTCCAGTCAATGCCAAGTTGCGTACGTATACTAAAGAGCTCATAACGGTGATTGGCAGTGCAGTAGTATGATGGTGCGGTCCACGATTTACCACAATGGATTGTTCCAGGCAATGGTCCAACGCTGTTCAGCAGGAACTGGTTAGAAAAAAACAAATGGAAATGGAATGATGATAGAGAATTCAAGCTCTGTAGCCTGGCTGCAGTTTTTGAGAAAATACAGACCACATTGCATTAAGTCATCAATCAACTTGACATTTTAGGACCTTGGGTAGCGAGCCAATTAAAGGTTAACAGACTATCAAATGAGCCAATAAGGTCAAAGAAGGCGAGTTCTTTTCTGTAAATTGAACCAGGTATAAGTACAGCCATTTTGGCCATGTGGTCTCAGAAGGACAAAGGCCTGGCTTAAAGCCAAGAGCTTATTGCTGCTGCCAGAATAAAGTTACATTAAAACTACAATCGGAGTTCGTATTTCATTGGAAATTAAGAGATCTAACAATTTTGGCATCACAAACAGGATCGTTGAGGGAAGAAACTGAATTTTGGACATCGGACCTACATACTGAGGTAAGGACTCCTCTTTATAAAAGTCCTCGGTCAAAAGTCTAAATTCGCCTCTTCTTCTACGCGATTCCGAAAGCCTCCGGTTGGTAGTTGGCTTGAGTTCCCATAGACGTCTAACTTCGGTGGTGTGTTAGTTAATTAATCACCGACCCACTGATCGGCTGGAAAGCCTACGACTTGAGACCCCAGTAAAGAAATCAGTATTATGGCAGCAGGAGATAAGAGCAAAGAATTGCCTACAACTGTTAAAGGCGGGCGGGCACCACCTGAGGTTTTGATAGATGAAATCCTCGAACAGAAAGAATACATAGAGCAACAATTCAACTTATCTAAAACCTGTATTAAGATCGAACAAAAATACGATACATCCAAAGGACAATGGTCCTTGGACGAGATTAAAAGGGTCTGGGGAAAAACGACCCGTATGAAAAATAAAGAGCGAACTAGATGGTCCCTAGCCGTTATGGGACAGATCCAAAAGCGGAATGAAATTATAATGCATTCCCAACATGATCGAGAACTGACCAGTACAAAGGACCAATTGCAAGCTGTTTGTGCACAGCTGCGACAGAAAAGATTTGAACTTGAAAAGTCGGAAGCGGAAGTTAAAGATCTTAAAGGTGAAATTAAAGAATGGAAAAATCATTAGGTCAAGAGACAGTAATAGGAAAAGGAAAATGTATCGGTGAATTCCCAGGGTACCCATGTTTGGATAAATTAAAAGCGCAAACCTGAAGACACAACCGAGGAATAGATACGGATTCTGAATCCTCCGACGATACGGGGTCGGAGGATGAAGAATTAGGGGTGCGCTTTGCCCCATTTAAAAAAAGATGAGTTGGAGTCAAATCAGAAGAGACTGCGGATGAGGGCGGAACCAAAAAAAACAAAGAAAAGGGTGTATGCAGAATATCCGGCAGACCCAGAGAAAATTGATAAATGGTCCAAGGAATTGCCCAATCCAAAGAAAGGGGGAGTGAAAACGTGGGACCAATTGGACCGCTTAAGAAATATATATCAACTTCATCCCTGGGACGGAGTGCAAATTTTGACCATAATGGTGCCAAAAACACAGGGAAGAAAATTGCACGACAAGGTAGAAGAAGCTTTGGGGCAGGATGAGCAAGAATTAGACGCAGGATGGGAGGCGATTAAACACTGGCTGCAAGCCTTCAGTCCAGCTAAGACAGACTGGGGAAAAATTGCAGGCTGCCAACAGAAAGGAACAGAGGAGGTCTTGGAGTATGACGAGCAGTTTAGATCCATGTGGCTAGAACATTCGGGTATGAATAATACGGATGAGGAAATGGATGAGCAAGTGTTTGGACCCCTGAAAGTAGCTTTCGTGGCAGGTCTAAAGCCAGAACTGTCCAAAATGCTTAAGGTAGTGTTACCGGAATAGGAAGGTAGAGGAACTACCTTTGCAGCATTGGTGGATTGATGTAACCAATTAGATCGGGATATGGGAGCTCAAGTCCGAGCCCTGCAGGCTGTGGGATGGAAATCCCAGGATTCCTATAAACAGTTATTCGTAAAATTACCCGGAAAATGTCATTATTGTGGGAAAGAAGGTCACTGGGCCAAGACGTGCAGGGCAAAACAGCAAGGTCATGGCCGGGGAAGAGGACGCAGCCAGGGATACAATTCAGCCAACAAGCCAGGTTTGTCACAAGATAACGACCTCATAGAAGCATTTAAGCGACTGACAATATAACAAGAGAAGGAGTTACTTGGGATAGCAAAAAACGATTAGAGCCCACCCTGGCCCCCCTCCTCGCACTAATACAACAGAGGGGAGATGGGATATATATAACTGTGAGGGTGGGCAATAAGGATGTGGACTGTCTTTTAGACACAGGGGAGGAATTAACATGTTTACCCCTACAATATGGAAACTTTTTGCCATTGGATGGTAGGGCACGTACAGCCTATGGAGTTGGGGGCCATAAAATGGAAATTAAAAGGACAACACTGGTACTTATAGGGCTGGGTCCACATGAACTAACCACGCCGGTCTGGATAGGCCCAGTAGATCAACCCCTTTTGGGAATGGACGTTCTAATCCAAGTAGATTCATCGTTACCTTTCGAGGATGGTCGGGTGACATGGTCAATTAGAACTTTGAAGAAAGAAGAATTGAAGGAACACCCGATATAGGCTAAAGATAAGAACGATTGTGGCCTACTCCAGATGGAGCCTGCATCATTTACCGGGACCAAGCCTCCATGCACTAAACAGTATCCTATCAGTCCAACTGCCATCGCGGGAATCTTACCGGTTATTCAGCAATTGGAGAAACAAGGGGTGCTTATTAAAACGCATAGCTCCTCCAATAGCCCTGTGTGGCCGGTACAGAAATCTAATGAGACTTGGCGTTTGACTGTCGATTATAGGAAAGCTAACCAGTGTATTGATCAAAAAGCTCCTTTGGTCGCAGATCCCTCCACCATTTTTAATGCCCTCAAACCGGAACCATAAATATTTCTCGGTTATAGATATGGCCAACGGATTTTGGTCGGTGCCTCTGGCACCGGAGGTTCGACAGTGGTTTGCTTTCACGGTCCAAGGATAACAGTATACTTGGATCCGGTTACCACAGAGTTTCCACAACAGCCCTACGGTATTCCACATGGCTTTACAAAGCCATTTGCGAGAATTACCTCCCCTGTCATCCACAGTCATCCAATATGTAGACGATATCTTGCTAGCTTCAAACACGGAAGAACAGCATGAACAAGATTTACGAGCTTTGCTGGACCACCTTTGGCTGAAAGGACATAAAGCCAGCATCGACAAAGCACAAATATCCCAATAAGAGGTTGTATACCTGGGACAAAAGATTTCACAAGGAAAGAGAGAACTTACCCAGGATAGAACTGCAGCCATTCGGGCTGCTAAAAATCCCCACCACTATTCAGGAACTAAGGTCTTTTTTGGGATTGTGTAACTTTAACAGAAATTGGATTGACTCCTTCACACAACTTGCTCAGCCATTGAATGATATCTTAAAGGGCAAACGTGCCTCTAAAGAAGCCATCACCCTCACTAAGGAACAGCAAGAGGCCTTCCTGAGTTTGAAAAAGGCTTTGTGTTCGGCACCGGCTCTGGGAATCCCCGACAGTGGTAAGCCATTTACCCTGTTTGTCCATGAGAAAGAAGGATATATGACAGCTATATTGACACAAGAACATGGGGATCGGCAAAGACCTATTGGCTATTATTCGGCAAAACTGAATGCAGTAGCCCTCGAATGGGGAAGTTGCCTCAGGACCATGGAAGCTACATGTCGAGCGGTAATGATCACTGCGGGTCTAGTCCTCGACCAAAAGCTGATTGTCAAGTGTCCCCACACCGTATATGCTTTGCTGTTTATGAATAGAATGTCTCAGGTGATGGCAGCTAGATGGACCCGCTGGACAGCAGTTTTGGAAGCTCCTAATCTCCATATCGTCTGGGCCAGCCCGGTTAATCCCGCAACTATGTTCCCGATGTCAGAATCGAGGGAGCAAGAGGGGGGAGAATGTGAAGAGCATGACTGCATGGAGATTTTAAAAGAAACAGAAGAAGCAGCCTTAGAAGCAGAGGAGCCTCTGCACAACCCAGACCTCATCCTGTTTACAGATGGTTCCTCTTTTGTTGACAATGGTACCAGAAAAGCAGGATGGGCAGTTACAACCTTATATGAGGTAGTGGCAAAAGGATGTTTACCCTCAGGAACGTCAGCACAACAGGTCGAGTTACGGGCCCTGTCAGAAGCATGTCGAATAGCAGAAGGACAGACAGCTAATGTCTACACAGATTCGCGTTATGCTTTTGGAGTCGCTCATGAATTTGGTCTGTTATGGCGGAAAAGAGGATTCCTCACTGCTGCTGGTACACCTATCCGAAATGGAAAAGAAGTCCGAGACTTACTAGAGGCCATACAATTACCTCAGGAAGTGTCCATCCTGAAGTGTAAGGCCCATACCAAGGAAAATACCACAGAAGCACAGGGAAATGCCCTAGCCGACCAGGCAGCTAAAGATGCCGCCTCACAGGGCGTTCCTCCAGAAGAACCAACACAGATGTGCAGATTGAAAGCACTCAGGACTCTGACACGAGACCTTCAAACAATGCAAGGCGAGTGCTCCCGAGAGGAGAAGTGGACATGGATTGAGGCAGGAATTAAGCTATGTGAAGATGGTGTCTGGAGACAAAGAGTTACCGACAAGCCGGTCGCGCCACAAGCGCTTATGCCTTTTTTAGCCCAACAGATCCACTCGTGGTGACACTTGGCTTCACAACAGATGACGGCACAGTTCCAGAAAAGCTGGTGGGGTCGGGGATTTAAAAAACATGCCCAGCTGGTAACAGACCGCTGTGTGGTCTGCCAGAAAAATAATTCTGGATCCATCACGGTAATGCCCCAACTGAGGCCCCCTGCCCCTGTCAGACCATTCCAGCATCTGCAGGTTGATTATATATCTCTTCCTTCATGCCAAGGATACACTAACATTCTTGTCATGGTCGACAGATTCTCTCGATGGGTAGAAGCTGTTCCAACTAAAAGAGCCACAGCCAATCACACTGCAAAGGTCTTGTGTAAGGATTACATTCCCCGATGGGGAGTCCCGAGTAGCATTGACTCAGGTCAGGGAACACACTTCACAGGTGCTGTCTGCCAAAAAGTCTGTAGGTTACTGAACATTACGTGGGATTTACACTGTCCTTATCATCCACAATCATCAGGACAAGTAGAGCGAATGAATCGAACTCTGAAACAACAGCTTGCCAAATATCACCAAGAAGGAACACCATAGCCCCAGGCACTACCAATAGTGCTATGTAGCATTAGGGCAACCCCAAACAGGACTACAGGTCTAAGCCCATTTGAAATTATAACAGGAAGACCCATGTCGCTGCCAGGAACTATCGATTTACGGAAAGCTGATGTTCACTTAATGAGTGACACTTTGTTATCATACTGTCAGAACCTAACCAATGCTATTTGTTCTGTTTCCCGACAGGTATCGGCAGCTTGGGGTAATCCACCCGAAGGAGGACACGACATCATCCCGGGAGTCTGGGTGTATGTGAAAAAGTTGCATAAAGAACCTTTGGGTGCCAAGTGGGAGGGACCTTATCAAGTGTTATTGACCACCCAGGCAGCTGTTAATGTCCAAGGAAAGAAAGCCTGGATCCACGCTTCACACGTTAAACGAGCACCCATAACTGAAGCTGAAATCTATTAAGGGCAATTACTTTTTGCCAAAATGTATAAATTTACTGTATTACTGACTGTAGGTATTCTAGGCATTTGTCTACTTCTTACCAGTCGACCCTCTGCACCAAAGGGAAATAGTAGGGTAGCAAGGGAATTACATGTGAACACCTTTTTATATATGTCATACATTTATGCCAAACAAGGTAACATTTCTAGTTGTTGGGTGTGTGCGCATATTCCTATTCACTCAAAGGGAGGGATTCCCTTGAGGCCAGTTCCCTTGAATATCTCGGAAATGGCTGAGTGGATAATTAATCAAAACAAAACAGGCAATGCGTTTCAGGATACGTAAATGGAAGTCAGCAGGTTACAATCTGACTATCTTTGAAGGGGGATACCAAACATGCTACAATAATTCCAAATGGCCCCCATTTTTTGTTATCACTAATACAACGGGAATAGGAAGACTGGGGGAATCAGTCTGTCTGATTAGAAACATCAAAGGAGGCCAAAATATGGGGTATAGTAACTGCTCCCAGAATTATAATGTAATCAAGCCACGGAACCGTCCAAACTGGGCCGATGTGGGAATTCTTAACGTAACGGGGATTCTGAATAAAACAGATGGAAAAGCCTGGCCCGGAGTGTTGCTGACAAAGAAACAGCTAACATTCATTGCCTATAGTGGCACCTGTTGGGTGTGTGGCCACAAGGCCTACCCTTGGCTGCCCCAGAATTGGATGGGATCCTGCTATTTAGCCTAGCCTACATTGTGCCTTATATGTATCATATAAAGTCACTGTTGGAACATTTACACCGTCCTAAGAGAGCTATCACAGAAACAGAGAGGTTCTTTGCCATTCTGATCCCCAGGTATGGGACCGCCTGACTGGCAAGGGAATCCATTAACATGGCATCTTTGTGGAACGGGTAGCCAATGATACCTCAGAGGCCCTAGTTAAAATCAATGCAGAAATGGTAGCAATCCGCACAGTAGCTCTACAGAATAGTCTGGCCCTTGATTACATCCTGGCTGAAAAGGGAGGTACTTGCGCCCTACTCGGAACCGAGTGTTGCACATATATCCCAGATAGCGCCGAAGAAATTACCCACTTAGCGGAGCATATCCAAAAGGAGGTCGAAAAACTTAAGCAACCCCCATCATTCACTTTGTGGAGCGGAGCCACTGAATGGCTAGGTTCAATAGGAACTTCATTGGTGGAAAGTTTAATTCTATTCATTGTAATTGTTTTACTTTTATATTGTTTGTTTATGTTGATTAAATGTTGTTGCGACCAGGCGGCTGTAGCTGCTGTCCCGCATGTGAGACACCTTGCAGGTCCCAGCAGACCGTCTGTATGTGGCACAGGGGTAGAAACATAGAAAATAGGTGCAGGAGTAGGCCATTCGGCCCTTCTAGCCTGCACCGCCATTCAATGAGTTCATGGCTGAACATGCAACTTCAGTACCCCATTCCTGCTTTCTCACCATACCCCTTGATTCCCCTAGTAGTAAGGACTTCATCTAACTCCTTTTTGAATATATTTAGTGAATTGGCCTCAACAACTTTCTGTGGTAGAGAATTCCACAGGTTCACCACTCTCTGGGTGAAGAAATTCCTCCTCATCTCGGTCCTAAATGGCTTCTCCCTTATCCTTAGACTGTGTCCCCTGGTTCTGGACTTCCCCAACATTGGGAACATTCTTCCTGCATCTAACCTGTCTAACCCCGTCAGAATTTTAAACGTTTCTATGAGGTCCCCTCTCATTCTTCTGAACTCCAGTGAATACAAGCCCAGTTGATCCAGTCTTTCTTGATAGTTCAGTCCCGCCATCCCGGGAATCAGTCTGGTGAACCTTCGCTGCACTCCCTCAATAGCAAGAATGTCCTTCCTCAGGTTAGGAGACCAAAACTGTACACAATACTCCAGGTGTGGCCTCACCAAGGCCCTGTACAATTGTAGCAACACCTCCCTGCCCCTGTACTCAAATCCCCTCGCTATGAAGGCCAACATGCCATTTGCTTTCTTAACCGCCTGCTGTACCTGCATGCCAACCTTCAATGACTGATGTACCATGACACCCAGGTCTCTTTGCACCTCCCCTTTTCCTAATCTGTCACCATTCAGATAATAGTCTGTCTCTCTGTTTTTACCACCAAAGTGGATAACCTCACATTTATCCACATTATACTTCATCTGCCATGCATTTGCCCATTCACCTAACCTATCCAAGTCGCTCTGCAGCCTCATAGCATCCTCCTCGCAGCTCACACTGCCACCCAACTTAGTGTTATCCGCAAATTTGGAGATACTACATTTAATCCCCTCGTCTAAATCATTAATGTACAGTGTAAACAGCTGGGGCCCCAGCACAGAACCTTGCGGTACCCCACTAGTCACTGCCTGCCATTCTGAAAAGTCCGCATTTACTCCTAGTCTTTGCTTCCTGTCTGACAACCAGTTCTCAATCCATGTCAGCACACTGCCCCCAATCCCATGTGCTTTAACTTTGCACATTAATCTCTCGTGTGGGACCTTGTCGAAAGCCTTCTGAAAGTCCAAATATACCACATCAACTGGTTCTCCCTTGTCCACTCTACTGGAAACATCCTCAAAAAATTCGAGAAGATTTGTCAAGCATGATTTCCCTTTCACAAATCCATGCTGACTTGGACCTATCATATTACCTCTTTCCAAATGCACTGCTATGACATCCTTAATAATTGATTCCATCATTTTACCCACTACCGATGTCAGGCTGACCGGTCTATAATTCCCTGTTTTCTCTCTCCCTCCTTTTTTAAAAAGTGGGTTTACATTGGCTACCCTCCACTCCATAGGAACTGATCCAGAGTCAATGGAATGTTGGAAAATGACTGTCAATGCATCCACTATTTCCAAGGCCACCTCCTTAAGTACTTTGGGATGCAGTCCATCAGGCCCTGGGGATTTATCGCCTTCAATCCCATCAATTTCCCCAACACAATTTCCCGACTAATAAGGATTTCCCTCAGTTCCTCCTCCTTATTAGACCCTCTGACCCCTTTTATATCCGGAAGGTTGTTTGTGTCCTCCTCAGTGAATACCGAACCAAAGTACTTGTTCAATTGGTCCGCCATTTCTTTGTTCCTCGTTATGACTTCCCCTGATTCTGACTGCAGGGGACCTACGTTTGTCTTTACTAACCTTTTTCTCTTTACATATCTATAGAAACTTTTGCAATCCGTCTTAATGTTCCCTGCAAGCTTCTTCTCGTACTCCATTTTCCCTGCCCTAATCAAACCCTTTGTCCTCCTCTGCTGAATTCTAAATTTCTCCCAGTCCCCGGGTTCGCTGCTATTTCTGGCCAATTTGTATGCCACTTCCTTGGCTTTAATGCTATCCCTGATTTCCCTTGATAGCCACGATTGAGCCACCTTCCCTTTTTTATTTTTACGCCAGACAGGAATGTACAATTGTTGTAGTTCATCCATGCGGTCTCTAAATGTCTGCCATTGCCCATCCACAGTCAACCCCTTACGTATCATTCGCCAATCTATCCTAGCCAATTCACGCCTCATACCTTCAAAGTTACCCTTCTTTAAGTTCTGGACCATGGTCTTTGAATTAACTGTTGCATTCTCCATCCTAATGCAGAATTCCACCATATTATGGTCACTCTTCCCCAAGAGGCCTCGCACAACGAGATTGCTAATTAATCCTTTCTCATTACACAACACCCAGTCTAAGATGGCCTCCATCCCTAGTTGGTTCCTCCACATATTGGTCTAAAAAACCATCCCTTATGCACTCCAGGAAATCCTCCTCCACCATATTGCTTCCAGTTTGGTTAACCCAATCTGTGTGCATATTAAAGTCACCCATTATAACTGCTGCACCTTTATTGCACGCACCCCTAATTTCATGTTTGATGCCCTCCCCAACATCACTACTACTGTTTGGAGATCTGTACACAACTCCCACTAACGTTTTTTACCCTTTGGTATTCTGCAGCTCTACCCATATAGATTCCACATCATCCAAGCTAATGTCCTTCCGAATTATTGCCTTAATTTGCTCCTTAACCAGCAATGCTACCCCACCTCCTTTTCCTTTTAATCTATCTTTCCTGAATGTTGAATACCCCTGGATGTTGAGTTCCCAGCCCTGATCATCCTGGAGCCACGTCTCCGTAATCCCAATCACATCATATTTGTTAACATCTATTTGCACAGTTAATTCATCCACCTTCTTGCGGATACTTCTTGCATTAAGACACAAAGTCTTCAGGCTTGTTTTCTTAACACCCTTTGTCCTTTTATAATTTTGCTGTACAGTGGCCCTTTTTGTTCTTTGCCTTGGGTTTCTCTGCCCTCCACTTTTCCTCATCTCCTTTCTGTCTTTTGCTTTTGCCTCCTTTTTGTTTCCCTCTGTCTCCCTGCATTGGTTCCCATCCCCCTGCCATATTAGTTTAAATCCTCCCCAACCGCACTAGCAAACACTCCCCCTAGGACATTGGTTCCGGTCCTGCCCAGGTGCAGATCGTTCGGTTTGTACTGGTCCCACCTCCCCCAGAACCGGTTCCAATGCCCCACGAATTTGAATCCCTCCCTGCTGCACCACTGCTCAAGCCACGTATTCATCTGCGCTATCCTGCGATTCCTACTCTGACTATCACGTGGCACTGGTAGCAATCCCGAGATTACTACTTTTGAGGTCCTACTTTTTAATTTAGCTCCTAGCTCCTTAAATTCGTTTCGTAGGACCTCGTCCCTTTTTTTACCTATGTCGTTGGTACCAATGTGCACCACGACAACTGGCTGTTCTCCCTCCCTTTTTAGAATGTCCTCACCCGCTCCGAGACATCCTTGACCCTTGCACCAGGTATGTTATGCTTAAGGGAAGGTTGTTTACTGGCTGAATTAAGATATTGATTTGGATAAAATTGGAATAAGGTTAATTAACCTACTAAAAACAGACTTTCATTGTGGCCACGATGGAACTCGGGTTGGTGTAAATTTGTGTGGAAGCTACTAGTCCGGACATGTGGTGAAACACATCAACAAATTTTGGAAGGAAACTCTATTAACATGTATGAAATTATTTTGTAGAATGTTTAACCAGTGATACCTGATGTTTTATGATTCAGTTTGTGAAAGAATCAAAGGGGGGATTGATAGAGAATTCAAGCTCTGCAGCCTGGCTGCAGTTTTTGAGAAAACACAGACCACATTGCATTAAGTCATCAATCAACTTGACATTTTAGGACCTTGGGTAGCAAGCCAATTAAAGGTTAACAGACTATTAAATGAGCCAATAAGGTCAAAGAAGGCGAGTTCTTTTCTGTAAATTGAACCAAGTATAAGTACAGCCATTTTGGCCATGTGGTCTCAGAAGGACAAAGACCTGGCTTAAAGCCAAGAGCTTGTTGCTGCTGCCAGAATAAAGTTACATTAAAACTGCAATCGGAGTTCGTATTTCATTGGAAATTAAGAGATCTAACAAATGATATCAAAGCATTGTCGCTAGAGGAGGATACCTCATGTGCTCAAGTGCAGAGCAAGTTCCCCCGCGCTGTTTGAACCAGGCATCGGCAATTTCACGAGTGCCAAGGTGCGTTTCCACGTGGACTCAGATGCAAAACCTGTCCATCATAAAGCTTGGGCAGTTCCGTACATGATGAGGGAGAAGGTCGAAATCGAACTGGACAGACTCCAGCATGAAGGGATCATATCACCGGTCGAATTTAACGAATGGGCCAGCCCCATTGTTCCTGTGTTGAAAAGTGATGGCACTGTCAGAATTTCTGGCGACTACAAGGTTACGATCAACCGAGTTTGGAAACAGGATCAATACCCGTTACCGAAGGCTGATGACCTGTTTGCAACGCTAGCCGGGGGGGAAGTCGTTCACAAAACAAATCATCAGAGGACTCCGCTGTCATCAATTAATCTGGACTTTCAATCACTGACATGGTCAATGAATCTGGACTTTCAATCCCTGACGTAGTCATTGCCACTCCCATCAGATCGGCTACCCAGCCCCCAGTCATAACAGACTCAGAACACTCGCCCAAGGCTGGAGTTGAACTTAGACATTCAACTCAGGAGCAGAAAGCCCTGGATCATCTCAATTTGTAAAAAGACCATTACTAATATCTTAAAGGGAGATATTGTCATGTATGTATGCTTGGTTTTAATAGCCACCAGGTGGCGTCACTGTCGGAGGACATTGAGGTGTGCGCATGTGTGCGCGGCCCAGATATAAAAGGCCAGCTATCTTGTAATGTAATCACTTTGGGCCCTAATAAAGTAGAGCCAGGTTTGTACCTGTTCGGAGTTTACAGTATTCAGTCTGTTGAGTTATTGCATACACAACACTCTCCCACCAGTGACAGAGCGCTTTTGTCATCTCTTCTTCACCTGCCATCTATTCCATCAGCTTTTGTGCCCTTGAAACTCTCTCACTTTGGTCCTCAGAATCCCACCACAATCAGCCCCAACACCAGCATCACCAACAACAACACCAGCCATCTCCGCAAACGTCTGCTGCACAGGAGACAGGGCATCAGCACCCAACCACATTGCTGCCCGGGATGCATTGGATGGCCTCACCATGGCCAGACTTACTTCACTTCATGCTGCACACCCTGCCTGCCACATAATGTGCCAGGTTGGCACCACCTCACAACAACATCATAAATATCCTTACAATTCCCAAGCCATTGCTTTCACACTCATCACCATTGCAGCGGGGTACCGTTATGTCTCACCATTCACTGCCAAAGGTGTACACAAATCTATTCCAGAATGGAAAGTTTTGAAAATAAAAGTTTCAATGTTTGATAGCACATTAACAGAAACTTCCCTTGAACATTAGCTCAAACACTCAAGTGCCTACCCTTGTGCGTTGTTAGTTGGTATGTTTGCACTAGGATGAGGGTGAATGTGAGGGGTGGCTAGTGAGATGGGGATGTGATAATGTAGATACAGAGAGATGGGTAGAGGTGCATGGTAAGTTGGTGTGAGTAAGGATGTGCAGGGGTAGGGTAGGGAAGGCAGAGTGATGGGGATATGATGAGTGACACAGCAGGATGAGGTTGAGTATGGCTTTGCAGTAACATTTCGTGATCTACTGGGATCATAGAAAGGTTTGTGCTACTGGAGCCAGGTCCTTCTGACAACATCCCTGCTTGTGCCCTCCTATGCAATGTACAAAGAGGCTGCATTGGTGTCATGGGGAGGTCGCTTCTGGCCATTGGAAGGGAAGAGAACCTCCCTGCCTGCTGTGACTCCCTCTGTAACCATATGGAGGGAGTCATAGGAGAGCCTGGGTGCAGCTGTGCACCTTTGTGCAGTGCTTGTCAGTGATTGCAGCCCCTCAATGCTGTAGAACACTGACAGCACAAATGTCAAAATAAATTTGCGCATGGTCCCTTTAAGGAAACCGGCTGATGACGTATCATCAAATGATGTCATCAGACCCGCTTCCTTCAACTGGCTGGCAAATGCACTGTGCGGGCTTAACAAGCCCAATCAGGGGAAAATCATTTTACACAACGGGCTGGAGCCAGCAGCGAGGGCGGGACCCGTCACCCAAGTCGTCCGCCACGGACCCGCTGAGGTAAAATCCAGCATATAGACTTTAGTAATTTCCCAGAAAGTTCTGGTTATACTCAGCAGGTCAGGCGGTATCTGTGGAATAATAAAAAAATCTAACCTTTCAGGTCGATAACCTTTGGGCAGAACTGACCTGAAACATTAACTCTCCACAGATGATGCCAGACTTGCTGAGTATGTCTGGCAATTCCTGTTTTTATTTTAGATTTTTAGCATCTGCGGTATTTTATTTTGTTTTCTATAATTCGCTGGTTTAACCCTCTCTCACCATTCTTAAAGAGCGGAGTGACATGCTCAATTTTCTAATCTAAAGGAACGGTTCCTGAGTTGAGAGAACTTTGGAAAATTATAGTTAAGGCATCTGCAATGTGCTCACCACTTCCTTTAAATCCTTGGGATGGAAACTGTTAAATCGTGAATAAAGAATCAGACTAGATACTGAAAGCTCAAAGTAAGGTGTGACCATAGTCCTTTAGTACAGATCTCAGAGTGCCTCTCCAGCCTGTGGCCTCCTTATATACAGGTGCTCCCAAGGGATTGTGGGAACCCTTGGGATTCCAGGGGATAAGCCCTCTGGTGGTTCGACATGGTATTTACAGGTTTACATACATAACAACACTCCACCCCCCCCCCCCCCCCCCCCCACCCCCCCCCCACCAAAGTCAATAGTGTAACTATTTACAATGTGAGTCGATCTGGGGTCTTCCTTTCCCTGGTTGATCGTCTCTGTGCAAATACTGGTTTTGGTGAGTCATTTGTTGGGCCCTCGCTGGGCTGTTGTGCAGCTGGCCTTGCTGGGCTACCTGGTGTGGTGAGTCCTGCTGGGCTGCTGCGGGTGATGGGTTTTGTTACGTGGTCAACCACTGGGTCAGTTGCCACTTGTGTGTGAGATTGAGGGTCGAAAAAGGTGACGTCTATTGTGAGTTGTTCTGGATGGTCTGTAAATCTGAGTTTGGTTTGGTCCAAGTGTTTCCTGCAGGTGAGTCCAT
The DNA here is from genome assembly GCF_044704955.1 of Pristiophorus japonicus. Classification (NCBI taxonomy): domain Eukaryota; kingdom Metazoa; phylum Chordata; class Chondrichthyes; family Pristiophoridae; genus Pristiophorus; species Pristiophorus japonicus. The sequence continues at coordinate 76,785,754 of NC_091978.1, read as the reverse complement.
TTGAGAGTTTGACCACAAACACCCTACTCCCCTCTTTGGCCAAAACAGTGCCAGGAAGCCACTTGGGACCTTGTCCATAGTTCAACACAAATACAGGATCATTTATCTCAATTTCGCGTGACACATTTGCGCGATCATGATATGTATTCTGTTGAAGCCGCCTGCTATCTACCTGTTCATGTAGATCAGGGTGTACTAATGAGAGCCTTGTCTTAAGTGCCCTTTTCATGAGCAGTACAGTGGGAGGGACCATGGTGAGCGAGTGGGGTCTTGTGCAGTAACAAAGCAGGACTCGGGATAAGCGAGTCGGCAGTGAGCCTTCAGTTACCCTTTTCAAGCTCCGCTTGATTGTTTGAACTGCTCGGTCTGCCTGACCATTGGACGCTGGTTTAAACGGGGCAGATGTGACATGTTTGATCCCATTGCGTGGTCATGAACTCCTTGAACTCGGCACTGGTAAAGCATGACCCACTGTCACTTACAAGGACATCAGGCAGGCCGTGCGTGGCAAACATGGCCCGTAGGCTTTCAATGGTGGCAGCGGACATGCTTGCTGACATCATCACACATTCAATCCATTTGGAGTACGCATCTACAACCAGTAAGATCATTTTTCACAAGAATGGACCTGCATAGTCGACATGGACCCTGGACCATGGTTTGAAGGGCCAGGACCATCAAGCTTAGTGGCGCCTCCCTGGGTGCATTGCTTAACTGTGAACATGTATTACATTTGTGCACGCAGGACTCTAAATTTGCATCGATACCGGGCCACCACACGTAGGATCTGGCTATCGGTTTCATCATTACAATGCCTGGGTGGATGCTGTGGAGATCACTGATGAAAGTGTCCCTGCCCTTTTTTGGCACCGATACCCGATTACCCCATAGGAAGCAGTCTGCTTGTACAGACATTTCATCTTTGCGCCGCTAGTACGGCTTTATTTCTTCCTGCATCTCTAACAGGACATTAGACCAACTCCTGTGGAGCACACAGTTTTTTACTAAGTCAGTAAGGGGTCCTGGCTCATCCAAGTTCTAATCTGTCGGGTGGTAACAGGTGATTGCTCACTCTCGAATGCTTCCATTACCATGACTAAATCTGCGGGCTGTGCCATTTGCATCCCTGTGGTGGACAATGGCAGCCTACTGAGAGCATCGGCACAGTTTGCTGTGCCTGGCCTGTGCTGGATGGCGTAGTTGAATGCGGACAACGTGAGTGCCCATCTCTGGATGCATGCCGATGCATTCATATTTATCCCCTTGCTTTCAGAAAAGAGGGATATAAGCGGCTTATGGTCGGTTTCCAATTCAAATTTGAGCCCGAATAGATATTGATGCATTTTTTTTACCCCGTAAGCTCACACTAACGCTTCTTCTTCAATCATACTGTAGGCCCTCTCAGCCTTAGACAGATTCTGGATGCATAAGCAACCGGTTGCAATTTCCCAAATTCATTAGCTTGTTGCAATACACACACGACCCTGTACAACAACGCATAACATGCTAGTACCAAACGCTTACATGGATCGTACAACACAAGCAATTTGTTTGAACATAACAGCTTCCTAGCTTTCTCAATGGTATTTTCTTGGCTTTTACCCCATACCCATTCATCTCCTTTATGTAGTAAAGAGTGCCGGGGCTCTAACAATGTGCTAAGACCCGGTAAGAACTTACCAAAGTAGTTCAGGAGTCCGAGAAACGACCGCAGCTCCGTCACGTTCTGTGGTTTCGGTGCGTTCTTAATTGCCTCCATCTTCGAATCGGTGGGTCTGATGCTGTCCGCCGCGATTCTTCTCCCCAGGAACTCCACTTCAGGCACCAGGAAAACACACTTCGAGCGTTTTAGCCTGAGCCCCACACGATTAAGCCGACTAAGAACCTCCTCCAGGTTCTGCAGGTGTCCCGACCTGTAACCAAGATGTCGCCCTGGAAGACCACTGTGCACGGGACCGACTTCTAGCAAGCTTTCCATGTTCCTCTGGAATATCGCCGCGGCCAATTGAATCCCAAACAGGCATTTGTTGTAAATGAAGAGACTTTTGTGCGTGTTGATGCAGGTGAGGCCTTTCGATGATTCCTCCAGCTCCTGCATTATGTAGGCCGAGGTCAAGTCCAGCTTTGTGAACGTTTTCCCTCCTGCTAGCGTTGTAAATAAGTTGTCTGCCTTTGGTAGCGGGTATTGATCCTGCAGTGAGAAGCAATTGATTGTTAGAAACATAGAAACATAGAAAATAGGTGCAGGAGTAGGCCATTCAGCCCTTCGAGCCTGCACCACCATTCAATAAGATCATCACTGATCATTCACCTCAGTACCCCTTTCCTGTTTTCTCTCCAATAGAAACATAGAAAATATTTTTCTAATACTTTGTAATCACCACAGATTCTGATGGTGCCGTCTCCCTTGAGGACTGGAACAATCGGACTGGCCCACTCATTGAATTCGATCGGCAAAATGATGCCCTCTCGTTGCAGCCTGTCCAGCTTGATCTCCATCCTCTTTCTCATCATGCAAGGTACCGCTCTTGTGTTTTGATGGATCGATCTCGCCACCGGAATCAAATGGATCTGCACTTTTGCTCCTTGGAACTTCCCGATGCCTGGTTTGAACAGCGAGGGGAACTTGTTTAGGACCTGGGCACATGAGGTGTCGTCGATGGACAAAGGTGCTCGGACGTCATCCCAGTTCCAGCGAATCTTTCCCAGCCAGCTCCTGCTGATCAGCGTGGGGCCATCACCCGGTACCACCCAGAGACGTCCCAGTTCCAGCGAATCTTTCCCAGCCAGCTCCTGCTGATCAGCATGGGGCCATCACCCGGTACCACCCAGAGTGGTAACTTGTGCACCGCTCCATCGTAGGAGACCTTTACGGTAGCACTGCCGATTACAGGAATCAGTTCCTTTGTGTACATTCTCAGTTTAGTACGAATGGGAGTCAGGACTGGCCTTGAGGCCTTGCTGCAACACAATTTATCGAAAGTCTTTTTGCACATTATGGACTGGCTTGCGCCCGTGTCCAGCTCCATGGACACCGGGAGTCCATTTAATTCAACCTTCAGCATTATCGGGGTCACTTTGTGGTAAATGTGTGTATCCCATATACCTCTGCCTCCACGGTCTGAGGCTCTGGTTTGTTGTGATCCACTGTGGATCTGTCCTCCTCTGCAACATGGTGGTTTGCAGGATTAGCAGGGTTTGCAGCTCGCCTGCACATACGTTAGAGATGTCCCATTGTTCCACAGCCCTTGCAAACGTATCCTTTGAAGTGGCATGAATGGAAACGATGATCACCCCCGCAGCGCTAACAAGGTGTTAATGCCCTTGTATTCACCACCCTTGATTGTGGACTCTGAGTCATCTGCAGACGTGCAGCTGCAGGCGTTTAAGTCCCGCCCTGTACATTTCAATTCAAAAACAACATTACTTTGTTCACAGTACTTGCAGCAGCAATCATGTGCTGAGAAATTTGTTTGGTATTGTCACTGGTGGTGATAAATGTCTGGGCTATCGCTATGGCTTTACTCAAGGTTGGGGTCTCTACAGTCAAAAGTTATGAAGTATTACCTCATGGCCAACGCCAAGTACAAAGAAGACCCTGTGCATGTGCTCCAAGTGTCCTTCAAATTCGCAATGTCCTGCAAGGCGCCTTAGCTTGGCGACATAGCTCGCCACTTCCTGGCCTTCAGATCTCTTGTACGTGTAGAACCGATACCTCGCCATCAGAATGCTTTCCTTTGGTTCAGATGCTCCCGGACCAGTGTGCACAACTCATCGTATGACGTGTCTGTGGGTTTTGCTGGAGCGAGCGGATTTTTCATGAGGCCATACGTTGGTGCCCCGCAAACGGTGAGGAGGATCGCCCTTCGTTTGGCAGCATTCGCTTCTCCTTCCAGCTCGTTGGCCATGAAGTATTGGTCGAGTCGCTCCACGAAGGTTTCCCAACATGGTGGTTTGCAGGATTAGCAGGGTTTGCAGCTCGCCTGCACATACGTTGGAGGTGTCCCATTGTTCCACAGCCCTTGCAAACGTATCCTTTGAAGTGGCATGAATGGAAACGATGATCACCCCCGCAGCGCCAACAAGGTGTTAATGGCCTTGTATTCACCACCGTTGATTGTGGACTCTGAGTCATCTGCAGACGTGCAGCTTAAGTCCCGCCCTGTATATTTCAATTCGAAAACAACATTACTTTGTTCACAGTACTTGCAGCATCAATCATGTGCTGAGAAATTTGTTTGGTATTGTCACTGGTGGCTGCAGAAGATAAAGGTATGCGGAGTCAGAGGAAATGTATTAGCATGGATCAAGAATTGGTTGGCTAACAGAAAGCAGAGAGTTGGGATAAATGGGTCCTTTTCGGGTTGGAAATCGGTGGTTAGTGGTGTGCCACAGTGATCGGTGCTGGGACCACAACTGTTTACAATATACATAGATGACCTGGAAGAGGGGACAGAGTGTAGTGTAACAAAATTTGCAGATGACACAAAGATTAGTGGGAAAGCGGGTTGTGTAGAGGACACAGAGAGGCTACAAAGAGATTTAGATAGGTTAAGCGAATGGGCTAAGGTTTGGCAGATGGAATACAATGTCGGAAAATGTGAGGTCATCCACCTTGGAAAAAAAAAACAGTAAAAGGGAATATTATTTGAATGGGGAGAAATTACAACATGCTGCGGTACAGAGGGACCTGGGGGCCCTTGTGCATGAATCCCAAAAAGTTAGTTTGCAGGTGCAGCAGGTAATAAGGAAGGCGAATGGAATGTTGGCCTTCATTGCAAGAGGGATGGAGTACAAAAGCAGGGAGGTCCTGCTGCAACTGTATAGGGTATTAGTGAGGTCACAGCCACAGTACTGCGTGCCGTTTTGGTCACCTTACTTAAGGAAGGATATACTAGCTTTGGAGGGGGTACAGAGCTGATTCCGGAGATGAGAGGGTTACCTTATGATGATAGATTGAGTAGACTGGGTCTTTACTTGTTGGAGTTCAGAAGGATGAGGGGTGATCTTATAGAAACATTTAAAATAATGAAAGGGATAGACAAGATCGAGGCAGAGAGGTTGTTTCCACTGGTCGGGGAGACTAGAACTAGGGGGCACAGCCTCAAAATACGGGGGAGCCAATTTAATACCGAGTTGAGAAGGAATTTCTTCTCCCAGAGGGTTGTGAATCTGTGGAATTCTCTGCCCAAGGAAGCAGTTGAGGCTAGCTCATTGAATGTATTCAAATCACAGATAGATAGATTTTTAACCAATAAGGGAATTAAGGGTTACGGGGAGCGGGTGGGTAAGTTGAGCTGAGTCCACGGCCAGATCAGCCATGATCTTGTTGAATGGCGGAACAGGCTCGAGGGGCTAGATGGCCTACTCCTGTTCCTAATTTTTATGTTCTTATGTTCTTGTGTTCAATCATCTCCCTCCGAAAATCTCTCCAGGATGCCCACGGTTCTCTGCATTTTTGCAGTGGGGTTCGTCATTTGTATTTTGTCACCAGTTGTTAAGTCTTGAATAAAGAGTCAGACTAGATACTGCATGCTCAAAGTAAGGTGTGACCATAGTCCTTTATTACAGATCTCAGAGTGCCTCTCCAGCCTGTGAGGCTTCCTTATATACAGGTTCTCCCAAGGGATTGTGGGATCCTTTGGGACGCCAGGGGATAAGCCCTCTGGTGGCTAGACATGGTGTTTACATACATAACAGAAACCATCTGTCCTGGGGTTTTGTTACTCTTTATATTCTCCATTACTTTTATTTTGTTTATGTTAATTTTGTTGAGTCCCCATCGCTGATTCAATATTAGTTTCGTTGGAATTTCCAGCATGCTATCCTCTTCCTCCACTGTAAATACTGACACAATTAAATTATTCAATATGCCTGCCATTTCCTTATTATCAATGACAATATCACCGTTATCAGTTTTCAAGGGGCCAACATTGCTCCTGACCACTCTCTTTCTCCTAATATAATTGTAAAAAATGTTGTGTTGATTTTGATATCCCTTGCAAATTTCTTTTCATATTCCCTTTTTGGCTCTTACTATCTGTTTTATAATGCTTTGTTATTCTTTATATCTTTCCCATTCGCCAAGATCTATGCTATTTTTTGCATTTTTACATGCTTTTCCTTTTAGTTTTATATTGTCTCTGACCTCTTCAGTTGTCTATGGCTTTTTTTTTGGCAAGTAGAGCTCTTGCCTTTTAGGGGTATAAACTGGTTTTGTATCACTTTAAATTCTTTTTTGAACATCTCCCACTGATCATCTTTAACAGAGTCTCTGGGCTGGAACCTCCACTTTTGTGGTTATCGCCCCAAAATGGGCGTTATTTCCGGCGTGGGTGTTAAAAAAGTGATTTCAGATCGTCAGCTTCTCGCCCATTCTCAAAGCACCAAGTTTCCATTTTTGAAAATGGGCATTACCGCGAGCAATATAAAATGGGCGGTAGCATTAAATTTTTTTGACCTTCTGCCGTAAAGTGTGGCCGTCCTTAGCAACGGCATGGCAACGCTTGATTCCCGCGATTCAGGAGGCCGAGGGTCATCATGACACGCGCAGAAGAGGAGACAGAGGGAGAGGGAGCTCAGGGGGACTAAAGGCGTGTCTGCGTGTGGTGTCGCTGCTTTGGGAGGAAGGAGGGAGACTTTAGAGCTTCACAGCAAATAGGCAAACAAAAATTAGCTGTTACCAGCCACATATTTTCCCGAATTTGGCCTATAATGGAGAGAGAGGAGGAGCATCACAGCACCTGTGGAGACTGAGGCTGAAGAGAGCAGTGAGGTGGGAGAGGAGCACATTGGAGGACACAAAAGGGCCAGGAGGTTCTTGGACAAGGCAAATGCCTCCCTCCTGCAGGAAGTCGAGTTACGCTGGTGTGATTTGACACAGGGAGGGCGTGGAAAGCCCACCCCAAAGGCACACCTGAAGATATGGACCGAGATAGCAGAGGTGGTGTCATCGGTGACCAACGAGGTACATGAGGGCAATCAATGCCGCAAATGATGGAACGACCTTGTGGGATCCACAACAATAAGTATTACATTGATTTACATGTACTAATGTATTTATATAATTTGATTTGTAACAGTCATGAGTGACTATCATCAGAAGTGAGGCCTTTCACTTTTACCGGGAATGTTTTATTCAAAGCCTGCGGTCAGGGTGTACGTCTTTAGGTCAAGAATGATAATTTTCATAATAATCATGATTATATCTGTTGGTTATGTGTTGTATCAGTTTCTGTGACAGTACCTAGCAATGATATCATGCAATGATCTCATGCCATGTCGTCCTGTCACCTTTTACAGAAGATGCTATCGACGATGAGGTCTGTGCAGAGGGGAACGGGTGGGGGGCCACCAGTCACCAGCGACATCACATAGATGGAGGAGCGTGTGCTCGCACTCGTGGGGAAACATCACCGGACAGCCATGGATGCATCTGCAGACCCTGAAGTGATGCCACATGAGTAAAGCTTACACCATTGAGTAATGTAAAGTCAATAGATGCCACACCCACTCATATCCAACAATCATATATAAAAGATGATTTCTAAAATTGTCACAGAAATAATGATGGCCTAATGAAAATCATTGGAATGCAAATGTGTTGATGATCATGAAATGTGATGTCTGCGATGATTTTGAGAGCTGGTGCTTTTATCGTGTATATGCTGTGTGTAGCGCTGGACTCACCTCGTGATCCTGGCACCTCCTTCTCCTCTAATGACTTCATTTGTGTTTTTCAGCTCAGCCAGCAGCGTGGCCCCAGGCAAGACCACAGAGGCCAGAGGGAGCGTGGGGCAGGTCGGCAGACGATCCTACATCTGGTGCTGAGGAGCTCCGATTCTCATCCGTCAATCCGCTGAGTCTGTTCTCCATGGATAAGATCGCGGACTTCGAGGAACCTGCATCGCCATGCTACAGAAACCATTCCACCTCAAGGCCATCTAGTGGTCCTCCGGTCATTCCCGCCTCCAATCTGGAGGTACCTGTTAGGTCTTTAAATGCTCTGATAATAACTCCACGAGGCAATGTGTTGTACTTGAACTGCAGTGACCTTAGTCCTTTATTGATAATCCCAGAGTGAGGATCACACATGGTGGCCTGCATTTTATATTAGGCCAGGCACCCCTGTACAGGTAACCTGCAAGTCTCCCTCTGGTGACGCATCTTGTAATAGCACAAGCAGTAACCATGTAGGATACATGACATCACTCTCTCCCAAGCCTTTAGTGCAAATCGCCTCTGCATTGACTGTGCTCTGGGCTTAGCTCCATCTGGTTGAAGGGTTCCCAAAAATTCTCATGAGTCCCTCTCCCTGAAAATTAATGAAAGGCTCCTCTTGGACTGTTAAAAATGAGCTTTGGATTTTTCAAGTGGAGATCTAAGTTTTAAAAGGAAAAAGGCAAAAGAGGGCCAACCTCATGGAAACCCCCCCCCCACCGCCCAATGTTTGGATTTTTTGAAAAGAAAATTCAAAATGGACCTAAATTACAGAAGCCTGAGATCCCCTAAACATCTATGGAAAGGAGCATATCAATTTTAAGATTCTACAACATTTTGGCTGCGAGAAACAGTTACCGAATACAGGAGGTGGGGCTAACCTCTGTGAAGCAAATTCGTGTATTGAGGATCCCAGACTGTCTGGGGAAACTATGCAGCACCAATTCACCCCCTAAGAGATAATCAAATTACTAGCCATTATCTAAACTACAGAACTCATCCAAAATATGCAAGAAGTCAATTACCCAATCAACCACTATGGAAATCATGGGCCTAACTAGATGGCCAGGAAACTGGACAATCCTAAAACAATGCAAAACCAGTGCTAGCACATTATCACACCCTAATCGAGTTACTCCTGACTAGCCCACCAAAAACACTGACAAAGGAGACATTTGAAAATCAATGGACAGAACAGTTTAAACAAAGCCCAAAAACTGATTTGACGCGAAGATAAGGAAGCCTGTTTAAGTATAATTGTAGGCCTGTTCTGACAGTTAGGTGTGCTTCTAGAGAAACTATTGAGGTAGCAGTCTCGTTGCACACCAGCCTCGAAAAGTGGGACCCCGAAACAATGGTGAAAGGAATCTCTAAAACCCAGAAGGACAGCACCACGACAGCAAACAGGTTTTCAAAACGACTATCGGAACGTTTCGGACCATCGCAACCAATCAAATAGTCAACCGAAACCAACCCGACAAAACCGAAGAAAAACCAAAGATTTTTCCACTCTACAAGCTGGTCCTACGCTACCAAGGGGTACAGACTACAGAACCTGGACAATTAAGGCGAACCCCAGAGTTTGGAACAGAACCAGGACAACTAAGGCAAACCCCGGAGTTGGAACTGTCAAAAGGGAATTGGTGAGCATGGTCCCTGAAACCCCAGCTAGATAGTGGGTCGGGGAGGTTGGGTTTTTCTTACTGTTCCTACCTGTTGATGTTCTGGTGTGTTTTCCCCTTCCAGGTTTAGTGCATAAGTATTTTGGGAGGTGGGAGGACTGTGTTCTTTTAATCTGTTATATGTGTTATGTGTTCTTCCCAAATATAGAGCATTTGAGTTACCATTTCTCTGTATTTGTACCTGATTACTGTGATTATTAAAAACGTGCCTTTTTACTCTGTTTGAACACAATAAAACCAGTTTTGCATCCTACCCAACTGACACTGTCTCAGTTTCTCACAACCCCCAAATCAGTCCACAGTCTAGAATCCAGGGTGTCGGGTGCCTCGAAAACGCCAAGGAGTCAGAGAAACCTGACCAAAACACCACCCCCTATATAATGGTGACCACGAAGGGACTGTGGCAAAAGGGATGTGAGGAGACAGACTTTGGTTGTGAGAAAAGAAGTAAAATGGAAGAGAAGATTGCCTCCTATGTGGTCAAAAGAGTGAATGTAACAAAGAAGTGGGTACGCGATCTGTTGCGCGCTGAGCGTCCAGGGGACGCTGCAGCCCAGTGGACAGAGGGTAAAACTCACATAATGGCAGTGGAAAAGGCATTTGGCAAGTATGTCTGCATAAACAGGTCCAACTCTTAGATTCGACAGTAGAGAAACTAAGGGCTGAACTGAGAGAGGCAGAGGAACAGTCTAGTGCACAAACAATCATAGGGGAAAGGTTAATGAGAGAGTTACATGAGCACAACGAGGAAAGGCTTTACACAGGGAAGAAGTTCAGGAATAGGTTGGATTATATGCAGTGTCAGGTCACCGAGGCTAAGAAAAATGAATTGGTACTGCAAGAAGAGAATGCTCGCCCTAATAGACAAATTAAAGAGCAGGAGGAGAGAGTCAAAGACATCCAGGCAGCCTACAGAGTAACCAGCACTAAGGGGTTTGAGTCGGGAGATCACGGTCCCTGCCAGCAGCAAATTGAAAGTTTAAACCGCGCTCTGTCCAGGGCAAGAGGCATGGTGTGCCTCATAAGTCCGGGTACGACCCGGGTAGACCTGGAAGAGCAGGAGAAAACTGTTCAGTCACCCCCTGTGGCACCGGGGAACAACCCGGTTGGGCAGCAGGAGTGAGGGACAATTGCTCAGGCAGGCAGGGAGGATGGACCACCACCACCTATGGCGCCGGGGTTTAACTCGGTTTGGCAGCAGGGAGAGAAGGGTGAGCCAGAACTGAAAGGGTCGGAGCCAGGACCAAAGTGTCCGGTCCGGCAGCAAAAGTTCAACGCGCCTGTGGGTGCAGCACCGGCGGTTCTTGAGAGCCAATTCGTGGTTCCCCACACTACCCAACAGTTGAGGGCTATGGTAAGCCACCTGAGTAAGCTTACACATAAGGGAGACCCGTCCATCCACTTCATGGAAGTGGAACAGGCAGCCGAGATTAGCGGATGTGATGACTCAGAGCAGGTAAAACTGCTCCTTTTCTCCCTGGACAGCAAGCTGTACCAGTCTCTTTTGGCGGAGTGCAGAAAGGGCAGGGGTACAAATGATGATGTCCGAGATGAAGTTCTGGAGGCCATGGGTCTAAATGAGGGAAGTCCCTTCTCCCGAGTGGAAAGGACAGTGCAGCGCGTGCGAGAAACCCCTCAGGCTTTCGCTGACAGGCTGTGGCCTGTGTAACAGCGAGCCTGCAGTATGGCTCTCGACCGGGCAAACCTTACATCGGGAGAACGGGCACAATGGCTCCGGAGCATAGTGGCGAACAGCCTGCCCCGGATCAAAGCCAGAGCAGAGCTTTGGTTTGACCCGAGGAACCCCCAAGCCACCGAGGAAACAGTGATCAGGCAACTGACCATGGCATATCGGAACTGCAGGGGGGAAGAGCACCCACCCAAGGGAAAAGTACATGAGTTAAAACCCAGTCAGGGAAAGAAAGAGTGGCACCAGGAAGGGGGTAACCCTTCCGAAACCAAGCGTAACTGCTTTGGGTGTGGGAAGAATGAGCATTGGAGGAAGGACTGTAGGAATCCCTGGAAGGACAGGGTAGGAAAGAATCCCACAGTCCCTCCCCAAACATTTGAGACTGTGGTGGCTGCACTCCGAACTGCACTAATGGATCCGGGGAAGGTAGCCATGGCCACCGGTACAGTGATACCATCTGCCCCATCACACCCAGATTTATGACTAGAACCAGCGCAGCCTGTCTACCTGTGTCCCCTAGTGTACGATGCCTGGAAGCGACCGTACGTCGAGATGGAGGTGGAGAGAGTAAAGGGGACTTATTTGCTGGACACTGGAGCATCACCTCTATCAAATGGGACCCCATACAGCCTAGTGGGATTCGCAGGCAATGAACAGGCTGGCTCATTCTCCATCCCTTTGTTCATTCTATTAGGAACACTGCACACCAAATGGACGTGTGTCCTGATGAAGTGGGAGCAGGAGGAAAAAGGAATCTTGGGGCCGACTTTATTATAGATCACCGGATTCTAGTGGATTTAAGAAACCATTGTCTGTGGGGGGCAGCCTGCACCGGTAAAGAAAGTGAGGTCGCAGTCATCCCAGAGAAACAGGGAAAGGGGACCCTGTGTACAATGAAGCCAAAGGAGGGTTACGACCTTGAACTACTGGTCAGTAATACTCCAGTGGAGTACCAGGCTGTTGTGCGAGCACACCTCGCCGCGTTTGCCACTCACAAACATGATTGCGGGAGAGTAAACGGGGTCGAGGTCAGTGTGAGTGGGGACCCCATGACCCGACCACAAAAGCAGTATAATTTCCCCAGGGAAGCAGAGGCAGACATGGAAACGGCCATGGGTTCTTTGGTTAAACAGCGGGTATTGAGACCGATAGCCACCCATGTGAACTCTCCACTGTGGCCGGTTAAGAAACCGGACAATTCCTGGAGAGCCACGGTGGACTACCGGGCACTCAACCGTAACATCCCCGCCTGTGCACCCACGGTCGCAGCTGTCGCTGACCTCATTGGAAGTATCCCAGCCTCCGCGACCTCCTTCATGGTGCTGGATATTTCCAACGGGTTTTGGTCCATTCCCTTACGAAGGGAGGACCAGTGCAAGTTCGCTTTTACATTTAAAGGCCAACAGTACACTTGGAGCTGTCTGCCCCAGGGTTTTCACAACAGCTCCAGCATTTTTCATCAATGTATGGCGAACTGCTTGAAGGGTTTTAGCAGACCTTGGCAGCTGGTCCAGTATGTGGACGACCTGCTCCTATTCACCGATGAGGGTGAGGAGCATGGCCCACTGCTGGCCGAGCTGCTGGAGCTACTTAGGGAGGAAAGTTTTAAAGTTAACCCCAAGAAGGCGCAGATCGGCCAAAACGAAGTAAAGTTCCTGGGACTGACGGTGCGCGCTGGGGAAAGAGCCATTGACAAAGCTAGAAGGGAGGCAGTACAGGAATTACCAGCCCCCAACACAGTAACGGGAGTGAGATCTTTTCTGGGGCTAACAGGGTACTGCAGAGACTTCATTGAGGATTATGTTGCCACAGCAACCCCTCTGCTCCAGCTCCTACACAAGGGAGTGGAGTGGGATTGGGACGAGGGTTGCGAGGCAGCATTTAAACAACTCAAGGAAAGGCTGCAGACTGCACCAGCCCTCGGAGCGATTGATCAGGGGAGAGAGTTTTTCCTGGAGGTGGCAGCCAGCGGAGACAGTCTGAGCGCAGTGCTGTTGCAGGAACGGCACGGCCAGCTGAGACCGGTGGTTTACTCCTCCAGGATACTCACCGATGTGGAAAAGGGGTACTCTAACTGTGAGAGGCACTTACTGGCAACTCACTGGGCTGTGAAGAGATCTTTAATTTTCACAGGAAGGTCCCCTATCACACTCCTCGCCCACCATATGCCTACCCAGATGCTCCTGGATGGGAGGATTAAGGATGGGACAGTGAGCAGTGCTCGCATCGCTCGCTGGACCCTACTCCTCTCCCAGATGGACCTAAGGGTAAAAGGCCTCTGCGAGCCAAGGTTCGCAGCTAACATGATCTACCCAGGGACAGCCCACCGGTGCTCTGTAGAAGGGGTATGGGAAGTCAACAAAGGTTTTCGGGCCGGGAGACACCCCACGAACCGCAAAATCTATGTGGACGGTTCGAGCATTAACTGCTGGTGAACGACTCACAGGGTGCGGAGTCTATGACCCAGAGGCGAACATTGCCCTGACTATTAAACTCCCCAGCACCATGGCACCCAGCATGCCAAACTGTCTGCGGTGGTATATGTGGTCACACACCCCGAGAAATTCTCTACCCCGTACACGATTTGCTCAGACAGTATGTTTACATGCAACTCGTGTACAGAGTACCTGGCCATCTGGTCCCGTCGGGGGTATATCTCAGCCGACGGGAAACCTTTGGCAATCAAGCCCCTGCTGGAAAAGATTATGACGGCCGTAGGGGAGGGAAGGGAGATTTACATTCACAAGGTGAAAGCCCACTCGACCACTGAACCTAGAGGTCAGGGAAACCAGCAGGCAGACGTGCTGGCTAAGGAGGGTGCTCGCACAGGGAAGTTTTGGGATCCATATGCCCTAGACCCCATAGCAGCAGTTAGGGGCAGGGTAGGAACGGCAGGCAGGGCAGGGGTAGTATTAGCCCCGGAGCTGAAAACAGTTCAAACCCAGGATCCAGTCCTAAGAACTGTTTTAAGGAGTTAAACTAATATTGCAGGGGGATGGGAACCTATACAGGGAGACAGAGGGAGACAAAAAGGAGGCAAAAGCAAAAGACAGAAAGGAGATGAGGAAAAGTGGAGGGCAGAGAAAACCAAGGCAAAGAACAAAAAGGGCCACTGTACAGCAAAATTCTAAAAGGACAAAGGGTGTTAAAAAAACAAGCCTGAAGGCTTTGTGTCTTAATGCAAGGAGTATCCGCAATAAGGTGGATGAATTAATTGTGCAAATAGATGTTAACAAATATGATGTGATTGGGATTACGGAAACGTGGCTCCAGGATGATCAGGGCTGGGAACTCAACATCCAGGGGTATTCAACATTCAGGAAGGATAGAATAAAAGGAAAAGGAGGTGGGGTAGCATTGCTGGTTAAAGAGGAGATTAATGCAATAGTTAGGAAAGACATTAGCTTGGATGATGTGGAATCTATATGGGTAGAGCTGCAGAACACTAAAGGGCAAAAATCGTTAGTGGGAGTTGTGTACAGACCTCCAAACAGTAGTAGTGATGTTGGGGAGGGCATCAAACAGGAAATTAGGAGTGCATGCAATAAAGGTGCAGCAGTTATAATGGGTGACTTTAATATGCACATAGATTGGGCTAGCCAAACTGGAAGCAATACGGTGGAGGAGGATTTCCTGGAATGCATAAGGGATGGTTTTCTAGACCAATATGTCGAGGAACCAACTAGGGGGGAGGCCATCTTAGACTGGGTGTTGTGTAATGAGAGAGGATTAATTAGCAATCTCATTGTGCGAGGCCCCTTGGGGAAGAGTGACCATAATATGGTGGAATTCTGCATTAGGATGGAGAATGAAACAGTTAATTCAGAGACCATGGTCCAGAACTTAAAGAAGGGTAACTTTGAAGGTATGAGGCATGAATTGGCTAAGATAGATTGGCTAATGATACTTAAGGGGTTGACTGTGGATGGGCAATGGCAGACATTTAGAGAACGCATGGATGAATTACAACAATTGTACATTCCTGTCTGGCGTAAAAATAAAAAAGGGAAGGTGGCTCAACCGTGGCTATCTAGGGAAATCAGGGATAGTATTAAAGCCAAGGAAGTGGCATACAAATTGGCCAGAAATAGCAGCGAACCTGGGGACTGGGAGAAATTTAGAACTCAGCAGAGGAGGACAAAGGGTTTGATTAGGGTAGGGAAAATGGAGTACGAGAAGAAGCTTGCAGGGAACATTAAGGCGGATTGCAAAAGTTTCTATAGGTATGTAAAGAGAAAGAGGTTAGTAAAGACAAACGTAGGTCCCCTGCAGTCAGAATCAGGGGAAGTCATAACGGGGAACAAAGAAATGGCAGACCAATTGAACAAGTACTTTGGTTCAGTATTCACTAAGGAGGACACAAACAACCTTCGGATATAAAAGGGGTCAGAGGGTCTATTAAGGAGGAGGAACTGAGGGAAATCTTTATTAGTCGGGAAATTGTGTTGGGGAAATTGATGGGATTGAAGGCCGATAAATCCCCAGGGCCTGATGGACTGCATCCCAGAGTACTTAAGGAGGTGGCCTTGGAAATAGCGGATGCATTGACAGTCATTTTCCAACATTCCATTGACTCTGGATCAGTTCCTATCGAGTGGAGGGTAGCCAATGTAACCCCACTTTTTAAAAAAGGAGGGAGAGAGAAAGCAGGGAATTATAGACCGGTCAGCCTGACCTCAGTAGTGGGTAAAATGATGGAATCAATTATTAAGGATGTCATAGCAGCGCATTTGGAAAATGGTGACATGATAGGTCCAAGTCAGCATGGATTTGTAAAAGGGAGATCATGCTTGACAAATCTTCTGGAATTTTTTGAGGATGTTTCCAATAAAGTGGACAATGGAGTACCAGTTGATGTGGTATATTTGGACTTTCAGAATGCTTTCGACAAGGTCCCACACAGGAGATTAATGTGCAAAGTTAAAGCACATGGGATTGGGGGTAGTGTGCTGACGTGGATTGAGAACTGGTTGTCAGACAGGAAGCAAAGAGTAGGAGTAAATGGGTACTTTTCGGAATGGCAGGCAGTGACTAGTGGGGTACCGCAGGGTTCTGTGCTGGGGCCCCAGCTGTTTACATTATACATTAATGATTTAGACGAAGGGATTAAATGTAGTATCTCCAAATTTGCGGATGACACTAAGTTGGGTGGCAGTGTGAGCTGCGAGGAGGATGCTATGAGGCTACAGAGTGACTTGGATAGGTTAGGTGAGTGGGCAAATGCGTGGCAGATGAAGTATAATGTGGATAAATGTGAGGTTATCCACTTTGGTGGTAAAAACAGAGAGACAGACTATTATCTGAATGGTGACAGATTAGGAAAAGGGAAGGTGCAACGAGACCTGGGTGTCATGGTACATCAGTCATTGAAGGTTGGCATGCAGGTACAGCAGGCGGTTAAGAAAGCAAATGGCATGTTGGCCTTCATAGCGAGGGGATTTGAGTACAGGGGCAGGGAGGTGTTGCTACAGTTGTACAGAGCCTTGGTGAGGCCACACCTGGAGTATTGTGTACAGTTTTGGTCTCCTAACTTGAGGAAGGACATACTTGCTGTTGAGGGAGTGCAGCGAAGATTCACCGGGCTGATTCCCGGGATGGTGGGACTGACCTATCAAGAAAGACTGAATCAACTGGGCTTGTATTCACTGGAGTTCAGAAGAGTGAGAGGGGACCTCATAGAAACGTTTAAAATTCTGACGGGTTTGGACAGGTTGGATGCGGGAAGAGTGTTCCCAGTGTTGGGGAGGTCCAGAACCAGGGGTCACAGTCTAAGGATAAGGGGTAAGCCATTTAGGACCGAGATAAGGAGAAACTTCTTCACCCAGAGAGTGGTGAACCTGTGGAATTCTCTACCACGGGAAGTAGTTGGGGCCAATTCACTAAATATATTCAAAAGGGAGTTAGATGAAGTCCTTACTACTCGGGGGATCAAGGGGTATGGCGTGAAAGCAGGAAGTGGGTACTGAAGTTTCATGTTCAGCCATGAACTCGTTGAATGGCGGTGCAGGCTAGAAGGGCTGAATGGCCTGCTCCTGCACCTATTTTCTATGTTTCTATGTTTCTAAACGCACTAACCAAGGGAGAAAAGGTAGAAGGACCATACGGCGCAGCAGCCATGACCATTAAAGAAGGCATGCTGTTCAGGGGAGAGCAATGGGTCGTGCCACAGCAACACAGGAGGGAATTCCTCCAACTGGCCCGTGAGGGTCCAGGAGCGGGGCACCCCGGATCTGAGACCAACTGGCAATGGGTGGAACAGGCAGGGTGGTGGCCGAGACTCAGGGAGGAGGAAGGATGTCCATGAGTTCTGCGCAGACTGCCTAGTGTGTGCTGCTAACAACCCTGACCCCCAGAAAAGGAAGGTGTCTATAGGACACATCAGGAGGGTAGAGGGACCATGGCAGTTGATTCATATCGACTCTATCGGGCCCCTACCCACCGCCCAGGGAGGCTGTAAGTATTGCCTAGTCCTGGTGGATGTGTTCTCCAAGTGGGTTGAAGCCTTCCAATGCCGAACAGCCACCGCTTTAGGAACGACTAGGATCCTTGTGAGAGACGTATTCTCCCGGTGGGGACTACCACAGTATGTGGAGTCTGACCAGGGGAGCAACTTCACAGGTCAGGTAATGCAGGCAACCCTTAATGTGCTCGGCATTCAAGGGAAATGGCATGTTGCCCACAACCCACAGTCATCAGGTATTGTGGAGCATTTAAACCGCACCATTAAAGAAAGGCTGCGGAAGGAGACGGGAGACTCACCCCAAAAATGGGTAGAGGTCTTACCGCTGGTTCTAATGGGGATCTGGGGTAGCCAGTCAAAGAGCATGGGGTATTCCCCACACGAGCCCATGACAGGTAGGGCCATACAAACCCCTACCCATGTCCTAGCCCCGGTGCTCACGGAAGGTCAGCTCAGAGAGGTGAACCGGGAACGTTTTGTCATGAATCTGTTTGAACACCTTACAGATTCACTGGCAAGCTGTTGATAACATGGGAACCAGCATCGGAGCAACCGATTGCTGCTGGAACCCCGCAAGCACCACGAATGGGAGATAGGGGATCAGGTGATGGTTAGGAATTTTGCCCGGGTAGGAACATTTGAAGCCCTATATATGGGACCATACCACATTGTGGACAAGGCAAGCCCCATGGTCTATGCCATAAAGATGCCCCGCTGCACAAAGTGGTTCCATATCAACCAGTGTAAGCTGTTTAAACCAGGGGAGCCCGAAAAACGTAAGAAGCAGCCAGCAGCCGCTGGCTGTGAAAGTCCCAAAGGGGGCGGGGCAGCCAGACAAACAGGGCAGGTGGGAGCGGTGAACTGCGTTACTGGAGGGACGATCCCACCAATCGCTTGGGACTCGGATGCACCCCCAGTAACAGTAGCCCCAAGAAGGACTACCCGCACACCACAGCCAAAAGCCCCGTGGTCACCAGCGCCCCAGTTCCAGTGGTTCAGTCCAGGTAAGGCTGCCACCAGAAAGGGGACACCCAAGGTCAGGAAGCGTTCTAAATATAAGGGCCCCCAGCCTCAGGCTGCACAAAGCCTACAGAATAGGATTCTGCGGCCACACCAAAAGGGGCAGTGTGCTGCATCATCGAAGGGAACAGTTCCCCGATTGCCTGGGACACAGGGCAAACCCCAGTAACATTAGGGAGAGCCCTCCGGATGTTGCGGCTCAGGCCGCCTTACCTTCAGCCTTCCAAGCTGCCCAGAAGCCGTCCCAAGTGGAGGCTAAACAGGAATTAGCCTGGCCACCCGGAGACGGGTGCCAGATGTACATACAGCAAGTTCTTAATGGTATGGGAATTTAAGTGTGGGGAAGGGAAGTTTAGATAGTTTAGTTTTAGTTATAAGTGACCATGTGAGGACTCGTTCAACCGTGCCAACCCGGAGAATTGTCTCACGGCATGGCTGTCTTTTATGTATCCCTACAGGAATTGGGAAGGAATTTAAAATGGAAAAGGTGCTGCTCCTGCTTGCCCTAATGGGGGTGAGCACCGGTGACCGAGGCGACGTGGAGGAATCCCGCATTTATGGGTGCTCGGGAGCGAGGGCACCAACGGTGACTACTGGGGGTGGCACACCGGGTGTGGAGAAGATCGCGATCTACTTCCACGAGGGGAGGTGGCCAGGGTGGCTGCGGTTTAACTCTACTCGGTACTCCAGCCAGGACGGATTCACCTACGGGGAAGTCTCCATCCCATGCCCCAGGGTACAAATGGTTGCGGCGCAGGTCAGTGTTACTGAAAGAAAACATGTGTGCCTTACCTGTAAAGGACAGATTCCTCTGGATAGGTGGTGGTGGCTCAGGAAGCTGAGCAAGGATGCGGTAGACCACAGAACCGATGGGGAACGACACCTACCGGACGATCACGGGGACCGAGGAGGGAGTGAGTGTGTGTTGGGATAAGTGGTGGGAGTCTGAACAGGGGATTTATGTCTGCATGTGGGGATCAGAGAGGATCTGTCCCGCAGGCATGTCAATTGCCTTTGCCAGACAGAGGGGATGGCGTGGTACTCTCGCCTGCTGGCGTGTGAGGTCCCATATTCTCCGGTCCCAATTAAAGCCACTGAACTGGTAGCACACCCCAAAAAGCCCCTGCCTACTACCCCGACAGTACGGACAGTAATACAAATGTGTCCTACCACCACCAAGGGACCAGAGAATGGATTAGTTCTAGTACCAACCGAAAAGGTACTCTATGCAGTAGCCTCAGTTATCTTAAACCTTACCGAAGTACACTTACGTGCATGGTGCCCCAAAGGAACGGAACAACTATACCAGGCATTACTTAAAGAAATGTTTAGAAAATTTTCCGAATTTGATTTCGGCAATGTAGACAAAACAGAATTATACAATTTAGACACCAGAAATACTATGGGTACCGGGAGACAAAAGAGGGGAACCTGGAACGATGTCTTTATGCAATTCCTCCTCTACCCGAACATCTTACCTCTTTGTTGAAATCTGTGGAAATATCGCAAAAACATTTCTACACTCTGGAACAAAAGACAATTAAGATAGGGAGTGAGATCTTGGCTATCATAGTTCCACCCTGGTGGGACATTTTCAAAAATATAGAAGTCCTTTCTTGGACCAGGATAGCCTCTCATCTTTTGGTAGTATTTCAACTCGGGATAGTGCTCTATCTGTGGTGTTCCAAGTGCAAAGGGAAGAACAGAAGGCACCAATCCCGATATTACAGGGTGGTGGACAAACCTCAGGAACCCTATTAGCAATTTAAGTTTGTAATTTTGTGTGATGTATTTGAAATATGTATTATTCTTGTGAAGTGAAGTGTAACTTGCCTATATGCCTGTAAAGGGAAGAGGATGCAACTGAATGCTGTATCACGTAAAAGGGAATGTATGCTATTGGTGTTTAGTTTAGGTAATTTGCGGGAAGGTTGGCTCTTGGAAGTCAGGAATTTTTGCTCACCTGCAAAGTGACACTATGGTTGGATAGTGTCATAGGGGGGACTGAAGAGTTCCCAAAAATTCCCATGAATCCCTCTCCCTGAAAATTAATGAAAGGCTCCTCTTGGACTGTTAAAAATGAGCTTTGGATTTTTCAAGTGGAGATCTAAGTTTTAAAAGGAAAAAGGCAAAAGGGGGCCAACCTCATGGAACCCCTCCCCCCCACCGCCCAGTGTTTGGACTTTTTGAAAAGAAAATTCAAAATGGACCTAAATTACAGAAGCCTGAGATCCCCTAAACATCTATGGGAAGGAGATATCAATTTTAAGATTCTACAACATTTTGGCTGCAAAAAACAGTTACCGAATACAGGAGGTGGGGCTAACCTCTGTGAAGCAAATTCGTGTATTAAAGATCCCAGACTGTCTGGGGTAACTATGCAGCACCAATTCATCCCCTAAGAGATAATCAAATTACCAGCCATTATCTAAACTACAGAACTCATACAAAATATGCAAGAAGTCAATTACCCAATCAACCACTATGGAAATCATGGGCCCAACTAGATGGCCAGGAAACTGGACAATCCTAAAACAATGCAAAACCAGTGATAGCACATTGTCACACCCTAATCGAGTTACTGCTGACTAGCCCACCAAAAACACTGACAAAGAAGACATTTGAAAATCAATGGACAGAACAGTTTAAACAAAGCCCAAGAACTTATTTGGCGTGAAGATAAGGAAGCCTGTTTTCGTATAATTGAAGGCCTGTTCTGGCAGATAGGTGTGCTTCTAGAGACACTATTGAGGTAGCAGGCTCGTTGCACACCAGCCTCGAAAAGTGGGACCCCGAAACATCAGTGAAAGGAATCTCTAAAACCCAGAAGGACAGCACCACGACAGCAAACAGGTTTTCAAAATGACTATCGGAAAGTTTCGGACCATCGCGACCAATCAAACAGTCAACCGAAACCAACCCGACAAAACCGAAGAAAAAACGAAGATTTTTCCACTCTACAAGCTGGTCCTACGCTACCAAGGGGTACAGACTACAGAACCTGGACAACTAAGGCGAACCCCAGAGTTTGGAACTGTCAAAAGGAAATTGGTGAGCATGGTTGCTGAAACCCCAGCTAGATAGTGGGTCGGGGAGGTTGGGTTTTTCTTACTGTTCCTACCTGTTGATGTTCTGGTGTGTTTTCCCCTTCCAGGTTTAGTGCATAAGTATTTTGGGAGGTGGGAGGACTGTGTTCTTTTAATCTGTTATATGTGTTATGTGTTCTTCCCAAATATAGAGCATTTGAGTTGCCATTTCTCCCTGTTTGTACCTGATTACTGTGATTATTAAAAACGTGCCTTTTTACTCTGTTTGAACACAATAAAACCAGTTTTGCATCCTACCCAACTGACTCTGTCTCAGTTTCTCACAACCCCCAAATCAGTCCACAGTCTAGAATCCAAGGTGTGGGGCGCCTTGAAAACGTCAAGGAGTCAGAGAAACCTGACCAAAACACCACCCCCTATATGGTTGACCCTTGGCGGGTTGTTTCGATCTTGGGTGAGTGGTTGGTGTTTCGTTGGCAATAGAGTGCTGGTGGTTTCTGTTTGTGTGTCCATGACCACTCCATTCTCTGCCCCCCCACATATAGATTTTGCCGGAGGCTCATTACATTCATATACTTTCAATCCAGAAGAAAAAGTGAATTAACATCATTACATTTGTGGTTCAGTTGTGAGGCAAGTACATTCTTGATATGTACTGGGAATCGGTACAGGTGTCAGCACAGGCGCTTAAGGACAAGCTAGTTCCAGAACTGCTGGATGGTGTCCAGGTAGTCTGGTGGTGGTATGGTGCCCAGTGCTGGCAATGGGAACCCGGTTGGTTCAAGTTGCCTGCTCTCGGGGCTTTTGCCGTTGCCCCTCGCGTCGGGCAGGTTCACAGATGCCTGTGACCTCCCTGTCCTTTTCTTGCGCCCTGGGTCACTGCTGCTCCCTGAGGAGCCGTCGTCTAGCAGTGCGCAGGGAACTGCTGACTTGCTAGCCTGGGCGTTGTTTTGGTTTGGGATCCTGGCTGGACCGATCCCATTTGGGAGAACTGTTGCGGATGACCCTTTGTTCCCAGATATGGCCTTGGTGGCGATAAGGTCTGGGGGCTGCGCCTTGGCACAGTTTGCTCTTTCAGGCTCGTGGTGGTTGGTGCCATCGGATGTCTGAGAGGTGGAGCTGATCAGGGACAGGGTACTGAAACCGGTGCCATTGCCCTCCTGAGATCGCTTGCTCTGCAGCTCATATGTATTGGCTGCTTGTGGCCACACTCCATGGTGCATAACTCTGGTCCCAGGGACGCAGGCTACAGCACTGGGTAGCTCGCTGGACCTGTGTGCTCCCAATGGGTATCCGCCCACTGCATTGACTGAATGCAGTTGAAATCCTACATCACACAATGTTTTATTACTCATTGTAAATAACCTATAGCTCCAATCACGATCGCACACCTTTTCTTTGCTTATTGCACGTACACAACTCTGATCATCAATTGCACATTTTACATCTAACTCACAGTTGCTCTTACATTGATTGAAAATGTGGAACTGTCCCTTTAAGTGTGCTGGGTTGCAGGCCTCCTTTAAGAGAGCCTTGCTATCTTTACCCCAATCTTCTTCTCGGTTTGGTGCCACGTGTTGTTCCATCAGCGCTGCACCTCGTGGTCTGGCCGCCGCCATCTTTTTCTTCAGCGCATCACCTCATGGTTCAGGCGCCATCTTTCTTCCATCCATGATGTCGACTGCGGTGATCCACTTCTCCCTGGGTTTTGCCACAGAAGCTGGGAAATCGCCTTTGGATCCGATTTTCTTCCTCCGGAGTCCTGCCACTGGACCTGGAAGGTGCGCTTGGGTCGTCTCAGCTGGATCATCTCCACGCAGTCGTGCTGAGTGGTCTGTGCCTCGGGTGCTGTGCTGGTCTGCTCTCTGGTGCCAGGTCCACCCTCAGGTGAGGGCTTGCTTTGCCTCTGAGCGTGGAGGACGTTGATCACTGGAGGGATGAAGTCTTCCTAACTTCAGTGGATCTTCTCCATCCACCTTCTTCCACGTAGCCTGGGTCCATCACCTGCAACAATCCACAGAGGTAACTTGTGCATCGCGCCATCATGGAGTACCTTTATATCTGCACTACGAATAACTGGGAAAAGTTCATCGGTGTAGGTGCGCAGCTTTGCCTGACCCAGGACCAACTTGGGTTGTTCAGTTTGATTGTCCCATAGCCTCTCAAAGGCTTCTTGATTCATTGCTGACTGGCTCGCTCCAATGTCCATTTCCATGAAGACTGGAACGCCATTTATCTCGACTTCCATCCTCAACGGGGAACACTCAGGTAAACATGCTATATACCTCGTCATGGGTCTGAGCTGCTTCTCTGACTATCGTTTCATAATCTGCGCTGGATTCATGTCCATCTGCAGACTCTTCATCGACACAATGAGTCATATTTCTCTTATACATTCGCTGGAGGTAGTCCTTTGTGCTGCAGCCTTTGCATACATAGTCTTTAAAACGGCACTGGTGAGCCCTGTGATTCCCTCCACAACGCCAGCATGGAGCTACTCGTTTAGCCCCCCTCGGCGGACTCTGAGTTAAGGGACTCGGGGGCCTGTTCTCTTTTGCCTGAGAAGGTTCACGTTCTACAGTCCAGTCTCTAAAAGGCGCCACTCTGTGCACAGTACTTGCCGGGTTTGAGTCCTGAGGGTGAGTCATCTGCCTAGAGCCATAGGTCCAGGTCATGAATGCCTGGCTCACAGAGATGGCCTTCTGCAGTTTGACTGTGATATCCGCAGACAGTAGCTTATGAAGAAGGCCCTCATGGCTGATTCCAATGACAAAGATGTCCCGCAGTGCTTTGGTGAGGTAGTTGCCGAAATCCCACGGTGCAGCCAGTCTGCAGCATATTTCGCGATTTCCTGGCCTTCGGGCCGTCGGTGTGTATAGAAGCGGTGTCTGGCTGTGCGGATGCTCTCTTTGGGGTTGAGTTGCTCTTGGATCAGCATTGCAAGCTCCTCATACGTCTTGGACGTTGTCTTCGCTGGTGCCAGCAACTCCCTGACGAGGCTATAGATGGTGGGCCCACCTGGTTAGCAGGATAGCTCGGCGCTTACATCCAGTGTGGTCGGATTGTCGCCTACCAAGTCGTTTGCTGTGAAGAAATGGTTGAACCTCTCCACAAAGGCATCCCAATCATCACCATTGGCGAACTGCAGCAATGTACCAAGAGTAGCCATTTTCGCGTGAAGGTCCGTAAACTCGTCGCCAATTGTTATGTCTTTAGATGCTCTGATAATGACTCCACTAGACAATGTGTTGTACTTGAACTGTAGTGACCTTAGTCCTTTATTGATAACTCCAGAGTGAGGATCACACATGGTGGCCTGCCTTTTATACTAGGCCAGGCACACCTGTACAGGTAACCTGCAAGTCTCCCACTGTGGTGCCCTCTGGTGGCACACCTTGTAATAGTACAAGCAGTAACCATGTGGGATACATGACAGTACCGGCCCCAAGCATCTCGCCACAGGGCACCCCATTTGTCCCCAGAATGGCGCCGACCCCGCGGAGGACCCGTGGATGCGGCAGGTCTGTTCCATGAGCGCCACATGACAGCGGAGAGATGGTACAGTTGTCCAGGAGGATTGTAGACATTGGTGACCCACTCATCGAAGCATTGGGGGGCATATCCCAACAGCTGTCCACCATGACCGAATACATTCCGCGGATGGCAGAGGCCCTGGATGCGATAGCCAGGAACACTGCTGCCACAGGCCTCCCAGTGGTCCTGAGCATGGCACTCCACCCCTAGGTTCTGCACAACCACTGCGAATGACAGATGAGAGCAAGGACCAAGATCCTGCTTCTGCATCAGAGAATGTTGCTCCCTCGGCACCCCCCGCTCCTGTACCCGTACAATGATCGCATCTGCCTTCATCCCCCCAATGAGGCACTGCCTGAGGAGCTCCTCGGCCAGGCGTCATGGAGCGAGGAGGGGAAGGAGTAGATGTGGGGAGAAGAAGGGAAGGGGGTAAGGAAAGTGATGTGCATGTTCGCAGGTGTTGGGTGTTATATCTCCATCAGGGTGCTGGGGACCATGCTCCTGCTTTGCCTTTGTATTCTGTGTTGCTGGACATGTTGAACATGTGATCTATGTCAATGGTGGAAAAAGTGAGGTTTGGGCAGGGTTTGGGTGTTATTGCCTTTGATACTTATGATTTCAGAACAATGGTGGTGTAAAATTTTTGTTATTGAACATAACTTGTTGCACATTGTCTCAGATATCTGCACTGTTGCACACTGGTGATTCCTTAACATCAAAGGTTTAAATACAACATTAATCAATGTAAACTTTAACTGGCACCAAGATGATGGGCACCATTGATGTCTGAGCTGCACACACACAGCAATGTGTCAGAGTTGTCACTCACATCAACGCTCTTTCAGCAAATCTTTCAGGTCTTAGCTCCACACATAAGAGTGGGATTTTAAACCGTTGGCGTTCGTTCAGAGAAGTTCCACTTTTGTGGGCGAGCGATATTGTGGGCGATATGTGTGCGAGGCGGTGAAAGTGACGCTTGGCAATCTCATGGCCGCTTGTTTGGGTAAATATGCTCTTTACGACAAAAAAAAGTGGGCGGGCTGTATTATTGAATCTCGGTGTTAAATTAACGCTGGGCGATATTATGGGCGTTGATTTCGCCCATTCTGATGATTCCGCCCCAAAAAAGTGGGCAAGCGGTAATATTTTTTCCCGGCATTAAGCACATGGGGAAAGTAACGCTCGGTGATAAGTTTCCTAAAAATAGCCGCCAGTTTCCATTTTGTGGCTAAATGGGCGACATCTGGACGTTATACGTCATTTCAGCGGTAAAAGTGGGCGTTAAGTGGGCGTTGCATGCAAAAAAAGTGGAGGTTCCAGCCCTCTGTCTCATCACATTGAAGTTCAGCCTTACCTAAATCTGGAGTATTAGGCAGTGAAATTGCAAAGTCCCCCGTCCGGGGCGATAACGTTTGCGGTAGCGCATAAGTGCCACAGACGCTCCATGTAGGGCTCCGACATGAACAGCACCTAATCTTGTGCTTCAGTTAAGTGTTACTTCAATAGCAACAATATGTGATGTGCCTGGCTACCATACATAGCAGCCATGATCTTATAAAATGGCGGAGTAGACGCGAGGGACCAGATGGCGTACTTATTTCTTATGTTCTTATTACTTAACATTTACAGAACAAAAACAGGCCATTCAGCTTCACTGGTCTATACCAGTGTTTATGTTCCACACAAGTCTCCTCCCCACTCTACGTCGTCTAACCCTATATGCATATCATTCTATTCCTTTCTCTCTCATGCACTTATCAAACTTCCCCTTAAAGTCATCTATGCTATTCGCCTCAACCACTCCATGTAACAAGTTCCACATTCTAATCATTCTCTGGGTAAATAAATGTTTCCTGAATTCTTTATTGGATTAATGACTATCTTATATTTAAGGCCCCTAGTTTTGAACTCCCCACAAGTGGAAAAATCTTCTTTCCATCTCCCATATCAAACCCATAAAAGGGCGGCAGTCGGGAGAGCAGCTCAACAGAGGGAGAGCGAGGAAGAGGCATATAAATTGGCCAGGAAAAGCAGCAAATCTGAGGACTGGGAGAAATTTAGAATTCAGCAGAGGAGGACTAAGGGTTTAATTAGGAGGGGGAAAATAGAATATGAGAGTAAGCTTGCAGGGAACATAAAAACTGATTGCAAAAGCTTCTATACATATGCGAAGAGAAAAAGATTAGTGAAGACTAATATAGGTCCCTTGCAGTCAGAATCAGGTGAATTCATAATGGGGAACAAGGAAATGGCAGATCAACTGAACAAATACTTTGATTCTGTCTTCACTAAGGCATACACGAATAACCTCCCGAAAATACTAGGGGACCGAGGGTCTAGCGAGAAGGGGGAATTGAGGGAAATCCTTAGTAGTCAGGAAATTGTGTTCGGGAAATTGAAGGGACTGAAGGCCGATAAATTCCCAGGGCCTGATAGTCTGCATCCCAGAGTACTTAAGGAAGTGGCCCTAGAAATAGTAGATACATTGGTGGTCATTTTCCAACATTCCATGGACTCTGGTTCAGTTCCTATAGATTGGAGGGTAGCTAATGTTACCTCACTTTTTAAAAAAGGAGGGAGAGAGAAAACAGGGAATTATAGACCAGTTAGCCTGACATCGGTGGTGGGGAAAATGTTGGAATCAATTATTAAAGATGTAATAGAAGTGCATTTGGAAAGCAGTGACAGGATCGGTCCAAGTCAGCATGGATTTATGAAAGGGAAATCATTCTTGACAAATCTTCTAGAGTTTTTTGAGTATGTAATGAGTAGAATGGATAAAGGAGAACCAGTGGATGTGGTGTATTTGGAGTTTCAAAAGGCTTTGACAAGGTCCCACACAAGAGATTAGTGTGCAAAATTAAGGCACATGGTATTGGGGTAATGTATTGACGTGGATAGAGAACTGGTTGGCAGACAGGAAGCACAGAGTGGGAATAAACGGGTCCTTTTCAGAATGGTAGGCAGTGACTAGTGGGGTGCCGCAATGTTCAGTGCTGGGACCCCAGCTATTTATAATATACATTAATGATTTAGAAGAAGGAATTGAATGTAATATCTCCAAGTTTGCAGATGACAATTAGCTGGGTGGCAGTGCAAGCTGCAAGGAGGATGCTAAGAGGCTGCAGGGGGACTTGGACAGGTTAGGTGAGTGGGCAAATGCATGGCAGATGCAGTATAATGTGGACAAATGTGAGGTTATCCACTTTGGTGGCAGAAACAGGAAGGCAGATTATCATCTGAATGGTGACAGATTAGTAAAAGGGGAAGTGCAACGGGACCTGGGTGTCATGGTACATCAATCATCGAAGGTAAGCATGCAGGTACAGCAGGCAGTAAAGAAAAAAAATGGCATGCTGGCCTTCATATCAAGAGGATTTGAGTATAGGAGCAGGGAGGTCTTACTGCAGTTGTACAGGGCCTTAGTGAGACCACAACTTGAGTATCGTGTGCAGTTTTGGTCTCCTAATCTGAGGAATGACATGCTTGCTAATGAAGGAGTACAGCAGACTTATACTTACTGGAATTTAGAAGAATGAGAGAGGATTTCATAGAAACTTGTAAAATTCTGGACAGGTTAGATGCAGGAAGAATGTTCCCGATGTTGGGGAAGTCCAGAACCAGGGGTGATTGTCTAAAGGTAAGGACCGAGATGAGGAGAAACTTTTTCACTCAGAGAGTTGTGAGCTGTGGAAGTTGTTGAGTCCAGTTCGTTGGACATATTCAAAAGGGAGTTAGATATGGCCCTTACGGCTAAATGGATCAGGGGGTATGGAGAGAAGGCAGGGGTGGGGTGCTGAGGTTGCATGATCAGCCACAATCATATTGAATGATGGTGCAGGCTCATAGGGCCGAATGGCCTGCTCCTGCACCTATTTTCTATGTAACCCCTTCATAATTTTAAAGCCATCTATTAGGTGAACCCTTAGCTTTCTCTTTTCTAGAGTAAAGATCCCCGGCTGTTCAGTCTTTCCTGATAAATATCTCCTTTCAGTTCTGGTATCATCCTTGTAAATCATTTTTGCAACATTTCCAGTGCCTCTATATCTATTTTATAAAATGGAGACTAACCAAGGTTCTATTCATGTTTAACATAACTTCACTGCTTTTGAATTCTATCCCTCTGGAAATGAACCCCAATGCTTTGTTTGCTTTTTTTAGTGTCGCTACTTTTAGTGATTTTTGTATCTGTACTCCCAGATCCCTTTGCTCCTCGACCCCATTTAGACACATATTTACCAAGGAGTATTTGGTCTCCTTATTCTTCCTATCAGAATGTACCACCTCACACTTATCTATATTGAAGTTGTTTTACAAATTACATGTCTATTCTGCAAGTTTATTAATGTGCTCCTGTATTTTGTTGCAGCCCTCCACTGTATTAACTACACCCCCAATTGGGTGGCGTCCATAAATTTTGAAATTGTAATTCCGATTCCTGAGTCCAAATCATTTATGTAAATGGTGAACAACAGAGGTCCCATCACCGATCCTTGTGGGACATCACTTCCCACCTTTTGTCAGACTGAGTAACTACCTTTAACCCTTAATCCCTGCTTTCTGTTTTGTAGCCAGCTTGCTATCCATTCTGCTACTTGTCCCCTGACACTACATGTTTGAACTTAATCATAAGTCTACTATGCAGTACCTTATCAAAGGCCTTTTGAAAATCCAAATATATTACTTCTACTGCATTACCCTTGACTGCCTTGTCTGTTCCTTCTTCAAAGAATTCAATAAGGTTGGTGAAGCATGACCTGCCCTTTGAAAATCCATGCTGACTACTCTTTATTATATTTTTAGTTCCACTACTATTAACGTGGGGTTAAATATAAACACTGTAGTGCAGTTTACATGCTACTATACCGACCCGTGTTACAGATTAGGGCATTACCATGTATTGCTGCAATACTGTGATGCTCATAACAGCTATCCTAAAACTGTTAAACATTTGGGGTTGGATTTTCGGCTTTCGGGGTTTTTCGATGAAAACGGTAGCGATACATTAAACTTACCGTTTGCTCCAAAAAAATCAGCGGATGCCAATAAAACGGCGCCCAATGGTGGCAAAAGTAGAGCCCATAAATCAGGGATGCTCAAGAGGACAGAATTTGAGGAACCAGACATCTCGGGGGGTTGTAGGGCTGGAGGTGATTATAGAGATAGGGAGGGGCGAGACCATGGAGGAATTGAAAATAAGGATGAGAATTTTGAAATCGAGGTGTTGCTTAACCAATGCAGGTCACCGAACTCAGGGGTGATGGGTGAGCAGGACTTGGTGCAAATCATGATACGATCACCTCTAGTTTACATAGGGTAGAATGTGGAAGGCCAGCCAGGAGTGCATTGGAATAGTCAAGTCTAGAGGTAACAAAGACATGGATGAGGGCTTCAGCAATGGATGAGCTGAGGCAAGGGCGGAGATGGGTGATGTTACGGAGGTGGAATGCTGCGGATATGTGGTTGTAAGCTTATTTCAGGGTCAATTATGATACCAAGGTTGCGAACAGTCTGGTTCAACCTCCTACAGAAATTGAGGAGAGGGATGGAGTCAATGGCTAGGGAACGGGGTTTGTGGCAGAGACCAAAAATATTGGCTTCGGTCTTCCCAATATTCAATTGTAGAAAATTTCTGCTCATGCAGAACTGGATGCCGGACAAGCAGTTTGACAATTTAGAGACCGTGACGGGGTCGAGAGAAGTGGTGGTGAGGTAGAGCTGGGTGTCATCAGCGTACATGTGGAAACTGACGCTGTGTTTCCGGATTGTGTCGCCAAGGGGCAACATGTAGATGAGAAATAGGAGGGGGCCAAGGATGGATCTGTTATGTCCTTGGATGTTCTGACAATGACTCCATGAGGCAATGTGTTGTACTTGAACTGTAGTGACCTCAGTCCTTTATTGATAACTCCAGAGTGAGGATCACACCTGGTGGCCTGCCTTTTATACTAGGCCAGGCACACCTGTACAGGTAACCTACAAGTCTCCCACTGCTGTGTCCTCTGGTGGCACACCTTGTGACAGTCCAAACAGTAGCCATGTAGGATACATGACATCACTCTCCCCCAAGCCTTTAGTGCAAATCGCCTCTGCATTGACTGTGCTCTGTGCTTAGCTCTATCTGGTTGACCCTTGGCGGGTCGTTTCAATCTTGGGTGAGTGGTTGGTGTTTCGTTGGCAGTAGAGTGCTGGTGGTTACTGTTTGTGTGTCCCTGACCACTCCATTCTCCCCCCCATCCCGCCCTCACCCACCCCGCCCCCACATACAGATTATGCCGGAGGCTCATTGTATTCATATATGTTCAAGTCCAGAAAAACAAGTTTGCATTATGTTTGTGGTTCAGTTGTGAGACAAGTACGTTAAACTGGTGAGATACATTATCGATACGTACTGGG
The DNA here is from genome assembly GCF_044704955.1 of Pristiophorus japonicus. Taxonomy (NCBI): domain Eukaryota; kingdom Metazoa; phylum Chordata; class Chondrichthyes; family Pristiophoridae; genus Pristiophorus; species Pristiophorus japonicus. The sequence goes on along the minus strand of NC_091978.1, from coordinate 76,754,206 downwards.
GATCGGTAACTGGTGCGTAAGGACAAGCTAGTTCCAGAACTGCTGGATGGTGTCCAGGTAGACTGGTGGTGGCGCGCTGCCCAGTGCTGGCAGTGGGAACCCGGTTGGCTCAAGTTGCCTGCTCTTGGGGCTGTTGCTGTTGCTCCTGGCGTCGGGCAGGTTCACAGATGCCTGTGACCTCCCTGTCCTTTCTTTGTGCCCTGGGTCACTGCTGCTCCCTGAGGAGCTGTCATCTAGCAGTGCACAGGGGACTACTGACTCGCTAGCCTGGGCGTTGTTTGGTTTGGGATCCTGGCTAGTCCCGGTCCCCTTTGGGAGGACTGTTGCGGGTGACCCTTCGTTCCCGGGTATGGCCTTGGTGGCGATCGAGTCTGAGGGCTGCGCCTTAGCACAGTCTGCTCTTTCAGGCTCATGGCCGTTGGTGCCATTGGGTGCCTGAGAAGTGGAGCCGATCAGGAGCAGGGTATCGATACCGGTGCCATTGCCCTCCTGAGATCGCTTGCTCTGCAACTCGTGTGTATTGGCTGCTTGTGGTTACCCTCCATGGTGCATAACTCTGGTCCCAGGGACGCAGGCTACAGCATTGGTTAGCTCGCTGGTCCTATGTGCTCTTGATGGGTGTTTGCCCACTGTCTTAGCTGTGTGCAGTTGAAATCCTACATCGCACAACATTTCATTACTTATTGTGAATACCCTGTAGCTCCGATCGCGATCGCGCGACTTTTCCTTGCTTGTTGCATGTACACAATTCTGATCATCAATTATACATTTTACATGATCGCAATCGCACGACTTTTCCTTGCTTATTGCATGTACACAACTCTGATTATCAGTTGCACATTTTATATCTAACTCACAGTTGCTATTACATTGGTTGAGTGTGTGGAACTGTCCCTTTAAGTGTGGTGGGTTGCTTGCTTTCTTTACCCCAATCCTCTTCTCCATTTGATGACACGTGTTGCTCCATCAGCGCTGCACCTCGTGGTCTGGCCGGCGCCATCTTTTTCTTCAGCGCATCACCTCATGGTTCAGGCGCCATCTTTCTTCCATCCATGATGTCGACTGCGGTGATCCTCTTCTCCCTGGGTTTTGCCACTGAAGCTGGGAAATCGCCTCTGGATACGATTTTCTTTATCTGGAGTCCTGCCACTAAAGCCGGGAAGGTGCACTCGGGTCGTCCCAGCTGGATCAACTCCACGCAGTTGTGCTGAGCGGTCTGTGCTTCGGGCGCTGTGATGGTCTGTTCTCTGGTGCCGGATCCAATCTCAGGTGAGGGCTTGCTTTGCCTCTGAGCGCAGAGGACGTCGATCGCTGGAGGGGTGAATTCATCCCACTTCCAATGGATCTTCTCGATCCACCTTCTGCCGATTAGCGTTGGTCCAACAATCCACAGAGATAACTTGTGCATCGCGCCATCATGGAGTACCTTAACATCCGCACTACCAACGACTGGGATAAGTTCATCGGTGTAGGTGCGCAGCTTTGCCTGAACCAGGACCAACTTGGGTTGTTCAGTTTGATTGTCCCAAAGCCTCTCAAAGGCTTCTTGATTCATTACTGACTGGCTCGCCCCCGTGTCCACTTCCATGAAGACTGGAACGCCATTTATCTCGTCTTCCATCCTCAACGGGGAACACTCGGTGGTGCAGGTAAACATGCTACATACCTCATCGTGGGGCTGAGCTGCCTCTCTGACTATTGCCTCATAATCTGCACTGGATTCATGGCCATCTGCAGACTCTTCATCAACACAGTGAGTCATATTTCTCTTACACATTTGCTAGAGGTGGCCCTTTGTGCTGCAGCCTTTGCATACACAGTCTTTAAAATGACACTGGTGAGCTCTGTGATTCCCTCCACAACGCCAGCATGGAGCTACTCGTTTAGCCCCCCTCGGCGGACTCTGAGTTAAGGGACTCGGGGGGCCTGTTCTCTTTTGCCTGAGAAGGTTCACGTTCTACAGTCTAGTCTCTAAAAGGCGCCGCTCTGTGCACAGTACTTGCCGGGTTTGAGTCCTGAGGGTGAGTCATCTGCCTAGAGCCACAGGTCGAGGTCATGAATGCCTGGCTCACAGAGATGGCCTTCTGCAGTGTGACTGTGGTATCCGCTGACAGTAGCTTATGAAGAAGGCCCTCATGGCCGATTCCAATGACAAAAATTGTCCAGCAGCGCTTCGGTGAGGTCGTCGCCAAAATCACACAGTGCCGCCAGTCTCCTGAGGTCTGCAGCATATTTCGCAATTTCCTGGCCTTCGGGCCATCGGTGGGTGTAGAACCGGTGTCTGGCTGTGAGGGTGCTCTCATTGGGCTTGAGTTGCTCATGGATTAGTCCTCGTACGTCGTACGTCTTAGTCGTTGTCTTTACTGGTGCCAGCAAGTCCCTGACGAGGCCATAGATGGTGGGCCCACAACATGTTAGCAGGATTGTTCTGCGCTTGCCAGCCAGTGTGGCCGCGTTGTCTCCTGCCAGGTCGTTTGCTGTGAAGAAATGGTCGAGCCTCTCCACAAAGGCGTCCCAATCATTACCATCGGTGAACTGGTGCAACGTACCAAGGGTAGCCATTTTCGCGTGAAAGTCCGGAATCTCATCGCCAATTGTTATGTCCTTGGATGCTCTAATAATGACTCCACAAGGCCATGTGTTGTACTTGAACTGTCCTTTATTGATAACTCCAGAGTGAGGATCACACCTGGTGGCCTGCCTTTTATATTAGGCCAGGCACACCTGTACAGGTAACCTAGAAGTCTCCCACTGCTGTGCCCTCTGGTGGCGCACCTTGTGATAGTACAAACAGTAGCCATGTAGCACAAACAGTAGCCATGTAGAATACATGACAGGATCTTTGAGGGACACCAGAGGTAATGAGAGGGTGGGAAGAGAAGCCATTGCAGACGATTCTCTGACTACGATTAAATAGATAAGAATGGAACCAGTCCTACCCAGCTGGACGATGGTGGAGAGGTGTTGGAGAAGGATAGAGTAGTCAACTATGTCAAAAGTTGGAGATGTCAAGAAGGATGAGGAGGGATAGTTTGTCTTTGTCACACTCACAAAGGATGTAATTTTTAACTTTGATAAGAGCCATTTCGGTACTGTGGCAGGCGCAGAAACCAGATTGGAGGGATTCAAACATGGAATTGCGGAAAGATAGGCACGGATTTGAGAGGTGACAACACATTAAAAGACTTTGAAGAGGAAAGGGAGGTTCGAGATGGGGCGGTAGTATGCAAAAATGGAGGGGGAGGGATCGAGCGTTGTTTTTTTGCTAAGAGGGGTGATAACCGCAGATTTGAGGGAGAGGTGGACCATGAACTGGAAACAGGGTGCAATCGACTGTACCCACATCGCCTTGAGAGCACCTTTGGACAACTCCGAGGTTTATCGCAACGGGAAAGGGTTCCATTCCCTAAATGTGCAGCTCAAGTGCAACGATCTGCATCGGATCATGGCAGTGGATGCCAATTACCCAGGTAGTATCCATGATGCTTTCATCCTACGCAAGAGCGTTATATCTACCATGTTTCAGGAGCTGCCAGAAGGGCACATCTGGTTGCTTGGGGACAAAGGGTACGGGCTCGCCACCTGGTTTATGACGCCCCCTACGAATCGCAGCACTGAACCAGAGTGTCGGTACAACATGTCGCACATAACGACATGGAGCATCATAGAGTGGACAATTGGCATACTGAAGCAGCGTTTCTGATGCCTGGACCACTCTGGAGGCTACCTGCAATACGCCCCTCACCATGTCGGTCAGTTCACTGTCATGTGCTGCAAGCTGCACAAATTGGCCATTATGAAGGGCCAGGCCCTGGACACTGAAGGTCCTCCTGAGGAGAGAAGGGGGTGATGGGTGATGGGGAGGAAGAGCAGGATGAGGAGGCTGACAACGAGGTCGAGGAGGACCAGCAGTGAGGAGGAGGACAAACCCATGCCACCACCTCAACCTGCAGGACGATGGCGGAGGAGGCAGCCTCGTGCAGCTATAGCCTTAGCTAGAGACTTGCGTCAGTGGCTAATCCATGATTGCTTTGCTGCCTGAAGGCTAAATGGCCCAGCAGTGTTGACTCTTTGCACCTGTTAGTGTGAAAAAATAATGTACATCATATGTATGTAATGTTGTGTTGGTTTATATTGCTTTAATTCAAAAAATAATGCACAGGATTCTGCTTAAATTTAAATAATAATTAGGTTTATTAAATATTTGTACAGTTTTACTTAACTTTAATAAAAAGTTTGTATCAAACTTTGGACTTTTCAATGAAGAAAACAACAAGTAGCAGCAACAAACAAACAAACAAACAAACTCTAGCTGCAGCCATCTCTCCTCCCCCTTATTCAAAGACCGTAACGCTGTGTGCCCCTCTTGCCCCTGTTGTTGCCTCTACCCCAACCCATGCCCATTGTCTCAGACTTCTGCTTCCTCACCATGACCCCAAGGTTTTTCTGTTTTCTGCGTGAAGGTGCATTTATTGTTGGTGGAGTTGGACAGGGACAGGGACAGACCTAGCAGACAGCTTTGTGGAAGGCCCGGGTTCATTGTCAGACTCTTCTTCAGCCTGTGGATCAACCCGCGGTACACTACCTGAGGTTAGTCTGGGGATTGGAAAGTGAGTGTCAGCAGTTGATGCTGCCAATTGCTGTCGGGCAATGACAGCCTGGGTGTGTCCACATATCGCAGCAGCTATCTCTGATATTCCCTCCCTAATCTGTCCCGACACTGCATCGGCTGCCTCCGACATTCCCTCCCTCATCTCGACATCCCCTCCCTCATCTCCGACATCCCCTCCCTCATCTGTCCCGACACTGCTCCCATTCCCCAAACAGTGTAGCTACTTCTACTGAAAGTCCTGCTAATTCTACCCTCACCCCACCCATGGTGTCCAGGAGCGATCTCGTTAGCTCAATGGTCTCCATACTCATTCCCATGATCTGTCCTATGTCCCCTGCATCCTGCATTTCAGGTTGAGCTCACCTTCCCACCCTCCTCAGCCGTCTCCCAGGTGTGGCTTGCTGCAACCCACTGGGACCCGCAGCCTCAGACTGTACCCCATGAAATGTCACGTCGGTTGTATCGCTCAGCAAAGGGCTTGGCGTCCTCAGGGGGTTCACTGGCTCCAATTGCAATGTAACTATCTCATCATTGGGTTCTTCCTGCTGTCCTTCATTGTCCAGCTCATCCTCATCCTGAAGTTGATGAAGAATATCTGGACTGACGGCCTCCTGATCTTCTGCTTCAGCTTCTGTCTCTTCCTGATGTGCAACATCTGCAAAACATAACAGAGCATTTGGTTAGCAGCAGGGAAGGGAGCAGAGGGGGCAGGGTGACGTGAGTATGCGGGTCACACAGCGCAGGCTCTTTTCAAAGACCACGATGCCAACCCAGACTGTGTAATTTGCAGGACTTACCCACTCGGTAATCTGGGCCCAGTGTCCACATTGGTGGTTGATCTTCTTGTAAAGTCCTGTCCCTGTAGTACAGATTCACATGAGGCACATACTGAAGTCAAGGTCACTCAGGAGCTGCACCTTTATTACACAGCTCTCAAATGCCACACTTGCCTGAGACCTGTCCTTATATATCTGTCTGGGACAGGTATCCAGTGTCTCCTGCAAGTGCACCCCTGGTGGTAAGGTAAGCTTGTGGTTACAGGTCATATCTAGTTACAGTCATATATAGCATGGTAAGATACAGTTATGTACAGTAGTGTGAGATACATGACATCACCCTCCCCCAAGGTCTTATTGTCTTTATAGGTTCAGTCTCTCAGGTGGTCTATGCTCTCGCGTGGAGCATCTTAGTTGTGGTTCAGTTGTTTGCCTTGGTGCCTGTTTTTCTTTCGGTGTGATTGCCGGTGTCTCACCTGGGCTGTCTGTTGGGATTTCCCTTTCCTCAGGTTGTTCCCTCTGCCTGTCCACCAGGTATGGTGTGAGTTCCACGTTGTAGTCTGCTTCTGGTTCAGCAGTGTTGTTGGTAAATCTACTTTTGACTTGGTCTACATGCCTCCGGCAGGTTTGGCCATTGTCCATTTGTACCACCAGTAGCCTGTTTCCTTCCTTGCCTGTTACTGTTCCTGCAAGCCATTTGGGACCCCTGCCATAGTTTAGCACAAACACTTTGTCCCCTATCTCGTTCCACCTCCCCCTCGAATTTCAGTCAGGGTACTCAGTTAGCTTACAGTGCTTTGCCTCAACGATTTCATGCATGTCTGGGAGGATTAATGAGAGCCTTGTCTTTAAGGTCCATTTCATCAATAGTTGCGCGGGGGGAACTCCAGTCAATGAATGCAGATGAGATCTGTATGCCAGCAGCAGTCGCAGCAGGTAGTCCCTGCAACGTGGGACCTTGGATTTTGAGCATGCCTTGTTGAATGATCTGCACTGCTCGCTCTGCCTGGCCGTTGGAGGCCGGCTTGAACGGTGCCGTCCTAACGTGATTTATGCCGTGGTCACTCATAAAATCTTGGAATTCTGCCCTGGTGAAGCACGGACCATTATCACTGACCAATGTGTCAGGAATGCCGTGCATTGCGAACATGGTTCCAAGGCTCTCCACAGTGGTGGAGGTGGTGCTCGAGTTTAAAATGGTGCATTCGATCCACTTTGAAAATGCATCTACAACTACGAGGAACATTTTGTCCATGAATGGGCCCGCATAGTCTACGTGCACGCGCGACCACGGTTTGGTGGGCCAGGACCAGGGGCTCAGGGGGGCCTCCCTGGGGGCATTACTAAGTTGGGCACAAATGGTGCACCTTTGGACGCAGAGCTCCAAGTCCGCGTCAATGCCAGGCCATCAGACGTGGGATCTGGCTATGGCCTTCATGAGAACGATCCCCGGGTGCTCGCGGTGGAGCTCCCGGACAAATGCCTCTCTGCCTTGCAGAGGCATAACTACTCGGCTGCCCCACATCAGGCAGTCTGCTTGTAGTGATAGCTCATGCATGCGCCTGTGAAAGGGTTTGATTTCCTTGAGGCAGGCATCGCGAGCCTCTGCCCAGTCACCAGTTAAGACACATCTTTTTATTAGAGATAAACTGGGGTCGCTGGTCGTTCAGGCTCTGATTTGGCGAGCCGTCATGGGTGAACCTGTGGACTCAAAGGCATTGATTGCCATGACTATCTCACAGTTCTGTTCGTCAGACCCTTCCGTGGTCGCCAGGGGTCACCTGCTAAGCGCGTCGGCACAGTTGTCTGTGCCTGGTCTGTGCCTTATGGTGTAACCTTTGAATGCGCGCCGAGGCGTTGGCAGTTATTGCCTTGCTCTTGAAAAGTAGGGACGTGAGTGGCTTGTGGTCAGTTTCTAATGCGAACTTGGCCCCGAAAAGGTATTGGTGCATCTTTTTGACACCGTACACGCACGCGAGCACCTCCTTCTCCACCATACCGTACCCGCGCTCCGCCCGCGAAAGTGACCTGGAGGCATAAGCTATTGGTTGTAATTTACCCGCACTATTGAAATGTTGTAAAACGCACCCGACCCGTACGCTGACGCATCACATGTAAGAACTAGCTTTTTACCTGTATCAAAGAAAGCCAAAACACTGTTGGAACACAGAAGGTTGCATGCCTTATTGAAGGCGCGTTCCTGGGCGTCCCCCCAAAACCAATCGCACCCCTTTCTGAGTAGCACGTGGAGAGGGGTGTTAATAAAGGATGATATCAGGGCTGTGGTGAAAGATGATATTGGCTCTAATGAACAAAATGTTGAATCATTGTGGGTGGAGATTAGAGATAGTAAGGGGAAAAAGTCACTGGTGGGCGTAGTTTATAGGCCCCCAAATAATAACTTCATGGTGGGGCGGACAATAATCAAGGGAATAATGGAGGCATGTGAAAAAGGAACGGCAGGAATCATGGGGGATTTTAACCGACATATTGATTGGTCAAATCAAATCGCACGGGATAGCCTTGAGGGGGAATTCATAGAATGCATACGGTATTGTTTCTTAGAACAGTATGTTTCAGAACCTACAAGGGAGCAAGCTATCTTAGATCTGGTCCTGTGTAATGAGACAGGAATAGTAAACGATCTCCCAGTAAAAGATCCTCTCGGAATGAGTGATCACAGTATGGTTGAATTTGTAATACAGATTGAGGGTGAGGAAGTCGTGTCTCAAACGAGCGTGCTATGCTTGAACAAAGGAGACAACAGTGGGATGAGGGCAAAGTTGGCTAAAGTAGACTGGGAACACAGACTAAATGGTGGCACAATTGAGGAACAGTGAAGGACTCTTAAGGAGCTCTTTCATAGTGCTCAACAAAAATATATTCCAGTGAAAAAGAAAGGCAGTAAGAGAAGGGATAGCCAGCCATGGATAACCAAGGAAATAAAGGAGAGTATCAAATTAAAAACCAATGCGTATAATGTGGCCAAGGTTAGTGGGAAACGAGAAGATTGGGAAAATTTTAAACGACAGCAAAGAATGACGAAGAAAGCAATAAAGAAAGGAAAGATAGATTACGAAAGTAAACTTGCGCAAAACATAAAAACAGATGGTAAAAGCTTTTACAGATATATAAAACAGAAAAGAGTGACTAAAGTAAATGTTGGTCCCTTAGAAGATGAGAAGGGGGATTTAATAATGGGAAATGTGGAAATGGCTGAGACCTTAAACCATTATTTTGCTTCGGTCTTCACAGTGGAAGACACAAAAACCATGCCAAAAATTGCTGGTCACGGGAATGTGGGAATGGAGGACCTTGAGACAATCACTATCACTAGGGGTTAGTGCTGGACAGGCTAATGGATCTCAAAGAAGACAAGTCCCCCGGTCCTGATGAAATGCATCCCAGGGTATTAAAAGAGATGGCGGAAGTTATAGCAGATGCATTCGTTATAATCTACCAAAATTCTCTGGACTCTGGGGAGGTACCAGCGGATCGAAAGCAGCTAATGTAATGCCTCTGTTTAAAAAAGGGGGCAGACAAAAGGCAGGTAACTATAGGCCGGTTAGTTTAACATCTGTATTGGGGAAAATGCTTGAAGCTATCATTAAGAAAGAAATAGTGGGACATCGAGATAGGAATAGTGCAATCAAGCAGACGCAACATGGATTCATAGAAACATAGAAACATAGAAAATAGGTGCAGGAGTAGGCCATTTGGCCCTTCTAGCCTGCACCGCCATTCAATGAGTTCATGGCTGAACATTCAACTTCAGTACCCCATTCCTGCTTTCTCGCCATACCCCTTGATCCCCCTAGTAGTAAGGACCTCATCTACCTCCTTTTTGAATATATTTAGTGAATTGGCCTCAACAACTTTCTGTGGTAGAGAATTCCACAGGTTCACCACTCTCTGGGTGAAGAAGTTCCTCCGCATCTCGGTCCTAAATGGCTTACCCCTTATCTTTAGACTGTGAAGGGGAAATCATGTTTAACTAATTTACTGGAATTCTTTGAGGATATAACGAGCATGGTGGATAGAGGTGTACCGATGGATGTGGTGTATTTAGATTTCCAAAAGGCATTTGATAAGGTGTCACACAAAAGGTTACTGCAGAAAATAAAGGTACGCGGAGTCAGAGGAAATGTATTAGCATAGATAGAGAATTGGCTGGCTAACAGAAAGCAGAGAGTCAGGATAAATGGGTCCTTTTCGGGTTGGAAATCGGTGGTTAGTGGTGTGTCACAGGGATCGGTGCTGGGACCACAACTGTTTACAATATACAAAGATGACCTGGAAGAGCGGACAGAGTGTAGTGTAACAAAATTTGCAGATGACACAAAGATTAGTGGGAAAGCGGGTTGTGGAGAGGACACAGAGAGGCTGCAAAGAGATTTAGATAGGTTAAGCGAATGGGCTAAGGCTTGGCAGATGGAATACAATGTCGGAAAATGTGAGGTCATCCACCTTGGAAAAAAAAACAGTAAAAGGGAATATTATTTGAATGGGGAGAAATTACAACATGCTGCGGTGCAGAGGGACCTGGGGGTCCTTGTGCATGAATCCCAAAAAGTTAGTTTGCAGGTGCAGCAGGTAATCAGGAAGGCGAATGGAATGTTGGACTTCATTGCGAGAGGGATGGAGTACAAAAGCAGGGAGGTCCTGCTGCAACTGTACAGGGTATTGGTGAGGCCGCACCTGGAGTACTGCGTGCAGTTTTGGTTACCTTACTTAAGGAAGGATATACTAGCTTTGGAGGGGGTACAGAGATGATTCACTAGGCTGATTCCGGAGATGAGGGGGTTACCTTATGATGATAGATTGAGTAGACTGGGTCTTTACTCGTTGGAGTTCAGAAGGATGAGGGGTGATCTTATAGAAACATTTAAAATAATGAAAGGGATAGACAAGATCGAGGCAGAGAGGTTGTTTCCACTGGTCGGGGAGACTAGAACTAGGGGTCACAGTCTCAAAATACGGGGAGCCAATTTAAAACCGAGTTGAGAAAGAATTTCTTCTCCCAGAGGGTTGTGAATCTGTGGAATTCTCTGCCCAAGGAAGCAGTTGAGACTAGCTCATTGAATGTATTCAAATCACAGATAGATAGATTTTTAACCAATAAGCGAATTAAGGGTTATGTGGAGCGGGCGGGTAAGTGGAGCTGAGTCCACAGCCAGATCAGCCATGATCTTGTTGAGTGGCGGAGCAGGCTCGATGGGCTAGATGGCCTACTCCTGTTCCTAATTCTTATGTTCTTATGAGGCTCCAGCAGCGTGCTTAAGTTCTGCATAAAGTTCCCAAAGTAATTGAGTAGCCCGAGAAAGGCACGCAGTTCTGAGACATTCCGGGGCCTGGGTGCCAGGCAAATTGCTTCGGTTTTGGACTCTGTTGGGCAGATTCCATCAGCGGCAATCCTTCTGCCCAAAAATTCAACCTCGGGTGCAAGAAACAGGCAGTTGGATTTCTTAACTCCAAGCCCTACCTGATCCAACCGCTTTAGTACTTCCTCCAAATTGCGGAGATGGGAGTCGGTGTCCCTGCTCGTGATAAGTATGTCGTCTTGAAATACAACTGTCTACGGGATGGACTTGAGCAGACTCGCCATGTTGCGATGGAATATAGCAGCTGATGATATGATGCTGAATGGGAACGATTGTATATGAAAAGGCCTCGATGTGTGTTGATGGTGGTGAGTAGCTTAGACTCATCGGTCAGTTCTTGCGTCATATACGCAGATGTGAGATCTAGTTGTGAGAAAAGTTTTCCTCCCGTCAATGTGGCAAATAAGTCCTCCACTCTGGGCAGCGGGTACTGGTCCTGTAGGGAGACTCTGTTTATAGTAGATTTATAGTTCCCACAGATTCGTACGGATCCATCAGGCTTCATGACTGGGACGATGGGACTTGCCCATCGCTAAATTTCACGGGTGAGATAATACCTTACCGCAGAAGCCTGTCCAGTTCATGTTCAATCTTTTCCCTCATCACATGGGGCACAGCTCTAGCCTTGTGATGGATCGGTCTTGCATCCTGTGTGATGTAGATTTTGACTTTAGCCCCTTTGAAGGTGCCCACACCTGGCTGAAAGAGATGTTCAAATCGACTTAGAACTGTTGAGCAGGAGGTCTGTTCCTCTGACAACATGGCGTGAACATCATCCCATTTCCAGTTTCGTTTTGCCAGCCAGCTTCTCCCCAGCAGTGCTGGGAGATCTCCGGGGACAATCCACAGGGGAAGTTGGTTCACTGTCTCTTTGTGTGTGACTGAGAGCATGGCGCTGTCAAGGACTGGGACGATTTCTTTGGTATAGGTCCTTAGTTTGGTGTCCTTGTGAGCTTTGGTCTGTCTCTTTTGTGCGGCCACAGCTGTCCAAATTTTTGAGCGCTCATGAGAGATTGACTCGCTCCTGTATCCAGCTCCATGTTGACGGGTATCCCGTTGAGTAGCACCCTCATCATTATAGGAGGCGTCTTATTGTAGGAGCAGTGGCCATTGATCGTGTTGACCAGCTGTACCTCGGTGTCCCGGGCACTGTCCCCACCGTCTTCTGGTTCGCTTGCTGACCCTTCCCAATTGTATACCAGCCGAGCTGCCGTTTATCTGCACATGCGGGCCAGATGCCCTGTATAGTCGCAGTTTCTGCAAACAGCATGCTGAAATCGACACCCCCTTGATGAGTGCCTTCCCCCACATCTCCAGCATAGATCGCTTCCATTGTTTCCAAAGGATGAGCTGCGACTAGCTGATCTCTCTTGAGCTTCTCTCAGTTTGTAGTTGATTACTTGCATTGTGGGTTGATGAGGTGTGAATGGCCGTTCATGTGGCCCTTGATGGCTTCTGGGCGCCACTGCCTGCTGTTGAGGGCCTGCTGTTCTGCCTTTGTCTGTGTGTGGGGGTAGCGGCTTGTTTCCCGCTGTGAACCCCTTGTTCCGATGTTTCGTTAGTTGTCGTACCCGCAGTGTAGATCAACCTCGTTGCTTCTTCTCCTGTCAAGAATGTCTGTGCAACCAGTGCTGCTGCCTCTAGGTTCAAGTTCTTGGTCTCTATGAGCTTTCGGAATATGCCTGCGTGGCCTATTCCTTCAATGAAAAAGTCTCTCAGTACTTCTCTCCTTAGTTCATCGGAGAACTCACATAACTTAGCCAACCTCCGAAGTTCCACCACGGAGTCGGGTATGCTCTGGCCCACACAGCGTCTGTGGTTGTAGAACCTGTGTCTGACCATGTGTTGGCTGCTCGCTGGCTTCAGGTGGTCTCTTACCAGTGTGCTCAACTCGTCAAACAACTTGCTTGCTGGTTTCTCGGGTGCCAGCAGGTCCTTCATTAAGGCGTATGTTTTTGAGCCACAGCTGGTCAAGAGATGGGCTCTTCTCTTGTCTGCCTTATCGTCGCCTAACCAGTCTTTGGTTACAAAGCTTTGCTGGAGCCGTTCTATAAAGTCCTCCCAATTATCTCCAGCATTGTATTTCTCATCTGAGCCGTTGGTTGCCATTCTGTGGATTCTGTAATCCCGTAACTCGTCGCCACTGTAAAGTCCTGTCCCTGCAGTACAGATTCACACAAGGCACATACTGAAGTCAAGGTCACTCAGGAGCTGCACCTTTATTACACAGCTCTCGAATGCCACACTTGCCTGAGACCTGTCCTTATATACCTGTCTGGGACAGGTATCCAGTGTCTCCTGCAAGTGCACCCCTGGTGGTAAGGTAAGCTTGTGGTTACAGGTCATCTCTAGTTACAGTCATGTATAGCATGGTAAGATACAGTTATGTACAGTAGTGTGAGATACATGACACTTCTCTTGCGAGATTGAATCATATCAGCGATCCTCTGTTCCACGGCTGTTAGTTGCAGCCTACTTGGCGCATCTCTTCCAGTTTTTGACCTTTCTCAGTTGATCTGTGACACCTTCCTCTGCAAAGATGAAAATATAACTTTTTAAGAGAGAGTCCTTCTGCTGTGGTGGCCACACACACACACACATTAGTCACATTTACAAATATAATTGCAGTGCATAAATACTTACAGTAACTGCTTGGCCAAGGTCCTGCCACTTCTCTTTGATCTGTGTGCCGCTTCTCGGGGTCATGGCCACTGAACTCTTCTGCAACTTGTTTCCAAAGCTTTGCTTGTTGAGAGAGTTTCAGTTTCTTTTGTCCCATTCTTCCTTTGTTCTCCAGCACATCCCATCTCCTCTCAATGATGTCCACCAGGGATTCAATTTCTTCTGCTTGAAATCTCTTGGCCCTTCGCCCCTCCCCTTCCCTTGGATTCATCTTTTTCAGCTAAAATTTAAACGTCCAGCTCCAATCCCAATGTGTTCTCACAAGCTGCTGATCCAGACCAGGAAGTTCACTGTGGATGTGCGGACACACCCATCATCTGGAAAAAGTTTTAGTGTCCGGTATATGCTCACTGACTTTTCGGCACACACTTGAAGCTCCAGCCCCAGATTTAACTTCGGGTACCGCAGCGGCAAAATAACATTTTATTTTGGTGAAAAAAATGTTTTCGGCACAAATGGGCACAAAAAAATCGGCTGTACATCCTCCTGGCTGCCAAAAATCAGCAAAGAGGAAAATAGAGCCCATAATCGCTCAACTAATGGTGGTTGTGTCTTCTGTTGAATTGGCCCTAAGCTCTGAAACTCCTGCCCTAAACCTCTCCGCCTCTCTACTACTCTTTCCACCTTCAAGACCCTCCTTAAAACAGGACTCTTTGATCACCTGCGCTAATTTCTACTTATGTGGCTCAGTGTCAATTTTTTTTTACCTCATAATACTCCTGTGAAGTGCCTTGGTACATTTCACTATGTTAAAGGTGCTATATAAATACAAGTTGTTGTTATTGTTTTGTTCAATCTAGTCTTTTTTCTCAAGTAATTAAAATAGTATT